>NC_091703.1:45997954-46300984 GCF_041296265.1 Equus caballus | reverse complement strand
CCCTGTCAAGAGGCGGAGTCTAGTCCTCCTCCCCTTGCGTCTGGGTGCGTTTGTGACTTGATTGTACCCCATAGAAAGTGACAGAGACATTGCAAGACTCTCAAGGCTGGGCCAGAAAATATGACAAAACTTCCACCTCGTGGGCTGGAAGGCTCCCGCGGAGCCCGGAGGCGGCCGCGCTGTGAGGAGCCCACGCTGGCCCATGCGGGCAGGACCACGGGGCGAGGCCCTGAGGCCAGAGGAGACAGCGCACAGTCAGCCCCTGCTGCTCCAGCGCCAGCTGCTGTCCAACTGACGCCATAGGACAGCCCGCCAAGCCCTTCCCAGGCTGCGGACCCACAGACACAAGAGAGGCCGGGAAATGGCTTGTTTAGCCGCTCCATTTGGGGGTGCCCCATTATGCAGCATTAGATACCCTGGCAGGGGGACGGAAGCTTCATTTGTGGTGTGGGGTGGAAAGAGCACTGGCCTGCGTTCCAATGTCCCTGCCGCTAACTGGCCCTTGCGTGACCCCTCCTCTCTGGACCTCGGGTTCTTCTCTGAACAGCGCAGGGCTGGGACAAGCCAGGCTGAGGCCTGTTCCCCACAGTGCCAGACACTGACGTCCGGATAACAAGCTTCTCACCGCCCGCTACCTCTTTCACATAAACCCTCGCTCCTCCTAAAGGTCCAGTCCCCTGAGCGCCACCTCCCTCGGCAAGCTCCTTGGTTTCCCTCTAGCAGGGCACCCAGCCCGTCCTCTGCCCTTCTCTGTGATGCCTGGGTCTTGTGTCTGAGTTATCAAGGCACTTGCTTCTTCCTCTGAATGGGTGGTGAGATCTTGAATCACAAGGGCTGTCTTCCTCTGCTGTGTTGCCCCCACAGCTTTAGACACAGTGCCTGGTGAAGATTCGACCTTCCTCCTTACCCCCCATTAAAACCAGTTAAATGAATGAATGAATGAATGATGTTGACCATCACTCTCTCGTTATTGAGCACTTACACTGTGCTAACCTCTTTACAAACATCAACTCGTTTAATTGTCATAACAACCCTGGGAGGTGGGTAGCGTTTTCAACCCCATTTTACAGTTGAGGAAACCAAAGCACAGGAAGGTTAAGTAACTTGTCTAAGGTCTCACAGCTAATAAGTGGTGGAGCCAAGATTGGAGTCCAAGGAGTGTGCTCTTAATCACCACATGATGGTGTGCTTCATCATCCCCATTTCATAGATGAGGAAACTGAGGTTTGAAGATCTTAAGCAAGCCGCCTAGTCACACAGTTGGTAAGGGGTAGAGCTGGGATTTTGATTTGGCTCTGTTTGCAAAGGGACGTGCCCCTAACCACTGGGCTCCTTGGTCCTGTAGCAGGGACTCTCATTGCCCACGCTACCCACGTGGGTGCGGTCAGCTCCTGCTGAGAGGGCAGACAGGGGGCACCTAGAGAGGATCACAGCCTGGAGAGGGGCCGTCGTCCCCTCCAATTTGATGGTGACAGTGCTGTTAGGGTGCCTGAGGGCCCTGGGCATGAGTGGCCCTTCCATTCAGCCCTGGGCAGGGTCCTTTTTCCAGAAAGGACCACAAGCTGCCAGACGTGGCCGTGCTCTCAGCTTTCTCCACTCTCTCACACTTTCCTTCTAGCCAGATGTCAAGCCTCTTATCTCACTGGGTGTGCATCTCCTCTGGGCTATGTGAGGACACTTTGGCCCAAGAGGGGTCAGTGACTCAACCGGGGTCTCCAGTGAGACCTGCCTGGGGCTGCGTTTCACTTCCCACTTTCCCAACTTGTCACCACACTCACTGTCATCGCGTGCTCTGCAGTGGTCTAGGCTGGGGGGCTTTCCAGAACATTGCATTCCAAGCTCACAGAGAGACATGTTTGGGGCCAAAGCCCTGCCCGCAGCCGTGGGTGAGCCGCCACTGTGGTCAGCGAGCTTCCTCAGAGGCCGTGCTTGATGTTGGAACTTGGGTCGGGGTGGAGCTGCTTGCCGGCTCCTCACACTCCCCGGGTGGTGGGGGCTCGTGGCCCCAGATCTGGGTGTCTGGGGCTGATGGCGTTTGAGTGGATCTGTTAGTAGTTTCAGGGGGTGCAGTGGGAGCAAACAGTCAAGAGTGGCCCCCAGAAGGAAGTTTTGTTAGGCTCCTGTTTCTCCTATGTCAAAGAAACCAAATCCGTCCCCTTTGGTTTATTTAGGCAGAATTGGACTCTGAGAATGAATTTCTGAACTCGGAGACTCACAGGAGAACGTTCAGGGCAGCACTGTTGATGACAGCAAAAACCTGGCCACTGCCCAAATTGCCCACCAACAGCAGAGTGGGTGACCGGGCTGTGGCTGCGTGGTCACATGGAGAAACACCATATGGCAGTCAAAACGAATGACCCACTCAAACGCGCAACAATGTGTGTGAATCTGGGCAATGTAAAATTGAGATGAAAAAGTCCCAGGAAATTATGTACCACATAATACTCTTTTTATAAAGTTAAAAACCATTAAAATTAAAAATAATAATTTTATGGAATCCACATGCATGCAATTAAACTCTACAAAGCAGTAAGTGAGAGAATGATGGACGGGGGACTCAGATGACCGTTACCGCAGGTAGCGGGATGGGGGTGGAATGGGGGCCACGGCTAGATGGGTTACTATCAAGAACTAGCTATTGTTCTGATGGTGGGTTTAGGGATGCTTATTGCATTATTTAAACCAACTAATTAAGCAATGTAAATCAAAGTGCATGGACCATTAATGAGTGTCACGGACCAAGGATTCTGTAAGCCTGTGATCCAAACAGAAGAATAAAACAGAGGGCATGAACTGGGAAGGCCCGATGTCCCCCAAAAGGAGAAGGCATCAGGAAATGCTGGAGTGGTGGAGAGCCAGAGCCTGGTAGTCTGGGGGCCTGTGGGTCCCGGTTCTGGGATTAGTTTTCTATTGCTCCATAGCAAATTACCAAACATTTAGCAGCTTAAAGCCGTACCCATGTGGTATTTCACCGTTTCTGTAGGCCAGAAGTCTGGGCACTGCACAGCCTGGTTCTCTGCTCAGGGTCTCAGCAGGCTGAAATCAAGGCATTGGTTGGGGCTTTAATCTCAACTGAGGCTCTCCTCTGCCAAGCTCCTTGCAGTCGTGGGACTGAGGGCCTCCACTCAGGTGCCACTGCTATTCCTTATCATGTGAACCTCTCCACAACATGGCAATTTGCTTCTTCAAGGTCAACAGGAGAGTGCCTCTGCTGCTTTGAATCTCTCTGACCTCTATCTGTGTCCTCTAGACTCTCATTTAAAAGGCACACCTGATTAGGTCAGACCCACCCAAGAAAATCTTCCTCGTGATTAACTCAAGTCAACTGATTAGGGACCTTAATTGCAACTGCAAAATCCCTTCATTTTTGCTGTAGACTATGATCTGATCACAGGAATGATATGTCATCATATTTATAGGTCCTGCCCATACTCAAGGGGAGGGCGTTAATGTGTGTGTACAGCAGGGGTGGGAAGCTTGGGACCATCTTAGAATAATGCCTACTACAGCTCATTTCCAAGCCACGGTTTTCTCCTCCATGAAGTAAGGAGTATAATCTATACCCTGCAGAGATCATGGGAAGATTAAATGAGATGGTGTGCACAGGGCTGTCATTCATTCAGAGATATTTAGTGAGGGCCTGCTGCATACCTGGCAGGCCCCCTGGGAGCTCAGTGAACACAGTGGTGTGCAACATGGATGTAGTCCCTACCCTAATGAGGCTGATAATCTAATGGAGGAGGCGAGCATTAGCTGAACTAATAAAGACCATAGTGTGATATGCATGATCTGTATGCTGAAAACTACAAAATGCTGTTGCAAGAAATCGATGAGGACCTAAATAAATGGAAAGATGTACTGTATCCACAGATTGGAAGACTCACCATGGAAAAGATGTCGATTTTCCCAAAATGAATTGTAGATTTGACACAATACCAATCAAGATCCCAGCAGGAATTTTTGTTTTTTGGTAGATATTAACAAGGAGATTCTAAAATTTTATGGAAGGGCAATGGAACTAGAATAGCTAAAACAATTTTGAAAAAAACAGAAGAAAGTGGGAGGAATCTACTCGATTTTAAGACTTAGTATGACATTACAGTAATTAAGACAGTGTGAGGCCAGCCCTGTGGCTGAGTGGTTAAGTTCGTGTGCTCCGCTTTGGTGGCCCAGGGTTTCGCCAGTTCGGACCCTGGGCGCGGACATGGCATGTCTCATCAGGCCACGCTGAGGTGACATCCCACATGCCACAACTAGAAGGATCCAGAACTAAAATATACAACTATGTACTGGGGGATTTGGGGAGAAAAAGCGGGAAAAAACAAAAGAAGATTGGCAATGGTTGTTAGCTCAGGTGCCAAGCTTTAAAAAAAAAGTGTGGTATTGGCAAAGAGATGGATACATAGATAAATAATCTGAAATTGATCCACACAAATGTGATCAATATGTACAAAGGTACAAAGACATATGAGTGGAGAAAGGGTAGTCTTTTCAACAAATGGTGTTGGAACAACTGGTCATCCATAAGCAAAAAACTAACCCTTGGCCTAAATACAAAGATTTAACTCAAAATGGATCATAGAGCTAAATGTAGAACACAAAACGTTTAGAAGGGAACATATGTGAAAAATCTTCATGCCCTGGGGTTGGGTGAAGGGCTTTATAAAGGATATCAAAAGCATGATCCTCGAAAGGGGAAATTGATAAATTGCACTTCATCAAAATTAAAAACTTTTGCTCTGCCAAAGACACTGTCAAGAATATGAAGGGACAAGCTACAGATTGTGGGGAAAAAATCTGCAAACCATATATTCAATTAAGGACTTCTATCCAAAACATATAAAGAACTCTCAAAACTCAACAGCAAGAAAACAAGTCACCAAATTCAAAACTGGGCAAAGGACTTGTACAGACACTTCACCAAAGAGGATATAAGGATGACAAACGAACACATGGAAAGATATGCACCATCATTAGCCACGAGGGAAATGCAAATGGAAATCTCGATGAGATACCACTGCATGCCTACTGAAACAGCTATCATAAAAAATATTGACAAAACCAAGTGCTGAGGAGAATACAGAGGAACCGGGACTCTCGCCTACTGCTGGTGGGAATGCAAAATGGTACCAGCACTTTGAAAAACGGTTAGTTTCTTGTAAAGTTAAACATACGCTTATCATACGACCCAGCAATCCTACTCCTACATATTTACCCCAGATAAACCAAGACTTTTCTTCACATGAAAACCTGTACATGGGGGCCGGCCCTGTGACCAAGTGGTTAAGTTCACACACTGCTTCAGCAGCCCAGGGTTTCACCGGTTTGGATCCTGGGTGCAGACCTAGCACCATTTGTCAGGCCACGCTGAGGCAGTGTCCCACATAGTGCAACCAGAAGGACCTGCAACTGGAATATACAACTATGCACTGGGGGGCTTTGGGAAGAAGAAGAAAAAATTTTTTAAAAACCCAAAACCTGTACATGAATGTTGTGAGCAGTTTTATTTGCAATAGCCAAAAGCTAGAAACAATCCCAACGTCCTTCGGTGGCTGAATGGTTAAAGTGTGGTACGTCCATGCAATGAAATACTGCTCAACAGTCAAAAGGAGCAATATTGATCCCAGCAACCACTGGATGCTTCTCCAGCATTTATACTAAATGAGAGAAGTTAGTCAAAAGGTTACCTATTGTTTGACTCCATTTACTTGACAGTCTCGAAAAGACAAAATTACAGTGATGGAAAACAGATTAGTGGTTGCCGGGGTTATGGGTGTGGTGAGGGTGTAGCTATAAAGGATAGCATAAGGGAGGTTTTGGGGAAGATGGAATGGTTCTGTATCCTGATTGTGGGGATTGTTACACAAATCTATACAGGTGTTAAAATTCATAGAACTATACACTGGAAGGAAAAAGAAAGTAAATTTTATTGTATGATAGTTTCTAAACAATGAGCAGTGTGGACAAGGGCTCTAAGAGAGAGAGGCTTGGCTCTTGGGGAACAGACATGTTTCAGAAACGTTGTCCATGTAGTGTGGCAAAGTTGGCACAGGGCATAGAATTTAATAAATTCTCAATACACAAACAGTAGCAATAAAGAGAGAACTTAATTCTGGACTCAGTGAGTTCAGGAAGTGATGTCGCCAAGAAACCAAGCACTAGATTCTTCTGGGAGGTGGATTCCTGAAGCGGAGGGAAGGTGCCGGAAGATGCCTAAGCCAGCCCTGCCCTGACACAGCTGGGAGATGGGAATGCCCGCAGATGGGGAGACACGGGGTGGCCTGCAGGCCTGGGAGGGCTGACTCAAGAACCCTCCATTTTCTGAGCTTGCCCAGAGCCGCCCAGAGGGGCTGGGTCTTCTTGGTGAAGAAGGGAGCAGTCGGCTCTGCGTGGAGATCTGGCTCCCTCTTGCTCACCTCCCAGGTGGCCCTCAGCCATGACCTACTTCTCCAACCTGTCCGTGCAGGTGACTCCCCCACCCACAGCTATTTTTATCCCAGTGGGATTCCCAGCTATTTTTACCAGCCCGGCTTGTGGGAGAGTCGGATGGTGAAGCTGGGGTTCCTGCCCCGTGGGAGACCCTGATGGACATTCCTTCCGTCCTTCTCCCAGTGAGGACCACGTTACCTTCCCACAGCCACTCCTGCCCCAGGTGTCTCTCCTGCTGCAAAACCTGCAAGAGCTCCCCATTGCCCACAGGATAAAGTGCACACTCGACTTGGACGTTCAAAGCTCTCTCTACCTAGAACCCAGCTTCCCTTTGGCTTCCTGTCTCACCACAACTCACGGCTGGCCCGCCCAAGGAGCTAACCAACCCAGGCACCTTGCCAGACACCGATGAGGCCTCTTGATTTCCTGCCTGTGCACTTGCTGCTGGGAATGTCCTTTTGCTTCCGTCTCCACTGGGCCCAGTGCTAATGCCACCTCCTCCATGGAGCCCTCCTTGATTCCCCAGCTGGCAGGGACTGTGCCTTCTCCTAGAGAACTGCTGTCCCAGGACCTCTCCTCTGTCTCTCTCTCCCTGGTTCTTGGGGCTGGCCGTTGCCCACCTGTACTCGTGCACAGAACATGTGTGGGAAGGATGGTGGGAGTGCTGCTGCCTCTCCTACATCCTCCAGGCTGCCCTGCGTGCCTGGGCCCTGTGATACCCGCCTGCCTCACGGCAGGGCGGGCACTCTTCCATCTTCTGGCTGAAGGGCTCTCCGCCTCAGTGAATCAGCAAACCCTTCCCAGGGCCTGCAATGGGCTCGGCACTTTTCCGAGCACTCTGGGGAGGACGTGGGGAGGAAGTCAGAGAGGAGCGCTCATCAGAGGGAGCCTGGGCAGGTAGACCCGAAGCTCTAGGACCTACACGTGCGATGAGGCTTGCCTGGGGACCCCAGAGGTGCACTCCCACCTCCCCGGTAACACTCCCCCATCTTTCTCCTCTTCCTGGAGAAAGCCAACCCCAACCCCCGTGACCTGGCTTCCATGTCCTCCTCGCCCCACAGCCTGGCACTGGTCCCTGCCTTCTGCGGGACCCACCAGGACCTCCTGGGCACCAAATCTGCTTGGTGCGGTTGAGTTCTTATCTCCCTGGCCTGCTCAGAGCCTCTGCATGCTGACCTCCCATGTTCCCAGGATGTTCCGTTCCCCTGGGTCTCCTCTCCATCTCCTTGAAGGGTTCCCACCTCGGTGGGTCCTGGAGAGGTCAGAAATCCTCACTGTAAGATTGGGGCCTCTCTTCTCCCTGAACCCATTCAAGACCTCAGTCATTAACACTGGCCTCCACATCCTTTCTTCTACCCCGGGCCTTTCTCCCTGAGCTCCGGACCCCTGAAGTTCTCATAGCCCCTCAGCTTAACATGATCTCAATGCAACTCATCACCTTCTTTCCTAACCCGTTCCTCCTCTGCTCCCCCCGCCACCCCATCCCCCCCACTCCCACCCCCAGTCTGGAGCCCTGGCCCTCGCCCTGCTCACTCAACTTCCTAACACTGCCGGGCATGCCTCCTGTTTCCAATTACTGCAGCCATTCCTTCCCCAGCTCCTTGCCTCCTGCCTTTCCCATTCCCATTCATCCTCCACTCAGCAGCCTGCACAAACCTGGCCAGACCCTTCCTTAAAATCTGTCTGCAGAATCAAGTCCAAGAGTTTTAGGAAGGAGGCCAGCTGTGTGGTGTGTCATTGAAGCCAGGCTGCCAGGGTGCACATCTCCCTGGCTGTGTGACCTGGGCAGGTGACGTTCCCTTCTTTGAGCCTCCATCTCCTTGTTGGTCAGGTGCATCTACGCCTAGGGCAGTCGTGAGAACCAGATGAGACAATAGGTGTGATGGGTCTAGAACTCTGCAGCCTGCAGGGAGTACCCGGTGTCACTGGCATTAGTGTCATCAGCCAGCTGCCTCCTCTCACCAAGCTCTCTGCAGCCTCAGCCCTTGCCTCCTTCCCACACAGCCGTGCAGCCAAACATAAGAACCTCCCCACCTCTGATCTCGCTCTTCTCTCTCTAGGAGATGCCTTCCTCTGACCTGCCCACCTAGCTGACAACTTTTCCTACTTCAGAGCCCACTGTGAATTCCATCTCTTCTCTGCATCCCTCCATAGATGCCCCCTCAGGCCTCCCCCAAGACTGGGCTCGAGGGCATGGAACCACCTACCCACCATGAGCCCCGAGGCCTGTGCCTGACTCCTTGTGGTTCCAGCATCCAGCACTCCATCAGGGCCCTTGGAGGGCAGGGCAGGAGGGCAGTCAGAGCACCCAATCCGAGTCTCAGAGACCTCCAGCCCCTGGGAGAGGTGTGACCCAGGAGACATCCTCCAGCTTGAGGCCCTGGAGTGGGATGGCTGTCCCCACATGTCTCCCCACTGGACTCGAGTCATTAAGAGTCCACCAAGGAAGAGGGGTCCCCTCTGTGGGGGACGCAGGACTCTCTCCCTCACGTCACCCGAGGTTGTCAGCACTAACAGAACCTGGCCCTACAGGGAGCTCACTCAGACCCCAAAGACCAGGCCCAGTCCCTGCACGGGGCTGCCCCTGCCTTCCAGGACACCTTCTGGGCAGGTAGGGAACATGGAGGCAGATGTGGGTGGGACAAGGAAGCCCTCACAGGGGAATGTGGGAGGAGAGGGCTCTCCTAGAAGTCTGGGTTGGGAGTGGCCAGGAGGAGGGTAGATGGAGGATGAGAGGGACACGTCTAGACGGCCCTAGTCTTGCCTAGTGGCTTGGCACAGTCCGTAGTGCTCAAAACTCTACAGAGCTCAGAGTTCTAGCTCAAAGCTCGGCACTGTTGTAGAGCCTGGCTGCTCTGCTAGCGCTAAGCTTGGGCAAGTTCCTGGACCTCCCTGTGCTCCGGTTTCCTCTCTAAATGGTGTAACAACAGTCATTAGAAGGTTGAGTGAAATGCATGCAAAGTGCTTGGCCCCACAATTGGTCCGTGGAAAGGGCTTTCGAGTTGGCTGGTGGAGCGAGGCACTAGACATGGAAAATAAGATCTTCTTTACTTATTTGAAGGGTAGACATGATTGAAATATACAGGGGGGAGACCCCGACAATGCTGTCTCCCAGCTACCCACGCACCCCACCATTGGAAGCCGCGCCTGCCTGGTGTCTAGGATGGCATCATCACCTCCCCTCTGCAGAAGAGGGGAAGGAGCCACTCAAGACCAGTGAGGCGAGAGAGGAGAACACAGCTCTCTGGAGCCGGGTGCAGAGCTCACATCCACCATCCTAGGTGGGGCCCATGACTGCCCAGTTTCCCAGACAGGCCCCACTCCACCCCTCGTTTGGTGGTATATGCCACTGCTATATGTAGCCCTCCATTAGGAAGTCCTTTCCCATGTCTGACCTCAGTCCCACCAGCTGCGGTGTGACCCCTGTATCTAAGGCTGCCCCATGGAGAATCCACAAGGCTGAGGAGTGTGGGAGGGAGAGAGGGCTTTGTATGATCTACTTTCAGAAACCACCCTCACTTGGGAAGTCAGTTCATCCTGACGTCTAACTCCAGTCCCACTCACCATGGGTAAAGCCTGCTTCCTCTCTCCTGTCCTTGGAGGACATGGGGCCTTTACTCCAGGACTTCCGCATCTGCCCTGCAAAGACAGGGGTCAAGGCCTTGTCACTCCTGACTTGTCTCTTGGCTGGTGAGGGCAGGGGGTGTCCATGGTTATCCAAAGTGCACTGCGTGCCAGCCCAAGCAAGAAGGCAAATCCTACCACAGCTCTCCAGGGAGGTGAGACTTCTGGCAAACCCTGTAAGGGCTATGCTGTCCATGTACAGATGGGGAAACTGAGTCCCAGAGCAAGAGAGGGGCTTTCTCCAGGGCACACAGCCAGGAGGACCAAATCCTCCTGATGTTCACCGCAGTCCTCTCTCCACTCTGTCCAAGTCTCTAGGAAGGCACTGGGGGTTTGTAGCATCCCAGAGCCTGAGTCACAGGTGGAGGAAAAGCAGGCTGAGAAACTGTCCTTTATGACTCCAAGGCAAGTAGCTTCGTCCTTCTTGTCTCTTGAAGGTCCGACATGGAGTTTAGCAGAGAAGCCAGAAAGAACTTGCTACCAATAGAAGTGAGCAGCACTGTGGAATTCACTTTTCTGAGGGCATTTAACCAACTGATAGGCAAGCAAGGCTGCCTAGTACAGTGGTGCAGGCTGTCCACTGCACGAGGGGCAAGGGGGAGAGTGGAATTTCTCTGATTCAAACCAACGTGCTCAAAACGGGGATGGGGGTGGGTGCTGTGGAGTAGCCATCGTCACAACACGCTTTGCCCAGGTCTAGCCAGGGAGAGAAGCAGTGGCGTCTCCACTCTCGCCCCCAGCCTTGTCTGCCCTGTGTCTCGCCCTCCTGCCCACCCTGGCTGCTGCCTGTCTCCTGTGATTGAAATCTCCCTGCTGGTCTCAGAGCTGACCTTCCCGCCCTTAATTCAATCAGGAATCACAAGCCCTTTTAATTTAGGAAATAAAAGGCCGGCTGCTGAGCCGGCTGCATCTGATTGACGGGGCTGCCAGCATGGCCAGGCTGGCCTGGGGAGGGGGCACAGACCCATGACCTCAGGCAGCCTCTCTGGGGTAAGGATGCTCCCCTGAGGCCTGGGGAACAAAAGCCAACCACCCCCCCTGCTGACCCCCAGCAGAGGAGGGGCCAAGGCCATGTGGTGGGGACTGGTTTCCAGCGGCCTGGAGAAGCTGTGGAATGTCGAGCTCTCACTGCAGCCTGGAAGACTTGGGGTAGACCTGAGGGAGGACTTCCCAACCAACTCATTTCTCCCTTATTGTTTTGTGACTTTGGGTCGATGTTTCAAAGTGCCCTGACGACACATCTTTCTTTTCCAAGAAAGTAGAAGAGATGCCGGAGGAGTCCATGCTCACTTTTCTGGACTTGGGTTTCTCGTCTGGATATGGAGATAATCATGGGACTCAGCCATACGCTGTTTTGAGGATTAAATGAGTTAACGAAAGCTCACTGGCACACAATAGCCTCTCATTAAATTATAGCTAATAGTATTATTCTGCTGGAGGCAACAGAGGCCCCCACCTCTACTTGGAAGTAGCAGAGACTTGGGGGGGCAGTGTCCAGGGCCCTGGGTCCCGTTGCTCCCTTCCCTCCCAGGAGATAGCCAAGGGCGAGTTCCCCCCCAGCCTGGCCCCCTTCCCAGGGGGTCAGGATAGGGCAGCGGAAAGCTACTGGCTCAGGGTTAGAATTCTAGCTGAGCACATTTTGGCTGTGTGACCTTGGGCAAGTCGCCTCACTGTTCTGAGCCTGTTTCTTCCTTTGAAAAGTGGGCTAGTAGCACCTATTGGCAGGATTGTTTTGATGCAGTGTGAAGTGCACAGGCCAAAGCCTGATCTGTAGAAGGTGCTCAGAATAGGGTACATCCCTCTCCTAAGCCCCAGTCAAGTGCTTAGCACAGCCTGTCCCTGTGGTCTGAAGCTGAGCTCTGAGCAGCCACTGCCCTCTTGCTGTTCCACCACACTGCATGAGTGTCCTATGGCCTGATTCCCTCAGGGTCCTGCCTGTGGCCAGGGCCTGCCCAGATGCTCCCACTGCGGCAGACCTCACCTTCTTGAGCTGCTCCTGCAGAAGGAACCAGCTTAGGGCAGACCCAGATGGCCGGCTGCTCCCTGTGTGTGTGCAGTGCAATGCCTGGGACAGACAAGGTGCTCAAGAGGTCTCTCCCAAAACTCTGACCCACCCTCTTGGCCCAGATGTACTATAAAAACATATCCTATAATATCGTTCTTTGGGTCCTCAACAAGCAATTCCATGTAACTCCTGTATAAAATGGGTTTGGAGCTGAAGGTAATAGTCACGGTGGCCACCCCCTGAGTGCCAGGCTTACGCTGGGCTAGACGTGGGGCTGAGTGATCCACCTCCCGCTGCCCTGTGAGGTAGGCATTGCATCACACAGCTGAGGACACTGAAACTCAAAGAGATGGAGTAGCTTCTCCAGCCTGACCCAGCCACGCAGCGGTCGTGCCGGCATCTGCAGTGGAGCCCCCTGCAGAGGGCTTGGACAGATGGCTGGACAGCTCTTAGAAGTCTCTCGTGCCTGTTGTTGCATTTGATCTCACAGCAACATTGGGGTTATGCCAAGCACATGATTGTCATTATTATGATCCTAGCTTACAGGAGTGGAAACAGAGGCTCCCGGGTCACACAGTAGCCCTCCCCACTGGAGGGGTCATTCATTCATTCATCCCTTTGACAAATATTTATCAGGTACCTACTATGTTCTAGGCCCTGTGTGGGAGATCAGTGCTGAACAAGCCAGAGCCTGGCACCTTCCTGAAGCTTACCATCTTTGTGGGTGGGAAAGACTTGAAACAATCGGCACACAAAAATGATAAAAATGTGATAAGCATCATTCCTGGGGTGGGGTAATCAATCAGGTAAGGTCTTCCTGCAACACTGAGATCCCAAGGCAGATTGGGAGTTTGCCCTGGGAAGTGGGCGTGGAGGCTGGGAAGAGCCGCCCCACTCCCCACCCCCTACCACCCGACCTGACCTGCGGTGGGTGGATGAACTCAGGGTTGTCAATATCCTCAGGGGTCCAGCCCAGCTCAGATTGGATGAGAGTGAATAGATGTGGGGATGGGGCTTGAGCCCAGGACCTAGGCAGGCCGTGAGGGGCACTGACATCTGCGGGTGTTCTGAGCCCCGCCCACCTGCCACCTGCCTTCTCCCCACTGCAGGGCTGGTGGCGCGCTCCCAGCTTCTGGCAGAGTGACAGGCTGCAGCTACCCCCCCCCCCAACCCCGTCCGCACACCCACATCCTGCTTCTCTGTGTACCTCCTCCCTCAGCTCCCCTCACTCTCTCCCTCTGCCCAGAGCTGCTCAGAATTGCCATTGCATCTTTGACATTTCCTTTTCAAAGTTCTTTTCACTGTAGGAAGTGTCAATCCTGCTCGTGTTCTGAAGAGTTACTGTCCTCTCTCTGGGCCTCAGTTTCCCCATCTGCACAATACAGATAACTTCTCATGAGACTCTGTGAACCTGTGAGGCAGTCTGCATATTGTATGTGTTGCTGGAGTCGGGGAGACTCATCCTTCAAACCTGCCTGCTTGGTTGTGCTAAGCATACAGTAAGTGCTTTATGGATTGGTTTGGTAAGCCTACCTTGCCCAGGAGTTAGGAATGAAGAAGGCTCCTAAGGGCCAATGGGCCTGGTCCAGTGGTCACCCCCAGGGATGAATGGGGAGTAGCCTCTCCCCATTGTTCCTTCCCAGGAGCCTCTGGACATCCTGCTTAGTTATTATTACTCTCATCATCCCCATTTCACAGCCAGAGAGACAAAGCCCCGGGGAGCTTACATTGCTTTCCCAAGGTCATTCATGTAGTAGGTGGCAGAGCTGAGATTTTAACCCAGGCAGCCTGGCTCCAGGGCCCACATCTCAAACCATTGGACCACACATCCCTCCTCGAAGTTGAGTTCAATGATCTCCAAAGTGGGAAGGGTTCAGGAAGAAAATACTAGAAATTAAGTTATATATATTTTATCTTATCTTTTAAAATTTCTATGTTTTTGGTGAATGTATATTTTATATGCAGTACTTATGTGTAATTTTTTTAAAACTTTGAGTATGATTTGCATAGCATAAAATTCACCCATGTTAAGTGTACAATTCAGTGGTTCTTAGTAAATACACATAGTTGTGCAACCATCACCATCATCCAATTTTAGAACATTTCCATCACCCACCCAAAGACATCCCTCCTGCCCATTTGCGGTCAATCCCAGTTTCCACCCCAGTCTCTGGGCCACTATTAACCTACTTTCCATCTTTATAGATGTGCATTTCCTGGATGTTTCATATAAATGGAATCATACAATGTGTGGTATTTTGTACCTGTTTCTCTCTTGGGTTTTTTTGTTTGTTTGGTTTTTTTTTGGTGAGGATGATTGGCCCTGAGCTAACATCCATTACTGATCTTGCTCTTTTTGCTTGAGGAAGATTGTCCCTAGGCTAACATCTGTGCCAGTCTTCCTCCATTTTGTATGTGGGGCGCTGCCACAGCATGGCTTGATGAGTAGTGTGTAGGTCTGTGCCTGGGATCCGAACTGGCGAACCCTGGGCCACTGAATCAGAGTGCACAAACCCAACCACTGAACCACCAGGCTAGCCGCTTGTATTTGTTTCTTTAACTTAGCATAATGTTTTTGAAATTCATTCATGTTTTAACATAAACCAGTATTTCATTCCTTTTTATGGCTGAATAGTATTCTGTTGTATGGATAGGTGACATTTTATTGATCCATTCACCAGTTGATGGTTATTTGAGTGGGTTCCACCTTTTGGCTGTTATGAATAATGCTGCTATGAATATTTGTGGTTTTTGTGTGGACATAAGTTTTCATTTCTCTTGGGTATATATATATACCTAGGAGTAGAATTACTGCAACATATGGTAAATTTATGTTTAACTTTTTAAGAAACTGCCAAAATGTTTTCCAAAGCGGCTGCACCATTTTACATTCCCACCAGCAATGTATGAGGGTTCCCGTTTCTCCACATCCTCACCAATACTTGTTATTGTCTGTCTTTTTGATTATAGCCATCCTAGTGGGTCTGAGGTGGTATCTCACTGTAGTTTTAATTTGCATTTCCCTAATGACTAACGATATTAAGCATCTAAGTTGTCTTATCTGTTAGCATAAAGTTATTCATAGTATTCGCTTATCATCCTTTTAATTTCTGTGAGATTGGTAGTGATGTTCCCTCTTTCATTTTGATTTTGGTAATTCTTTTTCTTGGTCAGTCTAGCTAAAGGTCTGTCAATTTTGTTGATCTTTACATTTTAGTTTCAATGTTTTTTCTTACTGTTATTTGGTTTTTTGTTTCATTGATTTCTGCTTTAATCTTTATTATTTCCTTACTTTTGATTGCTTTGGGTTTAGTTTGCTTTTTTTAGGAAGATTAGCCCTGAGTTAACATCTGTCACCAATCCTCCTCTTTTTGCTGAGGAAGACTGGCCCTGAGCTAACATCCGTGCCATCTTCTTCTACTTTATATGTGGGACACCTACCACAGCATGGCTTGCCAAGTGGTGCCACGTCTGCACCCAGGATCTGAACCAGCGAACCCCAGGCTGCTGAAGCGGGATGTGCACACTCAACTGCTGCACCACCAGGCAGGCCCAGTTTGCTCTTCTTTCTCTAATTTCTTACAGTGGAAGTTTAGGCTATGGATTTGGCATCTTCTTTTTATAGCATGAGTTTTTAAAGCTATAAATTTACTACCAATTACTACTTTAACAGTATTCTATAAATTTTGATATGTTGTATGTTTGTGGTCATTTAGTTCAAAATACATTTAAATTTGCCTTGTGATTTCTTTTTTGACACATGGGTTATTTGGAAATGTGTTGTTTAATTTCCAAATGTTTGTTGATTTCCCAAATTTTCTTCTGTTGTTGATTTCTAGTTTAATTTTGTTGTGGTTAGAGAACATACTTTGTACGATTTTAATTCTTTTCAATTTATTGAGACTTGTTTTATGGTCTGGCATATGGTCTATCCTGGTGAATATTCTTAGTGCCCTTAAAAAATATATATTCTTGCTGTTATCAGGTGGAGTGTTTGCTACATGGCAAATTCTACTGGTTGATAGCATTGGTCAAGTCTTGTATATCCTTGCTGATTTTCTGTCCAGTTCTTCCATACATTCTTGAAAGTGGAATATTGAACTCTCCAACTATTATTGTTGAATTCTCCACTTCTCCCTTTGATTCTGTCAGTTTTTGTTTCATGTATTTGGGGCTCCGTGGTTAGGTGCATACACGTTTAATTATTACATCATTCTGATGAATGACCCTTTTATTGTTATAAAATGTCTCTCTTTGTCTCTAGTATCATTTTGTTCCCCTTAAAGTCTATTTTGTCTGACGTTGGAATAGACACTCTCTTTCTCTTACGGTTACTGTTTGCACAGTATGTATTTTCCCATTCTTTTGCTTTCAACCTATTTGTGTCTTTGGATCTAAAGTGCCTCTTGTTGGCAGCATATAATTGGATCTTCTTTTCTTAATCTGGTTGCTATTGTTTAAGTCATTCACATTTAGCGTAATTATTGATAGGGTTGGATTTATCTCTGCAGTTTTGTATTTTTTCTATATGCTTCATGACTATTTTTGTAACTCCGTTCTTCCTTATTTTGTCTTATTCTGCCTTATTTTGTGTTAAATAAATATTTTCCTAATGTTTCTTCTAATTCCTTTGTTGTTTCTTCATTATATTTTTGAGTTATTAACTTATTTGTTGTTTTGGGAATTAAAACATGTAATTTGTCACGATCAACTTCAGATTAATACTAACTCAATTCCAGTAAATTATCAAAACTTTGCTTAAATATGACTTCATTTATTCCCCATCCTTTGTGCTGTTGTTATGTATATTACATCCATATATGCTATAAGTCCAATAATAGTGTTATAATCATTGCTTTGTACCATCTTATGTATTTTTAAGAGAAGAAAGGAGAAAAAATATATTTATGGAATCTTTTGTATTAACCCACATAGTTCTCATTTCTGGTCCTCTTCATTTTCTTCTGTGGATGCAAGTTATCATGTAGTGTCTTTTCCATGATCCAGTATAATTCTCTTCCCTGCCTTTTCTTTGTGCTATTGTGTATTTGTGTTATAAACATATATTATATTTTTATATGTTATAAGTGCAACAATATAGCTCTATAATTATCATTTTATACAATTGTCTTTTAAATCAGCTAAGAGAAGAAAAGAGAGACATGTATTTATAGTGTCTTTTATATTTCCCTATACAATTACCTTTTTTGGTGCTCTTTATTTTCTCATGTGGATTTGAGTTACTGTCAGGTGCCATTTCTTTTCACTCTGAAAGACTTCCTTTAGTATTTCTCATAAGGCATTCCTCCTGGCAACAATTTCTCACTCTTTGCTTGTCTGGAAGTGTCTTTATTTTACCTTCATTTTTGAAGGATGCTTTTATTGGATAATAGACTTCTTGGTTGACACGTTTTTTTCTTTCAGCACTTTGAATGTGCCATCCCACTTTCCTCTGGCCTCCATTGTTTCTGATGTGAAATCAGCTGTTAATTTTATTGTGGTTTCCTTGCATTATGCATCGTTTTTCTCTGGCTGCTTTCAAGATTTTCTCTGTCTCAGTCTTTCAATCTTTCATGTCTCAGTCAACAGTTTTACAATGATGTCTATGGATCTTTTTGTGTTTCCCTACTTGGAATTTGCTTGGATGTGTAAATTACTATTTTTCATCAAATTTGGGAATTTGGGGGCCATTATTTCTTCAAATTTTTTTCTGCCTCTTTCTCTCTCTCCTCTTCTTCCAGAACTCCCACTACGTTTATATTGGTATGTTTGATGATATTCTACAGATCTCTGAGGCTCTGTTCATTTTTCTTTATTCTTTGTTTTTTCTGTTCTTTAGATTGGATAACCTTAATTGATCTATCTTCAAGTTTGCTTATTTATTCTTCCAGCTCAAAAATGCTGTTGAATCCCTCTAGTGAATTTTTCATTTCAGTTATTGTACCTTTCAACTCTAGAATTTCCATTTGGTTTTTAAAATATATATATAATTTCTATCTCTTTCTAGATATTCTCTATTTGATGAGTCATTTGATGAGTCTTTCCTTTAATTATATACACATAGCTTCTTTTAGTTCTTTGAACATATTTATAATAGCTGCTTTGACGTCTTTGCCTGCTAAGTACAATATCTAGACCACCTCAGAGACAGTTTCTATTGACTGCTTTTTCCCCTCTGCATGGATCACACTTTCCTGTTTCTTTGCTTGTCTTATAATTTCTGTTGAAATCTGGAAATTTTAGATAATATATTGTAGCAATTCTGAATTCTGATTCACCACCAGCACCACCACCACCCCCACTAGGTTGTTTGTCACTGAGTTTTTGTTTGTTTGTTTGTTTAGTGACTTGCCTATGCTAACGCTGTGGAGTCTACATTCCTCACAGCGTGAGGCTGCTGATGTCTCTGCTCAGTTTATCTTTTAAATTCTTTTTATTTTTAAGCCTGGCTTCCTAGGAACTGCCCTGGGTCAGCATAGCTTAGTGTTCTGCCAAAGATTGGTCAGAAATTGTGCTTAAATATCTTTATCCGGTAAGGCTTCCACCCTCTGCCAACGCGTCTGTGTGTGGGTTGGGGCACATGTTCAAGAGGGAGGGAGTTTACTAATCTTCCCCAGCTTTTACTTTCTGGGTGCTTAGCCAGGGGTGAGTACATAGCTAAGGCCCTCTTCAGTCTTCCTCTTGGTGTGCACGCAGGCTTCCACGCCCCCAGGAATATGTGGGAGCTCATCAAGGCTCATTATGGCTTTCTTGTTCCTGGATATCCCTGTTAAATTCCTGTTTTGCTGTTCTGCTGCTTTGTCACTTGCCCCAACTAGTATTAGACCTCAGGCTAGCTGCAATGACGGCCTTAACATACATAATTTTAAAGACATATACCTATATGGAGTGCATGCTCGTATTTCCTGATAAGGGTGCACAATAAAACAGGTTTGGCAACCACTGGTCTAGTTTTGGGTGTCTCTAACTGGTCTGCCCCACCTGGGGACTATGTTTAGATGCTGAGCTCTGGACCCAGCATCCCTTGGGTGGGGTCTAGCGGGGCACTTTAGAAGAGCTATTGCAGCAACAGCATTCTCCAGAAAGCACCTCAGGGGAAAGTGGTGGTCCTCCGAGGTGGTGGAACTTGCCTCCTTGGGACGGCTGGCCCTGCCCATGCTGGCTGGGCCTTTGCCTCCACAGGGATGCAGGCCTGGCTCCTCATCAGCAGGCCTGGGGTGGGGAGCCAGATGCCCTCTACGCTGGCTCCCAGTTACCGGAAGCCTGCCAGGCACTCAGGAGGAAGACCTAGCAGAGCCAAGAGAATGACCACTTCCCTCAGGGCAGGGCTGGCAGCAAGGGGGTCACTCAGGAAGTGGCTGGCTCCTGCCAAGAAGCCAAGGCTGGAGAGGGCTAGGGCCTGAGGCCCCTTTGGTCCCCTGGGTGCTCACTTAGAAGGCAAAGAGTCGGAGAGCAGTGCCCTCCTCCCTGGGTACTGCCCCTGTCCTTGGGGTGGACACATAGAGAGCCCTGTGCCCGTAAGCTGAAGGTCAGTGTGCTCAGCAGGCACTGCAGGTGGGAGGGGTGGAGGGCAGAGGGGAAAGCTGGGCTGTCACGTACGCTGATGTCACTGTTCACCCCGCCTCCCCAAAGTATCGCTTTCCTTATGGCCGAGGCTGCAGCTGAGTTCAGGGGGGCAGTCACGTCCCATCCGTGGCACAGCTCTTAGGCTGCTCACTGCACCACCTCTGGGGCTGCTGAGGTCAGGGTGGCACTCTCCAGCACTGCCTAGTGTCAGCTCACTCCGACAGTTGGGACGGGGAGCCCAGGGAGTGGGGAGAGTGGCAGGGACAGGTGTCTGGGAGCTGGGAGTGGCCAGGCTGCTGAGAAGGTGTCCCAGAGTTCTTGGGGGCTACCCTGGGCTTTTATCACGGGCAAACGGTGGCACCACTGAGGAGCTCCCAGTCTGAAGTTGGAGACAGCCCCTGCCTACGGGCAGCTCCTTGTCTGAGGGGGAGGACAGAGTCCTTACCTTGAGGGAGTTTCCAGTCTGATGGGAGAAATCATCCCTGTTCTCAGGGAGCCCCTGCCCGATGGAGGAGACATGCTCCCTGTCCACAGACACAGCGCTGTGTCTGAGATGAGCGTCGGGCTGCAGTGGTTGGAGCCCCCTCCCTTGTTCTCTCCTCCACTGTAAGGCTCCCGGGTCACCCAGAACAGATCCTCTGGAGGGTCCCTTCTCCAGACACTGGGAGGACCCAGCAGGTGCCCCACGCGTGACTGCCCAATGCAGTCAGGAGGGGCTGCCAGAACCTAAGTGCAGACAGACAGCGGCGTCCCTGTGTCTGAGCTCCTCCTCGGGGCTGGGTCCAGCAGAGGGAGCTGACAGCCAGCAGGAGCTGATGCAAGCTGTCCCTGACCCCTGAGATGGCCTTGAAGAGCTCCCGTGCCCACCCAGGGTGGAAGATTTGCCCCGTGGCTGGAGCTGGAGTGTCAGCAGCATGCACAGGGGCCCAGGCCTCCTCAGCCAACCCCAACACCCAGTGCTGCCCCTCAGAGACCCCTCCACAGAGTCACAAATTCTACAGTCTTTCAGCTGGGCCTGTGGAGTCCTTCCTGCTGTCCCTGGGGTAGGTAGCAACGCAAGAGATCAGAGAGCTGGGTGTGAATTCTGCTCCCTCTATTCCTACTTCTGTGACTGTAGGCAAGTTATATAATCTTTCTGGGCCTCAGTTTCTTCATCTGTAGAATGGGCTGCTGTGAAGAGAAAGGGCATGGAACATGCCTGGCACACAGCAGGTGCCCAGTTAGGACAACTTCCCTTCTCCCTGCCCTGTTGCTCTTGCTTCACTCAGGGGCCTTGTACCCAAGCTGGGGCTGAAAGGCTGGGGGTGGGAGAACGTGCTGGGGTGAAGGTCAGCCAACGGTCAGGTGGCATCAACCAGGGCAGGCTTCCCATGGAGACGATATTCAAGTTTGGTTTGAGGAGATGCTTCCTTTCAGCCCCTAACACAGACACATTGAACTCTGCAGCCAGATGAGGTGACACCGAGAGGGCAAGGGGCATGAGCCCTTGGCTCTTTGCTTAGCACCCTGCCTGGCAAACCTTCCATTCACGGCTCCTGGCTGGAGGTCAGCCCCCAGTAGGACTTACTGGCCTCTTGCCAGTCCTATCAATGCTGAGGTCTCCTTGGGACATGTGGTTCTGGATGCCCCCTCCCTTTCCTGCTCAACACATTTACTGGGTACTTACTATGTGCCAGGCCCTGTTCTAGGCACTGGGGAGACAGCACTGAGCAAAACGGACAGAGGTCCCTGACCTCATGGAGCTGGCATTCTAGTGGAGCGTGAAAACGTTAAGCAAAATAAGTGTATTAGAAGGTGGTAAGTAAGCACTCTGGAGAACAATAAAGGGTGAAGGATGGGAGTGTGGGGTAAGGAGGTGATGCAATTTTAAACAGGAAGGTCAGAGAAGGCCGCATTGAGACAGTAATCTTTGAGTAAGGAACTGAAAGGTGGAGCCATGTGCACAACTGAGGGAAAACATTCCACGAGAGAGTCTAGCACATGCAAAGGCCCTGGGGTGGTAGCAGAGCTGGTTGTTTGAGGAACAGCAAAGGGGCCGGCATGGAATGAGTGAGAGGGAGAGTAGTGAGAGATGAGGTCAGAGAGGTGGGAGGGACCAGATCCTGTAGGGGCTGGTAGGCCATTGTCAGGACTTTGGTCACAGAGCAAACATGGATGCAGAGAAGAATAGGGCGCCCTTCCTTTTCCCTCATGGGCTATGGGACAGTAAGGAAATGCCACCTGTTTTAATAAAGATGGGCCCCAGAACTTCCAAGAGTGGCACTGGAAATACCCTCCTGACTGAGAAGGGCAGCTTGGCCCATGAAGATCTGCCCCCTGGGGGTCTCTCACCAGATTCTGGTGCCACCACACACTGGTCCTGGGGAGAGAGGCGGGGCTGTTTGAGAGAGTGTCAAAGCACCCTGAGGACAGGGGTGTCTTGTCGATCCTGCCTCCTCAGTGCCTTGACTTCCAGAGGTGCTCAACACAGCCCGGTTGAGTGAAGGAAGAAAGGACGGAAAGAAGGAGTGGTGAGTGAATGAAGGACACAGGCCCTGCCCTTAATTCCCTGTAGCAGCAGAGACCAGGCTGGAGTGTTTCAAACGCTGAGAGTGATATATTCAGAGAGAACCAGGCCTCTGAGATGGTGTGGCTGACAAGGCCTCCTTCACACCGTTTCCCCTTGGTTCTCCTGCGGGGTGTCCCTACTGGCTCCTGTTGCATTTCCGTGCACCCAGCCCCCCACCGCCAACATGCACACATCCCAGCTCCTCCAGAGGCTGCGCTGTGCGTCAGGATTCCCACCTCCTGAAATCCAGCATCTTGTCTGAGGCCCCTCTCTCTTTCCTGAGCCACATCAGAAGGGGCCACCCCTGTGGGGAGCTCCGCCTATCCCCACACAGGGTATTGGCCTTGTGGACCTCAACCAAATGACCCCAACCTAGGGCAGTAGTGGGGAGAGGGCCTAGAGCCGAGTCATAATGCTAATGACCCCCACAACAATAGCAGCAAGTCTTGTTTCTCAAGCACTGAGCACGATCTAGACGCGCCATCTGCATTATCTCATTTAGTTCTAGAGGCCTCCACATGCCAGTCAAGGGGACTGGGGCTCTGAGAGGTCAAGGGACTTGTCTGAGGGGCACTTCTAGGTGCCTTTCACCTGGTCAGGGTGGAAGGCCTGCAGGGTCCTGGCCTGGGGCTGCCCCTGCTGCAGCCAAGCAGGGGGTTCAGCCCTGGGCACCCCCACCTCCTGTGAGACCCGGGCTGGGTATGTCCAACTCCAGCCCCACGCTTCAGAGGAGAGGCTGGGGTCCTGGGGTGGAGGGGGCTGTGAGCTGGGAGAGCGGGGGTGGGCGAGACTGAGTGGCCCCTCCCATTCTGGGGTTGGAGGGAGGGTGGAGGTGGCTGTCAGGATTCCGGCTGCCCCCGGTGTGCTGCTGTTCCTCTGCCAAAGCTGCCTGCTGCCTACCTTTCAGCTCTGGGCGGCTGGGCTGTCTGGGAGAGATGCTGTTACGGGGGGCCAGCCCAGGCACCCCCACCTCCACCCCGCTCCCCAGGCTGAGACGTGTCTCCTGCTTGCAGAAAACAGATCTGGGGACCCAGGTGTACAGAGGAAGACCCCACAGAGCTTTCCAGAGCCCGTGCCTCCTGCCCAGGCCGAGGAAGCTCAGAACAGGGTCCTGCTTGCTCCAAGCCCTGCTCACTCCAGGCTTCAGCAGCCCTCACTGGCCCAGTGACACTGTTGGCCCTCTTGCCCAGCTTGTGGAAAAGCTGAGGAGCAGCGCAGTGCTCTGCAAACCAGGGTTCACACAATTTCCCACCCTTCCCAGCTCAGGGGCCATGCTCCTCTGAGCTTGAATGCCCTGCAATCATACCTCCCACCTGGGCACAGCTCACCTGCCCCCTGACTAACAGTCCTTCATGCACATGTCTGTCCCCCAAAGACAGAGACAAGCTCCGGGAGGGCTGGACCTGGGTCTGAGTCCACTCAGCACAGGGCCTGATATAGAACTAGTTCCTGCCCCTCCCCCTTCCAGAGAGCTGTAGGACAGAGATGGGCGGGGTGGGCAGTAAGGTAGGAGGGGGTGGGCTGCTTATGGAACAGTAGAAGGAACCTGGCTGGGAGTCCCACAGACCCAGGTGATGTCCTGCCTCTGCCTAACTGCTCCTACCTCCTGTGCTCCAACCTTGTAAGTGTTGGAGAATAGAAGCGATGCCTTTGGGACACAGGCTCGGCTGCCCCATCAGACAAAGGTTCTTCGTGTCTCGGAAAGCAAAGCTGGTAGGATAGAAGGACATGCTCTTGATAGAAATTTGAAACTGTCAGGGAGAAAACCTGCAGGAGCGGCCAGGCCCCTGACCTTGGCACGTGCAGCTGCCCGGTTCACAGCCCATCGTGGCAGCCGGTGGGGGCCGTGTCCCCTCCAGGGCAGGGGCTGGGTTGTACTCCTTTGTGCTCCCAGCACCTAATGCAGAGTCTGCCCCACAATGTGCCCATAACACCGGGTTGTTGAACAAATCTGGCCGAGGTAAATGGGTCCTTGCCCATGTGGACACTCACTGGAAATGACAGTGGCCTTATCATTGTGAACGTTTGGTAGTGAGCCCAAGGAAGTGGGCCCCTGGGTGATGGGCATCCTGGATTCCGGGAAAGGAAGGATCCCATGGCTTTACACTTTGGAAGGCACCAAGAGCCCAGGGGATGCAAGGCTGGGAGTGGAGCCCAGCCCAAACCGTCAAGGCCAGACCCAGGTGGAGGAAGAAGGCTGCCCCTCAGGTGGCACCGAGGGTGCTGACACGAACTCCATTTTGAACGTCCGTGTTCGAAATCTGGTAAACTGAACTCTCAGCCAAACACCAGTGCCCAGCTCACTCTGCAGAGAGTGAGGACGCTGGGGCGGGAAATGCTGAGACCTCACGGTAAAAACCTTGGGTGGCATTCTTTCTATTAGCTCCATTGGAACAAGAAATAGGGCCAACTCTCCCCCTAAGGGGGACAAACTAAAAGCAGAGAAGAGCAGGTCTAACTCAATCCTAGGAAAGAGAGATGCTGGGATGGAACTGGCGACATTCGTGGGGCTTAAGTCTGAGGCCAGAGGAAGCTTCATCTCTGGTGCAGAAGGATCTCCAGCTCCTGGGCACAGACTCTCAGCTCTGGAGGGAGGGCACCACCTCAGAGCTGGGCTGACATGTTCTGATGTTTACGAGTGGGAAGAGTCTATTTGGGAAACGACAGACTTGTGATCTTGAAGTCAGTCGCCAGTGAATACTGGGGAGTTGATTATTTGGCATGTGAATTCATAGATAAGGAAGCTAGACTGACAGGCAGACAGACAGATAGCGTAGCACCCTGCCGCAGACAAGTAATTTCATAGATCCTCACAACATGGAGAGGTGGGGTCTGCTACCACCAGTTGGCAGGGGAAGAAAGTGAGGCTTCCAGAGGCTAAACAATGTGCCCAAAGCCACATTGTTTGAAATGGGCAGATGAGGGTCCTAGTTCTGCTGACTACAAAGGCCAGGGGTTTCCTCTCCAGACCCTCCAGCCGACTCCACTAGGAGCGAACGATACCATGTTAACCGGCCTCAGCTCTCTTTCTGGCAGGATGGGAGGGTGCGCTCTTGATAAAAGTTTGAAACCGGCAGGGAGAAAACAGGATGAAGGGCTGCTGGAGGTGGGGGTGCTGGATTTCCACCAGGAGGGTGACAGAGCCTGTTTTGATATTCTGGCGAGGCTGGCTCCCATGACAGCAGTGGGGACTGGACCACGGGAACAGGGATGAATGGACTCCTGAGATTCTCTAGGGCTTGCCCCAGGGCCCTAGTCCTTGGTGTCATCACCCAGGGCATTTTAATCAATGGCTTGAATGGAGATCTGAGAGGCTGCCCGCCCCCCCCACCCCCCCTCCATTGCAGGTGACCTGCAGACCAGAGGAATGGGCTCTGTGGCACAATGAGGATTTACATCTGCCTGACGGTGCCTGGAACAACGGGCAAAACCAACAGGAGAGATCAACAGCGGGCAGAAATTACAAAGTCCAGCTCTAGGATCAATACAAAATCCAAGTCAAAGGGCACATGGGCATTGATCTCACAGAGAAGCTGGTGCATATATGGAATGGCTTACGTGCAAAGGTAGTCCCAGCGGCACAGTCTTGAATGCTGCAAAGGGTTGGAAGCAACCTAAATATCCACCAGTAGGGGATCAATTAAATACCTTGGGTAGATCCACACAATGGAAGGCCATGGGGCTGATACAAAGAATGAGGCAAGGAGTTATATACTGATAAGGAAAGTTCTCCAAGGTGCCCGGTTAAATTATAAAGCAAGGTGCATGACAGTGTACATTGACAGTGTAGACTATGCTTTTCTTTGTGCAATCGAGAATACGTGCATACATTTGTATACAGACCATCTCCAGAGGATACACAAGAAACAAGGTAGGAGGCTGGGGTCCTGCTTTACACTGCATAGCTATCGTGACTTCATTTTGTGCCATATACAAGTATGTGTGTGTGTGTGTGTTTATGTGTGTGTAAGGGGAAATGAATGGAGCAGGCCTCATAGTAATTCTAGTGAAAAAGACCTGGAAGTTTGGCTAACCATAAACTCACTGAAAATTGCTTTAAGAAAAAAACCTAACTGTAATATGAGGTTATAATAATAGGAGCATAGGACCCGGGCTGAAGGAGGTGTATGTCCTGCTATACTCTGAGCTGGTCAGGCTGTACCCAGAGTGTGGGACCTCTTTGAGACAGCCATGTTTGGGGAGAAACATTGGTAGCTAGATCAGACCTGAGGGGACAACTGGGCTAAGGTGGTTGGGTGGAGGGAGGGAAACTAGACGAACACAGAGATGCTGGAGAAATGGAGGGTCATTGAAGGGCTGGCATGCAGAAGCAGGAGGGACCTGATTATTTCATTTGCTCCAAAGAATGGAACTTGGATCAATGGTTTGGAAGGTACAGGGAGATAAATTTTTGGCCTCAGGAAGAACTTTCTAATCATTAGAACTTAACTACATAATAATAATATAATAATAATAACATATATTATGTAATTTAACAACGTAATATAATAAGAAGTACTTTCTACTAATTAGTATAGGAATGAGCTCTGCATCGCTGGCAGTATTGAAGAAGCCACTGATAACCATGCATCTCGGATGCTGCAGAGGGCATTAACAGAATCACCAGGACTCATATTTTTGGGTTCACCCCACACGTATTGAAGCTGAACCTCTGTAGTCGAAGTCTAGAAATCAGCTTTACTTATTTTATTTTTACCACAGACACAAACAACTGAACTAGTTATACACCTCAGTTCACAGTATAAGATCATCATTGGTCTATTCAAAGCCCCCTTTAATGTTACTTTTTGTCTTATTTTTCTCCTTCACCCCTGATCTCCACTCCCATTTCCCACCACCCCCGACCCCCTGCCCAGGCCCTCGTTCTGCGTGCTTGATATGGGTCTTGAAATGTGATGCATCTTCTTTGTAGACCAAGTCGTGTGGTTTTCTGCACGTTTGATTGTTTACATAAATGGTGTTGGGCTGTAACTCTCCTCCATTTCTTACGGAGGAGATCTCTGCATCCTTGTATGTCCGCCTGGCTTGTTCTAACTGCCGCTTTCAAGGGAGCCACCACATCTTACTTATCCATGACCCAGGGATGGACACTCAGGCTGCCTCCAACTCCTCACTACTCCAAATTTTGCTGCCATGTGTGCCCTGTACATGTCCTCTTTCCATCCTGTACGATCATTTTTCCAGGCTATCTACCCCTTTGCCGGATTCTGAGATGCAGGGCGTATGCACACTTAGTTTCATAACTACAGCCAGATTGCTCAGAATGGTTATATTAGTTTATTCTCTCACCTGCAGGACGCAAGAGTCCCATCTCCCAACATGGGGTATGATCCACCTTTCTAATTCGTGCTATCCAGTCGGGTGTGGAGAGGGATGTTGTTATTTGAAGGCTGCATGTCTCTGATGACTAGTGAATTCGTGGATCTTTTCATACACTTGGCCATTGTACCTCCTCTTTTGTGACATGTCTGTTCGTCTCATTTTTTTTCTATTGGATTTTTTTGTCTTTTCCTTGTTGATTAACAGGAGTTCCTTGACTATTTCAGATTTTAATCCCTGGTGGGTTTTGAAGTTGTAAATATCTTCTCTGAGGATCTTCCTTCTTAGCAGGTGTTCTAGGGGTCAGTCAGGTTCGAGAAGCCCCAGAGTAGATATATACCACCTGAGATCATTTTTACTTCTGCCTCTGCATGCTTTTAAGATTCTTGGGCTTTCTGAAGAGATTCCTCACCATCTCTTTGGAGCAAACAGAGGCCTCAGAAGGGGTGAGGGCAGGAGGAGTCATTGTGAATGTGGACATGGAGCTGGGGTGCCCCTCGCCCCTTGACCATCTCTAGTAGTATGTTGTATTGTGAAGATGTTCATGAGACATGGCCCAGATGGGCTTGTAAGAGGCTCCTCAGGGGTGATACATAGTTCATTTGGACAAAGTCTAGAACATCTCATTGTTCAGAAGAGATTGTCAATCTATTGGAATTTTCTCAACAATAGAAGCTTAACTCTTTTATCTCTGTGGAAGTTTTAAAATTTGGTTGCAAAATTTTCAACACTCCTTCCATTGAGAGATAGTAGGGGGGAGGTCTGTGTTTCCTCCCCTTGAATCTGGGCTGGACTTAGTCAATTTTCTTTGTACCCAATGGAATTTAGCAGAAGTGATGCTATATGACTTCTGAGGCTGGGTCAGAGAAGACCCTGCATCTTCTGCCTAGCTCTTTTGGGACACTCACTCTGGAGGAAGCAAACTGCTATATAAGATGTCCAACTACCTTGAGACTGCCATGCTGGACGGGCCATGCATAGGTGCCTTAGTCAACAATACTAGCTGAGCTCCCAGCCAATGACCAGCACCAACTGCCAGCCATGTGAGGGAGCTGTCTTGGATGTCCAGCTCTAACTGACATCTGACAGCAACTGTATGAGAGACTCTGAGTGAGAACTTCCCAGTTGAGCCCTTCCTGAATTCCTGACCCGCAAAATAATGAGACAACAAAATTGTTGTTGCTTATTCCACTAAGTTCTGGAGTAATTTGTTGTATAGCAATGGTAACCACAACAATCTCCTGGGACATGGAAGGATAGTTACTTTGCTGATAACTCTAATACATGTAGCCTCTATGGGTCTATTCTATTGACTATTGTTTCTGATGTTTTAAAAATTACATTATCTGACTCCTCATGGGTGTAGGTATTTTTGATTATGTGTTGGACATTGTATTTACAGACTTATTTGTAGAAATAATTTGAGGCCTAGAATGATGTTACCTTCCTTTAGAGAGGATTCACATTCGTGCCTAACAGGTACCTGGAGCAATAATACTACAGAATCACCTACTTCAATTTTAAGAATTGAGTGATTGGAAACTGAGCTGTCTACTTCTGGTTTATCCTTAACTCCTAAGGTAAGGCCCTTTTGGGGTGCATGCTCACAGAGAGAGGCTTCACTAAGTCCCATCCTGTGGCAAGCCTGGAACTCCAGTCCACGTCCTCTTAGACCTACAAGGCTGTCAAAAGCATTGTTCAGCTTCTTGGACTTGGCTGACCCCTCCTGAATGGGCAAACACCCTCAGGGAAAAAATGGCCTCACACGCCACTCTTACTTCTCTAGGTCTAGGTCGTGGCCCCAAAATTCCTCACTATCTTGTTAGCTCTCTGATACCTTCAAGCAGATTTAAAAATATTTTGTCCAGCTCTTCTAGTTGTCCTCAGTGGGAGCATTGGTCTAAATCACTTAGTCTGCCATTATGAACTCTTATTTACTTAATTCTTTAAAGGTCAAAAACATAAAGAAAAATGAAATCATGTTCTTTGAAAGTCCTTGTGAAAAAATATATCATAGTCTCAAACATTTTTAAACAGATATTGGCCATAGTCTGATTTTCCACTGAAGAGTCTGGGTCCCCGTTAAGAATATCCCCAACTGTAATTGAAACACAGAGCTGGGGTGTGTAATTTTCTTTGCCTCTACCATGAACAACTTGAGATTGCTTTAATTATTTAGTTCTTGGGTCACTTTTTGTTGTTTGTATCTTCAACACCTGCTACCTTCTGCTGTCAATGAGAATATCCTTAATGGCCTTTTCCTCACTCTGAATTTATTCCTTTAATACATATGTAAAGTAGCTAACCAAGCAGGCTAGAACAGTGTGCAAGGTAAGAGCAGATAGGCTCCGATTCGGATAGGGGAAATATGGATAAGCAAAGCTCTAAGGTTTGTCAGACCCTTGTCAGACAATTGTCAGGAGCACCTTTCGTCTGCTTAGAAGCCTCTTGATCTCAGATCTCAGTCTGGATGGTATAGGTTGACATAGTAAAAGGCTGCTGCTCTTGCCCTGACTTAGGTGCCCCCCTGGAAGCAGGGAGTTTGGGGGTGAACAGTGCCCTAAAGCAGCTCAGGGTCTTCGCCAGCCCTAGGCCGCCTTCTCTTTGTTTCCGAGGCCCCACCCTGCCTCTCTGCCAAGAAGACTCAAGAACTCCTGGCAGAGAATGCTGTTCCCTGCTGGCCTGCGGAGATGACCACTTCATGGAGAGCGGAGAGAGGAAGGAGGAGGAAAGCGAAAAGAAAGGTCCTCTTTCAGGCTTAAGATGATGTGGAGTGGCTGCCTCACGGCCTGCCAAGAGCTGACTCACCGGGCTGGGACAGGCACTACAGGTGCACTCAGGCCAGCAGACAATAGGCGCCTGTTGCAAACAGTACACACCCGAGACAGACCACCGGGGTCAGGTGGAGACAGCCCCTGAGGGAGTATGGGGGCTGGAAGGGCAGGCGGGAGTCCAGCTTCCCGGGGCCTGCTCTGAGCAGTCACCGCCATGGGGACTGTGTGATTTCATGGTCTAGGGGCAGGAGCATGGGACCAGGAGTTCAGAGACCTGGGCTGCCTCTAATGTGGGCCTCATTCCTCATCTCCCAGCTCTAAGGTTCTGGTGGTAACTGCCACTAATGTGCTCTGGACGTCAGAGAAGGCATACACGCTCCCTGTGCCTCCTTTACCCATCTCTGGGTGAGTCGTTCACCTGTAGTATCTCCTTAAATCTTTACTGTCCTTGAAAGTAGATGCCATTATTAGTCCCACTTTATGGATGAGGAAACCAAGGCACAGATGCCCTGACGATGCACAGCTGAGAGCTGCGTTTCAAAAGCCAGAGCTGTGTGAGTCTGGAGCCCACGCTAAGCTCTGCACCATGCAGCCACCCAAGTAGACCAGGACCCAGAGCCCTGCATCCCGGCAAACACAGGGTCTACTCTGCGAGTCTGGCAGAGGCAATAGCGATGGGATGTCAGGAAGCTTCTGGGAGGAGGGGGAAGTGGAGCAGCTCCGGGCATGGGGACAGACAGGGTGGGAGGTGAGGGCTGGTGGGGGTTGGGAGCTGAGACGTGGATTCTTAGCTGACTCCTGCATTCAGCAGATTGGAGGTGGGCATGGAAGGGTGGAGTGGACCCTTACTTCCGCCCCTCTTCAGTCCTGGGGGAGTGACCCTGGTCCCTCTCCAGGGCTTGGTGCCGGGGCAGGCTCTTCACTGCTCTGTCCATTGCCAGCTATGTGAACTTGGGCATGTTCTAGAGATTTTCTAGTCTTCAGTTTTCTCATCTGTATAATGGGAATTATAACATGGACCTCATAAGGCTGTTAACATAATGACATTTAATGAATGGAGTGATTCTTGTTGGATATCCTCGCCCACACCTCTCTTCTCTGGGCTGAGGCCTTGCTTCTCTTGTCTTTCCTCACAGTCCTCCTTGGCCCAAACCATCCCTCCCCATCGGAGTTGACTCCTTGAGTGGCCAGCTCCTTCTTACCTGTGTGGCCCTCTTGCCTCCCCTCCCTGGTGGGGTCCGTGCTCCACAGCCTGTGCTCCCTGACTACTCTGCAGTGGGACCCCAGCCCGGGGTCCCATGGAGCTCTTTCTCTACCTTTGCCCCACTGGTAGGAGATGAGGGGTAAGTACACCAGAGTTGAGTGCCTGGAGACCTGCATTTAAGGGGAGCTCCATCTCATTTAAGAGTTGGGTCAGCCACCAGCCCTCACTGAGGTTTCCTATCTCTGAAAAGCACGACTCTTTGGGGTTCCACTCCCACAGGGGGGTCCAGGGTGAGCTGAGGTGGTTCCAGTCCGTGGTTGTACTCCTTGGGAAGAGAGGGGCGGATGAGTCTGGGCAGGCGAGGATGGAGGGAGAGCCACCCCCGCACCCCCGCCTCTCCCTGTCGTCTATCTCCCTCCCTCCTCCTGTCTAGAGGCCTCCTAGGGTCCACTTTGCCTGAGAAAGAAACCGTCTGCCCCTCCTTGTCGATAAGGAATTAAGTGAGCAAATCCAGTCTCCACGTTAAGCCTTCCCTGCTCTGCGCTGGCCAGTGAGAAGGGCAGAGGGAGGGCCCGGCCTGGGACCAGTCGTGTCTAGGCCTCCTGCTATCAGGGCAGCAGACGATTAGCCAATTAGCCTGGAGGAAACCAGGTCTGGCTCCTGGGGCCTCTAGGATGCATCTCCCAAGAGAGCAGGGGCCTCTGGGACTGCTGGTTTAGGCGAAAAGGGGCAGCTGTGGGGCCATACCAAGAGCCCACAGGGTACGGAGAGGAGGCGGCCATCTTTTCTGCCATTTATAGGGGAGGGGACCTCAGGGATGGAACCCTGCCTTCAGTACCCCAACCTGGCCTCCTGGGTATGAGTCCCGTAAAGGCAGAGAGAGCTTGGCACACAGCCAGTGCTGAGTTATAGTCAGCCACTGTCATCATTATTGTTATTAATTAATTTATTTATTTACGTTTTTGGCAGGGAAAGATTCGCCCTGAGCTAACATCTGTTGCCAATCTTCCTCTTTCTCTTTTTTTTTTCCTCCTCAAAGCCCCGGTACCTGGTTGTATATCCTAGTTGTAAGTCGTTCTAGCTCTTCTGTGTGAACCGCTGCCACAGCATGGCCATGGACAGACAGTGATGTGGTTCTGCCACCAGCAAGTGAACCCGGGCCGCCGAAGTGGTGAGCACCAAAATTTAACCACTAGGCAATCAGGGCTGGCTCAACTGTCATTATTATTATTGCTGTTATTGTTTCTACCATACATTGAGCATCTATGATGTGACATTATTTCTATGAAGTTGTATTATGAACCCCACTTTATGGATGGGGAGAAATTGAGTGGAGATTCAAACTCAGATCTCCAAAACCTGATCTCTCTAATATTACACTTTGTGGGTCTGTGCCACCCTGGGTCATCTGGGGCAGTTGTTACAAATGGGTTAGATTTCCTAACCCATGCAGGGCCTGCTCAGTCAGGACTTCCTGAGGGGGAGGGACGACCCCAGGAATCTATTCTCAGTGAGCACTCTACCACCACATCACTACTGACTCTGGTGCCGGAGATCTGTAGTCTGACTCTGAGAAACTCAGACCTAAGAGACTCCTTGCCCTCTCCCAGAGCACCCTCTAAGTTGCCTGGGGGAGGGGAGTCCCACTCCTTTGTGGAGGGAGAGTTCCTTTCATCCACTAAGGAGCATCCCTCCAGAGGCCTGGCAATGGGCGGCCGGGTGGGCAGCATCCCTGGCTGAGGCATTCACCAGCCTCATCTCGGGCTAGCCTGGCAGCCGTGGCCTCATGAATTGCCTCTCTGCATCCATGAAAGGCAAGGCCCAGAAAGGGCCCTTGGCTTGTCTGAGGCCGCCCAGATGCCAGGAGAGGGCAGGCTCTCAGGGCAACGGGTTCCCACATTTGAGCTCCTTGTGCCCAGGTCTGTTTCTCATCAGTCTCTCTGGGCCTTGAGGAAACCAAGGCTTGAGGGTGGCCAGCAGCCGTGTGGTTTTGGAAGGAAGGGGAGGCCAAGTCCTGGAGTTCCCGGGGCCTCCGCATTCATAAGCCTGTACGGGGGCGCGAATGCACGCACACACATGTGAATCGGCAGGCACACAAGCAGAGTGCAAACACCCTCATGCAAACTTGCTGTGAGCTCAGGGGTGGCCTGTTACAGTCCTTGGCAGCCAGGGAGACAGGCAGGCCTGGTCTGAGAAGGCCTCACCCTGGCTGGTCCCAACTTCTCCCAGCTCCATCCCTTCCTCCTCAGGCTGTGTGGTCCCTGGACAGGGGAGGCCATGGCTCTGTCATCAGCTCTGAAAGAGTCTACCTTTCCGACCTGCCCTAGAAGGGCTTCCAGGCTGATGGGGATGGCTCACGTGGTGTGAGGAGCTCCACGATGAAGCCCTGTCTCTTCTCTGTCCCTACACAGTGAAGAACAAGACTAGTGTCCAAGGACTACCACCTCACCAGTTCTGCTTTTGCTGGTGGGGCCCAGGCAGGCACAGGTCAGACCCAAACCTCAGACCTGAACCGACCCCCATGGGGTGCCTCCTCCCTGGTTAGTTTCAGAGACAGGGACTGACTCCTAAAATAGGGGCTGGGGCTGGGGACACAGACCTGGTCATCTGGCCCTGCCTCTGTGGGGGTGAGCTTGGCTGACTCGGGGGGGTCATCCCACCCCAACCTCCCCTTCCCCATTTGGATTTGGGGCCCATGGACTACCACCAGCTTTGACACCTCCTTGGAGCCTGGGGCTTCCACCCTGACGGTGTACACCCCGGGCCAGCATGATGCCAAGAGCACAGTGGGAGCTCAAAACATGCAAGTATTCAAAGGCACCCCTTTTGCTCCCAATTCCTTTCTTTCCGTGTACTCAGTTTCTCCCTCCCCTTCTTTCCCTTCCTAGGCCTCAGGCCTGGCACGTCCCCCAGCACCGCTGAGCCTCCTTAGGACCCAGGGAGGGTCATAACTTGAGCCTCCAGGGCCCATCGGGGCCAAATCCCCAAACAATCCTTGAGATTCATCTCGTCTGTTTCTCACCAGCCTCTCTGGGCCTTGAGGAAACTGAGGCTGGAGGCTGACTAGCAGGATCTTTACCTCTGGAGACAAACTTCCTCAGAGGGGGCTGGGGAGCCATTTAGGGATCAGTACTTCCCCTTGGCTCATGGTCATCATGGGCAGAGCCCCTGGCCTGGTCTCCCTCGATGATGGCACTCTGCCAGCCCCCAGCATCCCGCTCCTCCTGGTCGGAGGGCCGTCCTTCTCAGCCAGCTCAAGGAGTCCTGCGCTGGACCCATTCTGGGCCCGGTGCTGAGGAGATTTCAGGCCACGCCTGCCAGGGGCTGACAGGTTGGCCTAGGAGATGCCCATTCTCCACAGAGAGGTGAGCTACAGGCAACAGGCCAAGGGTCAAGAGAGCTGGGGCAGGCAGGGCCAAATGCAAGTCACTTCACTCAAAGATGGCCAGCTCGGCCCTGGGTAAGGAGCCAGGCACACAGCAGGACTGTTATAGGACCGTCCTCTAGGGCGAGGGGCCAGCAGTGGGCCAGAGGGTACATGGAAACATCTCGAGGGTGTGAGGTAAGTAGCCATGGGTTTGCGAGCTCAGCCTCTGGCCCAGACCACCTGGGTCTGCATTCAGGTCTGACCCTCACGAGCTGAGAGCTCTGTGAACCAGGGCAGGTAACAGCCCTACCTGGCAGAGCTGTTTCCAGAGTGAAGTGAGTCCCTTGACATAAAACATTTAGAATAGTGCCTGGCACATGGAAAGACCTTGATCGACGTTACACAGTATTGTCATAGACCAGAACAAATGGAAACCCACCGTTAAGGGCTTGAACTGACTGCTGGTATTTGAGTTCCTCCCCTGGACTCTGAGCTCCCCTCTGAGTGCTTTATGTCCTATGCCTGGCACATCTCAAGGACTCAAGAATACGTGTTAAAAGGATGAACACATGAACGAGTGAATTAGGGCAAGCAGAGCATCAAGAGATACTTCTTGGAAGAGGCAGCACTTGGAGAAAGGGCCCCACAGAGTGGGAGGGCAGCCGAAGCAAAGGCTGGGAGGCTTGGGGCCAGGCTGGTGTCCAAGCAGACCATCAGCAGAGGCCCTTAAGGAGAGGAGCCCAGCCAGGCCTGAGGGGGTTCAGGGTGGGACAGGCAGGCTGGTAGGAGACTGAGCTGACAGGCGCCCACCACAGAGGCTGGACAGCCGTCTGCCCTATCCTGGGTCACAGGGGTCTGGGGTTGGATGAGGGCTGCCCCTGAGATGAGGATGGATGGGAAAAGGGCAGGGAGGGGCAGCCGGACCTTCAGCTTAATCCTCTCTTCCTCCTCTGCCCAGGCACCATGGGCCATTTATGGAGCCCACGTTTATGGAGCCCTCCCTGGAATTCTCTTGTCACTGGGAGAAAAACCAGCCTTGCTCCACAGACCCCTCAACCAGTGGAGAAACAAGTGTTGGAGATAAGAGGATTTTAAACAAATAAACTCCCCTACAAGAGACTTAGAAGAGGAAAAGGTTGTGTTTTCTCTTTCTTTCTCCTTGCTTGCTTCCTTCCTCCTTCCCTCCCTTTTGTCCTCCTGCTTTCCTTCCTTTTTTTCATTCTGTCGTTACTAAAAACCCACATCCCCAGATAAAAAAAAGCAAATCAAAAGCAAAAAAACCCCACGCCTTCCATCAAGGTGTCATCCTGTGCTGACCACCGAGGACCTATTAACCCAAAGATCCTCAAGGGTCATCCTGTCCATTCCCCACCTCCAGGTGCAACTGCACAGAGATCCCTACAGGTTTCCCTGTTTCCTTCAGTGGTGCCCTGTTGCCTCTGCTCTGGCCCCTTCTTCTGTCCCGCCATCAGGCAGATCCCTAGGGAATGATCCTTGGGCAACAGAAGGCCCAATCTAGACCCTGAGGGCTAACAACTGACCCACGAAGCAGGCGAGGCTGTGCAGGGTGCAGGTCTGGCTGGATGGTGGGGAAAGTGTCACTGAACAGGGAGACACGGCCCCGCCCTCAGGGATCCCTGGTCTGAGGTGAGACAGGGCCCTGCCCTCAGGGAGCCCCGGTCTGAGGGGAGACACGGCCTCTGCTCTAGGAAACCCCTGATCTGAGGGAGTAGGTAGGTAACTACACCACAGATATCAACCTGTTTCTCACTTTTGGTGCAGGCTGGCAGGCTGTAAGGTGGTGTGGGACCTCCCGAATCTGTCTCACACAGCGGGTGAGTACAAATGTGTAAAGTTGCCAGGTCAAGGGGCAGTGAGGAACAGCTGACTTCTCTTATTTCCTTCTATCCTTTTTCTGTCCCCAGCTTCACCGACCAACAGCAGGGTCACTGGAATCCAGTGTCCCTTTGGGACAGGGGAGAGTTGGGGCTGGAGAAGGACGAGGTTGGGGGAGGCCTGCTGAGTGACTCTCTGGAGTCTGGCAGGCGAATAACCACAGGAGATAAGCCCCTGTGATAAGGGGCAATCAAGCCACCTCATTTAGCAGAGAGCCTGTCGGTGACAAGCCTGTGTTTTGAGCCCCACACAGGCCAGGATATGCGTGTGGTGGAGAGTGGGCACAATTCAGGAGCTCTTGGCCTCAGATCAGGCTGGCCAGCAAGAGGCCTTCTGAGGCAGCCCCAAGCTCCCTCCATCTGTCTCTACCCAGGTGGAAACATTCCCATTCCCTGACATCGGAGCATCTCCAATGGGACCTCATTAAATGGATATAGTGGGAATGGAAGGGGGGGTGGGGTCTGGATGCCCAGGAGCTTCTTGGCTCCTCCCCTGGTCACATCTTATGGAGTGCAAGCTGATTGGCAGGAGACACGTCCATTGGGTGCTCACTGAAGCTCATATGACCTGGAGGCTGGAGGGAGGCTGCCAGGGCAGGAGGAGTGTGAGCCTCAGGGTGGCAGGGTTGGCTGTGGCCTTTCCAGGACAGAAGGATCCTCTTTGGGGCCTGGATGATGAGCTGGCATTGCCTGAATGCATTGGCCAAAAGCCAATACTAGGTAGACCCTCATGGTACAGAGGGGAAACTGAGGCCCAGAGAGAGGAAGGGGCTTGCCTAGGGATCACACAACACTTGAAAGTCCCCAACTGTCTCCCCTGCTCTAGGCTGCACAAGAATTGCAAAAGTCAAACTTTCACTCTACATACACTTGTGTGCCTTCGTGGATGCTTGTGGGGCATGGTCTGCAGACCCAGCAGCTGTCACCATGCCCTGGAAGGGGTCCCAAGCCCAGCCCTGCCCAGGCTCCCAACTCTCTGGTCAGCTGAGGTGACCCACATGGAAAGGCCCCAGACTTCCAGGCGACACTCACTCATCACTCCCTCAGCTGCTCTCCCCCTGACAGTCCACAGGCGGTTCTCCATTCCTGCCTGGCGCTCCCCTCGGCACAGCGAGAACATCCACGACACAGCTCAGCTTCCCAGTCCTTGGGGACCACCGAGCTCAGCAATTTCAGCCAGAACACAAGACGGGCAGGCAGGCGGATTAGCTCTCAGGAAAATTGCTTTCAGCCTGTACCAAGCAATGCCACAGAGAAAACCCAGGATTGTCTGCAGCTGGGCTTGGTCCCGGCCCAGTCTTCCCTTCCAGAAGGGGGAGCAAAAGGCATGGGGACAGCCAGCTGTGGGGAGGGGAGCTATGATGCAAATTTAAATGCCTGAAATGAATAAGGATGAGAGGATGATTTATGAAAACCTGTGCAAATAGATGTTCAAATCTACCCCAGGTGAGGAGGATATATGCAAATCAGGGCTCCAGAAAATCCTGACAATGAAGTTCTCTGTTCTAATGAACAGGGCCTAGGGATCCCCCAAATGTGTCCTTGCACACAGCTTGGGTCTTCCCACTCCATACCCTCTCTCTGCTTGCATCATGTGGTCTGTCCCCCTGTCACTCAGGGGCTGTGGCCAGAGCACAGTATGGCCCAGATGCAGCCTCCCACAGGGCCCACCTTTCCTCTACCTGTCCCAGGCTGTACTCCTAAAGGCCCACCAGCCCCTAACCATGGTCCCCCTCCAATGACTGAGAAGGATTTGTGGCTGCTCATCCCCCATGACTGCAGCCTCCACCCCAAGCTTGTCCTGTGCCCCCAAGGGGACCAAGAGAGTGGTCTCCCCATCAGAAAGATGGCCTCCTTGGGCCTTGTTTCCAGCAATGCCCAGGACACAAAAGATGCTCAATAACAGATGAATGATGGAATAAATGAACACACAAACGCAAATTCAAATGCACAGTCAATTCCCTCTGGGGACCCTCAGCCCTCCCCTTCTGCTTCTTGCTCAGTTGTTTTCACAGCTGCCTATGTATTGGAGCTGAAGTGTTCGAGCACTTTCCTCATGTCTTCAACAAGCCTGAGCTCGCCAGGGGCAAGAGGGTGTCCTGGTCATCTCCCTCATCCTGGGACTTTCTAGGAAGGGCTCTCAAATATTGATTGACTCAGCGAACACGTAAACATGTGGTTTCTAAGTGTCTGTCTGTTTCCCTCTCCCCCTTGCTGGTCTGTGCGTGCCTAGAGGGTGGGGACAGGCTCACTCATCTGCAGACAGCAGGGTTTGGCACGTAGTGGCACTTAGTGCACGTGGACAGATGGATAGGCGAATAGGAACCGCTGGGGACCATGACCGGCTGACAGGTCTGTCTTTCCTATTAACTCTGGGAAAATAAAGGATGCAATTAAGGAATGAACTAGAAAATGAGTAAGTGAGTGAATAGGTGGCTGAGTCCTGTCTGGGGTCTGAGGAGACTGTTACCTGCTGTACAGTGTCACTGTCCTCAGCCTAGGTGGCTGAGCACACGTGTGTCCTGTGCTCAGATCTGAGCTCCTCTCCCAACTTCTCCCCTGGGGCCTGCTCTAGGCTCTAGGCCTCTGCTCCTACATGACTCCTCACTCCAGCCCCCTCCCACAGCCTCGACCCCCCATGGTTCTTTCTGTGACCTTGATCCCACCAGTCCAGCTGTTTGACTCTGAGCCCCACAGCCTCTGGGTGGCTTTTTCCTACCTTCCTTTGAGGTTGCCACGTCAAGTGCAGCTCTGGAGCCAGCCAGACTTTCTGGGCTTGAGTCTTCCTTCTGCCATCTGCCAGAAGGCAAGAGATTCATCTCCAGCCTCAATTTTCCCATCTGTAAAATGGTGATAATACCAGCTATTAAGAAGATTAAACAAGGGTCCAAACTGACTCTTGGAATGGAACCAACTGCTCAGTCAAGTACTCCATGCATGGGGCTTCCCTTCCCTCTGGGTCCCTGCTGCTGGCCCTGCAGCCCCCTATGGGGCCGCAGTCTCTGGGGCCCAGGAGACGCCCCCCCCACCCCCCGCTTTCTAGGAGCGGGATTAAAAGACTCATTCCTATAGAAAGTTGGTTCGAGTGGAGCTTCCAGCCCAGGAGCAGGAAAGGAATTGGGACAATTAAGCCAGAAAAGAGGAGGTACCCTGAGAGACAATTGGAGCTGGAACCTACATGTGAAGCATTCATTCCAAAGGAATGGCTAAAACTGAAATGAGAAAGCTTGAGTTTAGGTACAAGAAAGGACTTCCCAAGAAGGACTTCCCCTGTCTGAAGTCCAGGCGGCTTTGAGAAAAAAAAATAATAATTTGAAATTATCTCTGCTTCCAAGTTTTCAAAGCGTTTGCCTAACCTTCATCTTATTCCATCCCTTAATATGTGGCAACAGTGTAGCTTGTAAAATAGGTGGGGCAGCTGATTCCCTTCCCACACAGGGCAGGAAAAAGGTTCTGAAAGGTCGTAGGACTGGCCCAAGGTTGCCCAGCAGAGGGTCAGGAAACTGGGGTGAGAGCTTTCTTATGAGTGAGTCCAGGTTACTGGCTTTCTCTCACCCTTTCCAGGGTTTAGTGAGTCTGGCATATTTTTTTGAAGCTGAGGTTTAATGCTGATTTCTTTGCTTAAGGAAAAAATGGGAAGTGGAGGGTGGGAGAGGTTTCCTCCATACTGTGGAGTGCAGTGGGCCCTGAGTATGTCCCTTTCCTTCTGGAGCTGGGCTGGGCTGGGTGGAGGTCAGTGGGGAGGACCCTCAAGGCAGGAAAGGGAGCACCAGAACAGGGAGCAGGGGTTGGGCTCTGAGCTTCCATCAAAGGCAGACGCCTCTTTGACCCCATCTGGCCGGCCATCCTTTCTCCCATGCAGCCAGACCCCCCCATTCCCACCCCAGCCTGGCCCATCTCCGCCTTGCCCCAAACCTGCAAACAATGCGATGTTGACAATCCGCGGGGGCTAAGCACTCGATAACACGGTCCCCACCACGCCAGACATCCTAACAGCGGGCAGGGCTCTGTGCTGTGACGGGAAGATGCTTTGAATACATCATCCTGTCAACCCAGTTTATTATTCTTTCGCTCAAGATAAACTGCAGCCGCCAAAAGGGGCTGTATAAATTCCAGGCTCAGAAGTCCAGCAGGCCCCACTCCTTGTTAAGCACTCACTCACACACACGCACATACACATAAATCCTGCTGAGAAAATACCACCCCCCTTGGGCCCCACAAGTCTCAGGGGCTCAGTAGCCTCCATCTCATGGGGTGGTCCCAGGAGCAGCTGCAGACATCAGGGGACCCAATGCTTGGGCCTACCCTTGGGGCCCTTCCCTGGCTGGGCCAGGGAAGGTCTCCCCACAGGAGCCAGCTGTCCCTGGTCAAGCCCAGCCTCTTGACTCCCGGACTTCTGTCTGTCCAAGGCGACAGCCCCGAGTGGGTGGCCGGAGCACCCGCATGGCTGGGTTGGGGAGGGGAGAGGCTTTCAGACTCCAGAGCTGACACCCTGGCCCTCAGAGAAAGTGGACCCTGATGAGGCCTTCAAAAGCTGCCAGCATCCATCCTGGGGGGAAGGGGACCCCACGGACCACCATCTCCCCAACCCCTACATAGAGGAAATGCTGAGGAGACCACGTCATCTCCACGTGCTGGCCGGGGGGGGGGGGGGGGCGTCTCTGTACCCAGGGTACAAACCCAGTCCTTCCTCCACGGCCCTGGGTATATGCAGCTGGAAGGGAGGGCTTCTGTGGGCTTCATTCAGTCTTGCCCTGCCTCACCAGGGGCTTAGAATAAAAACAAAAAATAAAACAACCCTATGCTAGGAGCAGGAACAATGACAGGGAGGCAGCAGGACACAGTGGAAAGAACCGGAGCTTTGGTGACAGATCTAGGTGTGGCTCTCCATCCTTCAGCTTCCTTCTCCATAAAGTGGGGAGAATCATTTCTCTCACGGGGTGTTGTCCTACAGACTGGAGGAGAGCACGGCGCGTCGGGCGCCTGTGTCATTTCTCCATCGTGATGCCCTGTCCTGTTCTCCACCAGGCCGGGGAGACTGCAGTGTTATCTCCATTCTAGAGAGGTGGAAGCTGAGTGGAGTCCGAGGCATCTCAGATAGGAAACTCAGTTCACTTCTAACTCCAAAGCATGATTATCGCTGTTATTTAGCGCCTGTTGTATGCAGGTGACTCTGCTGGATGTTGAGAAAATGTATAGAAGCAGCTTGACTTCATGCTGAGGTTACCCACCTCTAAAGCAGGCTCTGTCAGGGCAAGGATGTGTCCGTCTGTCTGTCTGCTGCAGGGCGTATCTCCCCCTGTCCTAGAGGACCCAGCCCTAGCAGGGGAAGCCTGGATCTCAGGTTCGAGGATTGGACTCACGTGACTCCGGACAGGTTGCTTGATCTCTCTAAGCCATGTTGTCCTTGTCCATGAAATGGCTGCAGGGTAGGGTCTCCAGGAGGATGGTTGTGGAAGGACCTTGGCCAAGTCCAGGGGCCTGGTCAGACAGAGGTGTTTCTGCTGTGCCAAGGCAAGGAAGGAGGGTCAATCTAGGATGTCAGCGGCCCTGCTCATGTGGAAGCAAGTTCCGGCCCCCGCCAGAGGGATGGCTGCCCCCTCTGCTACACTGGTCCCCAACAACCAGTCCAAGGGTCATCCCCCTGTCTGGGACATGCCATGAGCCCCTCGCCCCTCCCCAGCAGGGACCGCAAGCAGGTAGAGTAACCTGGTAAGCTGAGAGAGGCTCACTGTGTGCCCAGCCCTGGGTCCCCAACCCCCGTCATCGGCACCCGGGCCTCCCCAGAACTCAGAGCAGGCTTTGGAGCAGGCTCCTTGGAGTGCTCCCGAAACAGGATTTTCAGGACCCACACCAGGGACTTTGGGCCACTCCAGCGAACACTGCTTTGGGAAGACAGGACCCAGCATAGATATCCAGAACTCAAAGCATCTGGCCCAGTGCCTATGCTCTCCAGAGATTGGAGCTCAGAATTGGTACGTTATGCTTCAGAGGTTGCCAAGGGGGATAATGGCCTTAACCCCACCCCACCCCCCAAAATAAAGCTCGTTTGACCTGTTTTGTAGCTCGGGCTCCACCTAAGACCTGACTGAATGGAGAATTCTTCTGCTAAAAAGCAAGTGAGGAACTCACTGAGGGAGATCAAGCTTCTCATTTCACAGATGAAGAGACTGAGGTTCAGAGAGACTGCAGCCACTCACAGATGAGTGAAGAGCTGGGGTTAGGCCCTGGCCTAGTGCTCACAGCTCCACTCCAGCCTGTCCATGACCATCTCCCAACAGCTCACCAAAGCTGGGGTCACCAAGATTCTGTCAGAATCACCTGGGCAGCTTGTTAAAATTAGTAATCTGCTAGTCTTGGTTCTTTACAAAATCCTTGAGTGATTCTAATTCATACCTGGGACTGGGAACCATGAAGGATGCTTACAAATCATCAGCACAGAGCTACATGCCTACTGTGTGACTTTGGGCAGATTACTTTCCTTCTCTGTACCTCAGTTTCCTCGTCAGCTAAAGGGAATAGCAATAGCATCTGGCATTATTGTGATGAGTTAACACATGACTAACACAATATCACATCTGCACTCTGCTCTTCCGCAACTCTGCTCCAGCTGCAGCAGCCTCCTCGTTGTTCCTTGGACATACGGAGCATGTTCCTGCCCCAGGGCCTTTGCCCTTACTGTTCCCTCTGTACTTTTGTCCCCTGGATAGTCCCATGCTCCCTCTCTTAGCTCCTTCAGGAGTTTGCTCAAATGTCACTGAATCAAAAGCCTTCACTGATCACCCTTGTCCTAATTAACTTTTCACCACCCAGTCTATTTTCTGTTCACTTACTTCTTGGCTTAGGCTGTCTCACAAGAATGTGAGCTCCCTGAGGGCAGGGAGTCATTTGCCTTGCTTACTGCCACATCCCCAGCACCTAGAACGGTGCCTGGCACTCAACAAACATTACTGATTGAATGAATGAAAATAAAATACTAAAACTGTGCCAAGTACATAGTAGGTATCTAATATATGTAGTTATTATTGTCATTCACATCTCTACCCACATTGGACATGGTAAAGACCAAATATGGCATATGGCTCAACCCTCATGGGTGGGGAAAGGAAGAAAGAATGCACTTTACAGGCTGAAGTAGGCCCACATGAGCTGTGTGGCCTGGGTTAGGTGTGTCCACAGCTCTGAGTCCCAGTTTCCTGTCTGATCAGAGGGGAACACTGTACCTGTCCTGTGTTTTGCTGTTGCCTGGAAGGGTATCCAGGGCTACGTCTCTGCCGATATTTTGGCTCTCAGCTCAGAAGCAGACGGGACCCAAGGACACATGCCTGAGTGAGGTCACGACTCAGGGATCTAATGTCACCCTGACATGGGAGCAGAGTGGTCACCTGCCTGGGCGATGTGGACACAAGGACAGTTGCCTCACCAACAGGCGGATGTGCTGGGAGCTCTTAACAGGTGGGAAGACACCTCCAGATGCCCCCTTCCTGTCACCGCCTCCTGACACCCAGCTATTGTTGGCCAGGGGAGCTGGAAGATCGCTGCTGACAAGGTGCGGTCCCTGCTGGGCTAAGCAGATGGGGCGGCCTCCCCATGCCGCCATGCCCCGGGGACCAGCCTGCACTGAGGTCAGGGGCTCAGGGAGCCCATAACTGCCTTCAGGGCAGTGTTCCTAGCCGCCAGCCTTGGTCCTTCCCCCCACCCTGCTCACTCACTCCTGTGTCCAGATTGCACAAATGAACGAACGAATGAATGAGTGAGCAAGTTTCCAGAGTTCACCCCCAGGCCTTGGCCTCAGGCTGCCTCTGCCTCTTCCCCACTGTGGGAAAAGGCAGCAGGTCAACAAGGAAGACACTTCTGAGTGCTGACTGTGTGCACTGCAGCCCTGGGTGTGGGACAGCCAGCTCCTCACAATCGGCTCACAACAGCGCAGGGTTGGCTTTTCCATCTGATTCGCCACTTGCTAAGATAGAGCCTTACTCAGGTCGGGGAGCACAGAAGGGGCACCTGGAGGAGGACTTCTGGGAGGAGGTGACACTAGAGTGGAGTCCTAAAGACTGAATCTAAACTGGCAAGTTGAACAAGGGGAAGGGTAATCCGGGCAGAGGTGTAAAGCCTGTGCAAAGGCATGGAGGTGTAAAACAGCCTGGGGTGTGCTGGGAAGGGGCCTGCGATTCGAGGTAAGCTGGGTTACACATAGAGGGAAGTGGCTGGAAAGGGAGGTAGGCCCAGGCCTGGGCAGCCTGTTGAGACCTGCTGGGACCTTGAGACCTTGGGGGCGGGGGGTGACTTCGATGGGCCTTGAGGAGGGGCAGAGCGTGATCAGAGTCACAAGTTTTAGCAAGGTCCTGTGGCTGCAGAGCAGCAAAGGGATCTGAGGGCTGAGATGGCAGCCTGTACATCCATCCAGGGGAGGGATGCTGGGGCCTGAGGAAAGGCTGTACTGGCTGGGATTCCATCCCGGTCTCCACCTACTCCATCAGCTAGAATCGAGGAAGCTGAAGCCAGAGAGAAGAAAGACGTGGAGGCCCTGGAATGGCCGGGGGCCACAGTTCATGGGCAGCTGAGATATCTCTTCCACACTCAGAATAAAACTCCGCCGGGGCGGGGCCTTGTTCAAAGAAAGTTTCCGATAGGGCAGTTGCCTCAACTCTGTGGTTTTCCTTTCAAGACAGAGCTGAGTTCATTGAACTTAAGGGCAAATCTATATCCTTGTCCTTCCTCTGCAGAGATAATAAAATTAATGGGATTATTTCCTGTGCGCAAGAATAGCCTGCTAAGAAAACATTGTGGAGTAAATGCTGTTTGTGAAAGCCAGACTGAAAGGCCAAATCTTTGCCACCAGGAGGAAGTAAAGGGTGTGGCTCCACGGGCTCTGGGGACAGTGCCACTAGCACCTTGCTTTGCCAGAGACTGCCACATGCTCTGACTTCCCTCTGACTCACTAGGCTCTGATTCTTGCAGATGGCCAGACTGCAGAGCCACCAGTCTGTCACCCTGGCGTCCAAGATACAGGTTAGCTGGCTAGTTGCTTAGCTTTTGGAAAAACAGAGTTCCTCCTAGACCCAGAGGAGGTCCAAGCTGGACTTTAAAGATTGTCTGGATCGTCTCTCTCGTTATAAATGGGAAAACTGAGGTCTCCAATGACACTAAGATGAGCTTGTCTCAGGTCACACAGCCAGTTGTGGCAAGGCCTGGTAGGGAAACTGAGACACAGAGATGGGAATTTACTCGCCCTGGTCATATAGCCAGCTGGTGGGTTGTAGTGGGAAACTGAGGCTTCAGGCAGGAGAAACGGCTTGCCTAGGCTCCCACAGCCTGCTGGTGACAAAGCCTGGGACTGACCCAGGTCCCCAGCCCCCAGGTCAGAGCTGGCTCTGTCAATAGCCCTGAGCTCCTGTCCCCTACCCCTACTCCTCTGCAGAGAGAAGCCTCAGTGGATCACTGCGGTCCATCTCTGTCTGCTGAGTCTGTCATCACTGACAGTATCTCCATACCCCCTGCTTAGCCCCTTTAGATCTTATCGGCCCAGCCCCCATGAGGGCTCCTCACCCGACCATCCTCAAACAGCATCCGTGTGCACAGGTGCACCGGCCGGGCGGGGTGCTGGGCATTCCATCAGGGGGTAGACAATGGCTGGGTTAAGAGGGTCATCTTCTTTTCGCACCTCCCGAGTCCTCGAGTTTGTAAATCATTATCCCAGGCTGCACAAAGCAGCCATTGAGCAGGGCTTGTCCCTGCCCCGTGACATGATAGGCAGAGGCTACTAGGGTCCCCGAGTGGCTGGGTGGTAGCTCCTTGCCCCCCGCCCCCTCCCAGGCAGTAGGATTGGGTTCCCCTTCTAATCCGTGCTCCTCCATCCACCCTCTTTGTGCCCATTGTAATTTATAATCGAGGGGCATGATGCAACCTGCTAATTACATTGCTCGATTTTGAACACATCCCGGCTTCTCTGACTCAGGCGGCAGAGGGAGGAGGGAGCAGCCGGTTCTGCTTTGTGGCTTATCAGGGCTGGGTTATTCCGCTCACACCGGCTCACGCTTCCCCGGCCCTTGCCTTTGTTAACCACAGCTTGCATCACCTCCTGCTTTCCATTTCTCCAGAATTTTTTTAACGGCCCTTTTTTATGAGCCACTCCATCTTGTTAGCTAATGAATGATTGTGGGGCAGTGATGGGGATCGCTTTGTGTCTCTATTAAATGTTACATGATTGCAATTATGAGTTAACAAGGGACATCTAATAAAAAAAAATAATCTATTTTGCGGCCTGGGGCAGACACGAGACTCACTGCCTGGTTCCCAGGCTGAATAATTGTGAGCCCTGGGGACCACAGTCTGGAAAAGGAACTGACAGAGGGAAGGATGGATACCCCCCCAGCTGTGGGGGCACGGCCGGAGGGAGGGCAAGAGCTATGTCTCCAAACCTCTCTGGAGGCGCCCCCCCACCTACCTGGAGAGCTCGGGCTCCCATAGGCAGGTGTCGGGATTATTGCTGATGCTGCTTCTCGGTCCTTCCTGTGTCCACCATTGTCCCCTAGCCCCTTCCCCACATCCCAGCAGAGGGAGCTTCTAAGGATGAAGCTGGCTGTGCCACTGCCCTACTCAAACTCCCCTTAATGGCCCCAAGACCTCCATTTATCACTGGGCGCTCCTGTCACCTTTCTGCTTTCAGTTAGCCATTCCCACAGCCTGCCTGTCCTCACCAAGACTTGTTCAGAGAGGGCAGGGCCCCTGGAAGGTGAGGGATCCCAAGAGTCAGGCAGGAGGAGGCTCTGGGGATTGGAAGGGGTGATGAACACGGAGAGCCTGCAGCTAGCTATCGCGGTCCTGCCGAGGAGCCTCAGACCGCCCCACAGGCACCCAGGACCAGGGCGCACCGCAATGCAGCACCGCCAGCCTCTTCATCACTGCTCTCAGGTGGCAAAGGGCAGGCTGTGGGCTTGAAAGCGTCCCCTGGGGGCAGCTGTGGCTTGTCCCAAGGATGGTCACTGAACTCTTGCAGGTGCTGGGTACACAGGAGATGCTTAATAAATACTCAGGGATCCAAAGGGAAGAGAAGAGTCATGGATGATGTTCACAACCCATTAAGAAGACCTCAACTCATGCCCTGAAGACAGAATACGGAACACAACCTATTCACATGGCACACTGCTGCTGAGTAGCAGGACTGGCCTTCCTGCTGCATAACCAGGGACCTGGCAGAACCTCTCAGTGAGGGCTGTCTGGCGGGCAGAGGAACAAGACTCCTGAGTCCTGGTGTAGGCAAGTCACATCCTCTCCCTGGGCCTCCATTTCCCCACCATTGGAGCCTGCACTTCAATATGGTGTCTGCATCCTAGTGAAGCTACTTACCCTTCTGCCCCCAGCCACCCCACCCCGCCCTGCCCCACCCCGATGGCGAGCTCCTTCAGTAGAGCTGTCCTTCACTGACTCAGTTTTTGATAGGCACTCAGTAAACGCCGAACTACTGAGCAGCTGAAAGGAATGCTCTCCAAGCACCCACTCCGTGCCAGGCCTCCCACCAGGCACTCCCTCTGTGTCGTCAGGAATCCTCCCACCAACACTGCTGGAAGGACCTCTTCATCCCCATTTTACAGCTGAGGCAACTGAGGTTGAGAGAGCTTCCAGCCAGTGTCCATTAGCGGGGCTGGGGCTGAGCTGTCTAAAGGCGGGCTCTGAACCAGAGCCAAGTGCGGGCTGAGGGCGCCCCTCCCCGGCTCCTCAGGGCCTGGGTGGCAGCAGGCAGGAGACCATTGGGGCGGGAGCCGACAGGGGTGACCGCAGGCTGGGCGACAGAAGGAACACAGTCTGAGGACACCGCTGAAGTGCATCTTCAAACACTGTGGCCGCGCTGTGGGCGCCGAGAAACCACAGCCGCCCACATCTCAGCGGTCAGGCGGCCGGGGCAGGAGGCCGAGCTGGCAGTGGCAGGGCGGCCAAGGGGCAGGCAGGAGTGTGTGTGTGTGTAGGGGGGGGTGCTGTGCTGATCTCACCCACAGAAAGCCTCAGCTAGGGGCAGGGCCAACTATGGACTATGTGGGACCCTTGTTTACAACTAGTGAGAGTTTCAAGATGGCAGCAGAGCATTAAACCCTTGTAAATGTGGGCCTTCTGGTCACACATCCCTGAAGTGGGTCCTGGCCAGTGTTTTGTCCACCCAGCTCCCAGCTCAGGGTTCTTCTTGGCATGCCACTTGGGTAGACACCGTGCAAAAGATCTGGCCCCTCACTGCCTGGGTGGAGCCCACATAAGCCACGGTGCAGGGCACGGCAGGGCAGGTGGAAGGGCTGGGCATCAGGAAAGCTCAGGTTGTGGCCCTTTTTGGAGGCCATGTGGACAAGGCCAGGCCAGCACACTGCTGGGATGGCAAGCAGGCATTCAGGGTTGGGCCTGCCTGGTGACTCACACCTACCTGTCGGCTCAGAGACGCTGTGCTGCTACTTTCACTGTGAGTACCTTGGGGAGAGGTCACGGGCCCTACAAAAGACATCTGGAGCCCCTGGCTGGGTACCTGCAGACCTCAAGCCTACAGGGAAGCCAGGGTCTTGTGGGTGCCCAGAACTGGGCAGGTGGCTTGTCCTCCAGAGCCAGGAACACTGTCACCAGAGAGGAGCTTGGAACCTGCGGTGAGCCTATATCCCCCAGTTGACTCTTGGCCACAGGGACGACCATGTCCACTGGCTCATGACTGTCCTCTGCCCTGCATATAGTGCCTGTGAGGGGCTGGGCTGAGTCTCAATTTGTGTCTTCCACCACAGTACCCAGCATAGGGCCCCATACACAGCTGGTACTCAGGAAACATTGGTGGAGTTAACACTGAAATAATGAGAGATCGTCCTCTTCTGTCTCGTTGGTCTTAGGGCTGACACTTAGCTTAGAGGTCAAGGAAAGGAAGTGTGCTTTTGGTTAGCAAAGTGGTGGGACACACTCCGTGCACACGAGTTTGGCTGTGCACCTCTGCACGCATGTGCAGGAACACACGTGTGGGGAACGTACACGTGGAGGGTGGACTCATGTACAGAGGGAGAAGATATAGATATATATGCGTGCACGCACGTGTGTGTGGGTGCTTACATATACGTGTAGGACATGCACACGTGTGGGAGGGGACACATGCACGAGATGCATGCACATGTGCATGTTTGTATGGGAGGCGTCCAGCCACACACACTGGGGCACAGGTAGGTGGAATGGGCACAGATGCCCAGCAGTCTTCTTCTTCCTGGACTGCATCTCCCAGCCAGGCCCCCTCCCCCATCCAGGAGCCAGGCTTGCTCAGGCAGTGTGCAGGGCATGGGGGAGGTGGAGAAGTGTGGTGGCAGGAAGTGCAGGCTGTCTGGTGAAGTCTGGACTCTGCCCCTCACTCACTGTGCATCCTTGGGCAAGTTACATAAATCCTCCTGGTCTCAGCCTTGTTGTCTGTAAAAGGGGCTCATGACAGCACTTCCTTCATAAGCTATAAGGCACGACAAGTGGTATCTGGTTCCCGGTAGGTCTCCTGGCTGGGGCTGCTTCAGCAGCAGGTGCATGGCTGGAGCCCTTGTCCACCCATCTCCATGACCGTGACGGGCAAGTTCCAGACACCGCTGCCCTGGCCAGAGAGGTGAGAAGAGGGGAGGGTATGGCTGCGCTCTGCAGAGGTCTGGCCCCTGATGGCCCCCTTCCAACGCCTCAGAGGGCCCTGGGGAGGCGGCTAAGGCGTCCCCAGATCGGAACACACACGTGGTGGGGCATGGCAAGGTACAGTCAGTCTTTAAAAACAGTCCTCCTGGGACAGCGGAGCTGGGCCCCAGAGGCCACCCACCCACTGCAGAGACTGGCGTCCTCGCGGGGCGAGGTAAATCACCCGTGATTGCCCTCTGGAATGCGGGCGCTGTGAAAGGTAACACGCATGTTACTGCTACATAAACACAGTTAAACTATTTACAATGGCTCGGCCCGGCGGCCCCAGGAAGACCCTGCCATGTGGGGTGGGTGGGCCCGCCTCCGCTCTGCCAGCCACGGTGGTTGGGAGAGGGATTTATTTTGGCAAGAGCCAGGCCCTTGGCACCTTCCCATCGCCACCCGATCCAAGGGCCCGGTGTGGCCCAGGAGAAGCATCTTCTCCCAGGCCAGAAAAATGTTTCGAAATTATGGAAAGGAGAAGCACAGCAAAACCCCCTCTTTGTTTTATTTCAGCCCTTATCCTTCCGCCCAGCTTGTGGACGGCACTTTTTTAAGTAAGCAGGAGCTTTTGCCCCAAATCCCAAGAATGTACTGGGGTGGTTCTCCATGCTGGCAACTGAGGGAGAAGACAATCCTGCTCCCGAGGCGCTCCCAGCGTGTGGGAAAGAACCAGCCCCTGCCTGCAGGAGCCTCCCATCTGGCGTGGGACAGAGCTCCTGTCCTCAGCCCCCTGCCCCGCTCCTGCCCAGTCTAAGAGTGGGGGCACAGTTCCGGTCCCAGGAATGGGGAGGCCCTCACCATTTGGACATTTGATGGAACCACCTGGAGCTCAAGGCCTCAGGGAGACCCAGGGAACAGGCTGCCCTGGGGGGCAAAGGCCCTAAGGTGGCTGTGGCCATGGCTGTTCAGGTCTCCCCAAGAGAAATATTGCTGCGTGCTCACCCAGATTCCTTCCCGTGCAGGTTCTAGCCTTGGTCCATTTCCTTTCTCCAGATGTGCCATCACCTACTGTTTATTTGTTTAAAAGGTACCAGGGTCACCAAAAAGGTCACCACTGAGGCTGATAAATGCCAGAGGGCTTTATACCAGGGTGTGGAGGCCCTGCCACCGCTGAGCCTTCTCCCTGGCCCCTCCAGATCTCCCTCCTCTCCTGCTCCCAGGGCTGCCCCTCTGCCCTCTTCCTGTGTTTGCTCCTGCAATGCCCACACCTGGAGGGCACCCCTCGCCCCTTCCTGCCCATTCATTCACTGAGCACCTGCAGGACCGGCCTTCTTGAGCAGCTCAGTTGACGAGGCCTTTTCTCTCCCATTGTCTACACAGCCCAATCCAGGCCATCTGGATTAATCTGCTCATCCTCCAGCTCCTCCGCTAATAATCACCATCATTAAGTGAAGGCCTTTGCTGCGCCTGACGCTGGCCTCCTTAGCTCACATACCTTCTTCCCGATTTCCCACCACCATCCGGCAAGTGGGAATTTCTGGCCCCATTATAGCCACGAGGGAATGGAGCCTCAGAGGTTGGGTGATCTCCCAGGTCACACAGCTGGTGAGTGGGACGGGGGTTCCGACATCTGTGTTCTGTCCGCCGCACCACTTTGCCCACTCGACCGCACCCTCCAGGGAACAAAGAGCAACATGGCCTGTATTAGGTGGGGTCAGAAAGGGGTCAGGTCGATAAAAAACATCAGAACTTACACACAAGTGAGGTTATCATGCAAAAAGCTCAACTCCGAAGAGAGCAGTTATTCTGACCGTGCTCCTTGTTCAGTGCATTTTGTTCTTGTTTTTGTTTTACATTTTAGTTTTATAGCAACAGGTGCAAAATGGAAAAGGTCAAAAAGCAAATCTTCATCCCGGCCTTCTCCCAGTCCCACGGGTCCTGTCCTTCCGGTGTCTTCAGCTGTGGTGCCTCCACCCTGAAGCATCCCCTAGCCTCAGAGCATTTTCACCCAGCTTTCTGCAGTTTTATTCACAAGCACTTTTCAAGTCAATCAAACTCATTCACATCAGAATCAAACTTTTTATAATCCAATTTAATCCATCACATTATTCGTTCAACTTGATTTCAAATTACGTTTTAAAAAGGATCTCTTTACTTTAGAATAGTCTTAGATGTACAGAAAAATTGCAGATAAAACAAAGAGTTCCCATACCCTCCACACCCAGGTTCCTCCATAATAGACATCTTAATTAGTCTGGACACTTGTCACAGTTAATGAACTAATATTGACACATTATTATTAACTAAAGTCTATAGTGGATTCAGATTTCCTTAGTTCTTACTAACGTCCTTTTTCTGTGCCAGGATCCCATTCAGGACACCACGTTACATGTAGTCACCATTTCTCTTCAGGCTCCTCTTGGCCGTGACAGTTCCCATTTCCTTGTTTTTGATGACATTGACAGTTTTGAGGAGTACTGGTCAGATATTCTGTAGAATGTCCCTCAGTTAGGATTTGTCTCATGCTTTTCTCATGATTTGGCTCGAGTTAGGAGTTTGTAGAGATAAAAGGCCATTTTCATCACATCGTATCGAGGGTACACACTATCTACACGACTTATCACGCTCGATGCTGACCTTGATCACGGGGCTGAGGTAGCGTTTGTCAACTTTTTCCACCATCAAGTGATTCTTCCCCCCCACTTTCCGCAGTGTCCTCTTTGGAAGGAAGTCACTATACAGAGCTTACACTTAAGGGGCGGGGGGAGCTATGATCCCCCTCCCTGAGAATAAAGCATCTGCATAATTATTTGGAATTCTCCTGCATGCGAGATTTGTCTCTTCTCCTCCATTTATTTATTTAATCATTTATTTATATGAGTATGAACTAGTGGAAATTTATTTTAAACCTTGGGTTATAATCCAAAACTACTTTGTTTATTTTGTTTCTCAAATTCTTCCATCTTTGGCCACTGGAAGTTCTTTCAGTCGGCTCCTGGAGGGTTTTTTGAGCACTGTCTTACTTTCTGACACTATAAGTTACCCTGGGCTCCTCGTGTATATTTCCTGCCCCAGATCTAGAAGCAGCCTTTTCTCCCAGGAGCCCTGGTTTCACTGAAGGGAGAATGGTATTAGAAACCAAGATCTGAGCACCAAGTGTGCTTGTCGCTACTGGGGTGTGGTTGCTTATAGACTGTCCCAGCTGACAGAGAAAGGAAAGATACATGCATTTACTAACCCATGTGTATATACATATCTGTAAGTATTTCTCATGTAACCATCTGTATCTATATTAAGCTAAACGTGGGTTCATACTGATGTCCCTAACTCTTCCATTACCACATGGATCATTCTAGCCTTCTCGCCTTACTTGTCTGTAATTTTTCACTCCAACAGTGAGAAACCCAGCTCCCACCATATACCATCCACTTACTGAATTGCTGAGTTCCAGGATACACATACGTTATTTCAGATTGTTAGCCTATATTTCCATGGGAAACAACTTCATCAACTAGAGGACCGTGCTATGTGCAGCTCCCTTTGTCTTTAGTCGTACAGATTCCACTCATTTCCGGAGTTACTGAGCATCTTTCCTCCCATCCCCTTCAATGGGGTGATTTTCTGCTTTTGTAATACAGTTGGATTCTTTGTCACATTCTGCATTCTATCCTGTGGTCTTCCAGCGTCCTAAATGACTTTTAAAAATGTACATACGTTAAGGTTCGGTCTTCATGCTGTAAAGTTCGATGGGTTTGGACAATCGCAGTATCATGTATCCCCCATCATAGTATCACACAAAATAGTTCTGCCACCCTAAAAAATTTCCTGTGGCTCACCTGTTCAACCTTCCTTCCACCCCAAACTACTGACAGCCACTGATGTGTTTACCATCTCTATAGTTTTGCCTTTTCCAAGATGTCACGTAAATGGAATCATATAGTATGCAGTCTTTCCAGACAGGCTTCTTTCACTTAGCAATATGCATTTAAGATTCACCCATGTCTTTGTGTGGCTTGATAGCTCATTTCTTTTTATTGCTAAATAGTATAAAATTGTGTGGATGTACCACAGTTTGTTTCTCTATTCGTCTATTAAATGACGTCTTGGTTACTTTGGCAATTATATTTTTGGCAATTCTGAATAAATTGCTGCTATAAATATTCATGTGCTGGTTTTTGTGTGGACATAAGTTTTGAAATCAGTTGAGTAAATACCTAGGAGTACAATTGTTGGATCATATGGTAAGACTATGTTTAGTTTTTGTAAGAAACTGCCAAACTTTTCCATAGGGGCTGTACCATTTTGCCTTCCCACCAGCAATGAATGAGAGTTCCTCTTGCCCCATATCCCCACCAGTAATTGATATTTTCAATTCCGGGGGGGGGGGGCGGGCGCGGATTTTAGCCATTCTAATAGGTATGCAGTGGTTTCTCTTTGTTTTAATTTTCATTTCCCTAATGACAAATGATTATGAGCATCTTTCATATGTTTATTTACCGCCTGAATATTTTCTTTGATGAGCTGTCTGTTTAAACCCATTTTTAAATTGGGTTGTTTGGATTGTTTCAAAAAATCAAGTCCACCTCTGAGAGGGGAGGGTCAAACATAAGTGAGGACCGTCAGCATTTAGGTAAGATTCCCAGGAACTATTTGTGGAATAACATTCCATGGAGACCTGGAATCCCAGAGCTAAAAGAGACCTCAGAGTCCTTTTACCGGAGAAGAAAACGGAGTTTTGAGAGGGGAAGTGGTGAAGTGGCAGGGATATTTACTGCTCGCCACATCCCCACATGCTCCCCCACACTTCCCAGTTGCCTCGCCAGTAGGACCAGTTCTGGTCAATAGCCTGTGAGTGGAGATGCTGTATGTCATTTCTGAGCCAAAGCATTTAAAAGCCAGTGCGTAGCCCTCCTGCTCTTTTCTGTCCCTGTAGGCACCGTCACGGAAGCCATGTGTGGGAATATGATGTGTCTAACATCCAGGGTCCCTCTGTGGGGCAGAGCCCCTGCCCATCTGCCTCCGTCATATTGTGTGAGCTAGAAATATACCTCCATGGTGTGAATACACTGAGAGTTCAGGGTCTATTTGTTATTGCAGCAGAGCAGGGCCTATCCTGACGCATACAGCCAGTCATCGGATCACGCCTTTGGCATAACGCTTACATCATTAGAGTCCCCCAAACCTGGTGGTGTGCTGGCCCAGGAAAAAGTTGCTTAAAGGAGAGAGAGAATTTAAATGAACCTATGTCTACTGAAACCTACCGTGTGCCCGGCCCCAAGTAGGCACTGCCCCTTCATTATCTCATGTCTGTCCGGGGAGGAGGTCCAGCTCTCTCCTGAACTGTCTGCTCTTGCCACTCACTGGGCCTTATCTGCCCAGATGACATGTAGGGGTTGACAAATAATTGGAGCTAACTTTCCCAGAAATAGATTAATCCTTATGGGATACTAAAGGCAAATCTCTCCACCCAAGTCAAGCCCTCGAAAGTCCCTATAAACCCCATGTCTCCCAAAAGTTTTACCTAAGAGGAAGCGGGTCTCAGAAGCTCTGTTCTATCTTCTGCTGCATCTTTTCTTCAAACTCAGTTAGCATCCTTGACTTTTCTAGAGGAAGAAGACATTCCCATCCCCATTGTCCAGAAGACGTGCACCCACCAGCATTTAACAGGCCTCTGCTCCAGCCTGGCCCAGCCTAAAGCAATTCCCCCTGGTTTGGGCCTCTGATAGCCTGCCACGGGCTAGTCTCCAAGTCTCCCAATCACAGTATCAGGGGCCTGATGCAGCCCTCAGGGAAGGGAGGGAGGCCTTCTCCATGTGAAGTGAAACGATGCTCACAGGGCTCAAAATCAAGACCTTGACCTCATTAGCACAATGTTCTGGTCAGCTGATTTGGGGAAATGTGGTGATGTTAATTATGTGCTGATTTATTTAATCCTTGTTCTTGTGAAATGCATGCATTTGCCTTCCCCTCCTCTCTGCAGGGGCTGTAAACTCCTGGGGGCACGGCAGGGGGTGGAGCAGGAGGGGGAAGGACCCACCCAGACCTAGATTCACTTCCTGGCTTCTGTGACCCTGGGTAACCTTCCTGAGCCTGGAATTGTGTAAGGATTACGCTCTTGGCACTGTGCCTGGCACGTAGGAAGCTCGGTAAATTATAACCATTATTATCATACGGTTAATTATTATTTTATGCTATCACGGAGGGAGGAATTTCCATTGCTCCATCCTGATTCTTGAAAGGCAGTAGAGTGTAGGCCGCTGTTGTCAATAGAACTTTCCATGATGGTTGAAATATTCGGTGTCCGCTCTGTCCAGTATGGTAGCCACTAGCCGTATATGACTGAGCCCTTGAAAGGTGGCAGGTGCAACTGAGGAACTGAATTTTTAATTGTATTTCTTTTAATTATTTCATAGTTGAATAGTCCCATGAGTTTAGTGGCTGCTGTATTGGGCAGCACAGGTGTAGAGTAAGAATGCTGTCTCTGGGGTAGACCATCTGGGTTCCCACCCTCCTTCCTAGCTGTACGATCTTGGGCCAGTTACTCAACCACTGTGGGCCTCAGCTTCCTCATCTGTAAAATGGGGATATTGTAGTACGGACTTCCTAGGGAGAGTGTAAGGATTAAATGTGCACTCTATGTAAAGTGCCCCATTTTAGAAGAGTTTAAGGAACGTTAGCTATTAATACTGCTCTCTTTAGCGCCGGTGCCTGGCCTGCAATCCATGAGCATGACTATGTCTCCCATCTCGAGGGCCCTGTCTGCTCCTGCTCTGAATTTCTCTTCAACCTCAGCCCAGGGTGGAGAAAACCAGCATCTGTTGACCGGGCGTGAAGGAGACTCAGAATGTCTCGAGGACAAGGACGGGCAACACCCACGGTGACAGTCCAGGCTGCCCCTCTCCCCTGGCGGTGGTGTGAGCTGTTGCCCTTCTCCAAAGGGGTGGGCTGTGGAAGGCAAGCTCATCCTCTGGCCCCAGTGCATTTGGGGCATGGCAGCCTGAAAGAGGGGGTTCGGATGGGCTCAGGGGCCAGGGCTTTCTCCATTTCAATCTCCCAGCCACGGATCCTTAGGAGCCAAACTGTGTCCACTCTACCCTGTTTCCAGACGTTTCCAAATGTTTCCAACCATGGAGACGATCCGATCCACCTGCAGAACTTGGCCAAGAAGCCAGAGGAGGCCAGAAGCCAGGCGGGCTCTCCCGGAAAGCGGCGGGCTTCCAAGAAGCGGCAGATCTGGCTCCAATGCCGGGGCCTTGGAGCCGGTCTTCGGAATTCCCCATTCCTCCTCACCCTGATGGGGAACCGCATTCCTCCATTTCAGGGAATGGGTGCGAGCCTGTGTCCTTTCCTCTTCTTCCTCCACAGGGGTGCAAGGGCCACGTGGGGATTTCCGGAATCCAGGACTTCTTGGTGCCCCCAGAGACACAACTTCAAATTCCCCCAAAGAATTAATCAGCATCAGGAGCGAAGGATCCTCTAAGGATCTCACTGTCCCTGCCTTCATGATGGCTCCTTCCTCACCTGTGCTGGAATCAGTAGAAAATGGAAGGGTTTGCAGGCAGGGCCAAAGTCTCCTCTGAGAGGTGGCCTGAGAGAACACCTCCTTCTCCCAGCCAGAGTTCCCTCTTCCCCCAGTGCCTGGGGCTCCTACTTCTGCAGCCAGGAGCAACCCACCCTTCAGAGCCACAGAAGAATGCCACAGTCTCATGAAGCACAGTCTCCAAAGACAGGGCATGGGGCAGAGACCATCTTTGCTCCACTTTTCCCGATTTCAGGGTAAGAGACAGCAGGAGGCACCAAGGTTAGACTCTAGGAAGGACTTCCTAGTGTGAGAAATATGAGATAGAGTGTTGTAGGAGCCAGTTATATTCAACCCTCTGATCTGGCTGATGAGAGAGGGCTCTGATAGATAGAGCAGGATGGTGAGAAATCTGGGATTTAAAATGCACAGGATACATGGCTGATACGATGTCTCAGTTAGCTGGATTTGGAGTCAGACAGACTTAGTTTTAAATCCCAGCTGGGCCACTGACTGGCTGTATGACGTCGGGTTAATCGTTTAATGATGCTTCTATTCAGTTTCCTCATCTGTAAAATGGGGATAAAGAGATTCATAGCCCAGGTTATACTGAGGAGTGAAGGAGGCCTGTAGGTGAACGGCCCCAGCCCAGGGCCTGGCACATCCTGGAGAACTGAGAGGTGGCCGAGCCTGAGCCGGCTGGGGGTTTAGGGTACAGGGGGAGGGGAGACCTGCAGGAAGGTAGGCTGCGGCCGCAGAGCTCAGTTCCCAGTGGGAAAGATGGATCAGCACCACCGGAGACGGCCTGGGGCCTGCCGCAGACCAAGGAACGGGCCCTACTCCCTGTTCCCCAGCCCCCCTCATACACCCCACTTCAAGGCAATCGTAGGGGGACAGGAGAGCACTGGCACCCTCTCCCTGGAGATCTCTGCTCTTCCGGCAGGCCCCCTCCCCTCTTGATCTGAGGACCCTCATTTGCTAACCCCAAGAGCCCTTCATGGGGCCCCCCAGAGAGAACTGGTTTCCCCCAGACAGTCTTACTCCTTCCTTGCAAGACCCTCAGGGGCCCCAAGAAAGACCCCAGGCGGGGGCCAGCCTGCCAGGGCTGCTTCAGACCAGTGCTGGTGAGCACTGGGGTGGGGAGGCTGCTGGTGATTTGGGGGGCCAGCTGGTGGGTACGTTTGCCGGGGACCCACTTCCCACCAGACTCAAGTGCAAATTGAAAGCCCCTCTGGACCTTGAGGTGGGACAGGGAGGAAGCTGGCTTTGCTCGGCTAGACTGTGGCATTGGCTGGCCCTAGGCTGAGCGGCCTTCAGAGTCCCCTCCCCCACGCCCCGGGCAGGGGTGAGAAGGACTTTGTGGCCACTGGGCTGTAAACAGCCTCATAAAGTCAGCTCAGGCCAGACTCCCCACTGCCAAGGAGGAAAACCCAGAGATAGTGAGGGCTTGGGAGGCCCGGAGCTAGAGGACCCAGTGGGTGTCTTGAACTCAATTTTAGGCCTGTTGGATGGAGAAGAACAAAGCTCTTGCCGTGAGTTAAGACACAGCCCCCCACTCCCATGAACTGGGGCTTCCCTGGGAACAAGGCTGTGTTCCGCCAACAGATTGGCCTGGGAGGTAGGGGTAGGGGGTGGCCTCAGTTTGCTTTGACTTACTCCCACCATCTGAACAAGACCACAATGTCTCCAGAAGGGAGAAATCTCTAACTTGTGGCCTCCAGAATCTGACAGTGATTCATTGCCAATGAGGGCAACACAGGGGGGCATTTTTAACTTTCCTGAAAAGTTATGGACTCCTGGAAGGCTCTCTTGGTCTTCCCCCATATCTCTTTCTTCCCCTTACCTCTGCCAGTCCTTCCAGGGAAGACAGTGAGGGGCTGGGGTGGCCCCAGGGTCGGGCCAGGGATGTGTCTGGGGTGTAGAGAGCTGCCCGACTCCAGGCCCCTCTGTTCCCTCTCCCCCCTGCCCCTCACCCCCAAGCCAGCCCCTCTGGCCTCTCTGCAGCCCTACCTTGCCCAGAGCAACCCCAGCTGGGCACCCCGCTCCCTCCCTCCCTCCCTCCATTGCCCACAGAGGAGCGCACCCAGCTGCCCACTGCCAGGTACAGAGGATAAAAATATCCAGTGGAAAAACACGTGGCTCCAGGTCAAACATTAACCTGCTGGACCTGGCCTGCTGGCCACGGTGTTCCCTCCCAGGCTACCTGGGCACCAACATGCAGCTGGTGGCAGTGTCCTCTCCCTCTAACCATCACTGTGACCCTCAGACATTTACCCACAGGCTTCCCATAGGAAGCACCCACCTGAGGCCCAAGGGCGCAGGACCGGCCAGCCCGTTCAGACTGGTGGCTGCAGCGACAATCCTCCTTCCACCCAGCCGTGGGGCTTCCCTGGAGCTCTCTGGGTTTCCAGGTCAGCCGGCTCTGCCTCTGCTCAGAACAGCACCTCTGACTCTCTGGGGGAGGAGCTCCTGGGTTCCTCAGGTTTCCCATCAGTCTGCTGCAAAGTCAAGCTCACTTAGAATCCGGAAGGAAGCACAACAGGCAAAGGGAAGGGAGTGAGGAGAGAAGAGTCCAACCAGCGCTGGCACACACCCTTCAGCATGCTGGGAGGCCACCTGGAGGAGGTGTTGGGGTTGGGGGGTAGGCAGGTGAGAAGTTCCAGCCCTGTGCCTTGCATGTCCAGCTCTGATGTTATCTGGGGGTGGGGAGACCAGAGGGACAGGTGTGTCCTCCGTGGGCCCAGAGGACTCTGCCCACACACCTCAGGCGCACTGTAGTGTTACCTGGCATGTCCTACTCAGCCACTTGAGGCTTGGTGAGGCCATAGCCTGACCCCAGCCCTCACTCCTCACACCTCTGGGGTCCCATGCCCAGTGGTTCTAGAAAATGCCTACGTGGCAGCCTGGAGCCAGGGCCAAACATCCCATTTTCTGTCAAGGAAGCTTGACTGTGCACAATGAAAGAGAGGAGAGCACAACTGCCCCATCGTTCTGGCCGGCTGGAGTCCGATGGGCCCCAGTTGGAGCCCAAAAGGGATTAGGGGGCCCTGGGACCAGGGAAGCCCTCCCAGCCACTTAGATGTCCATGCAGCATTGCAGCGGTGTGGGGAGAGTGTGTAAATATTAACTTTTAAGGGGAAGCAGAGGGTGAGTGGAGATCAGCAAGGGCCCTAAGGGGCAATAAGGCTCCCCTGGGCACAGGAATTCCTACCCAGGACGGTCCACTGGCCTCCTGGAGCTGTTTCCCACCAGGGCGGCTGTCACTGTGCCAGGTCCGGGCTCTGGAGACAGTGGCCAAAGGCCTGGCCCTGCCACTGACCCAACCAGGCCACACAGGAGGCCCCGGGGGCTTTGGAAGCCTTGGTTTAGAGCCAAGTTCTGCCACTTAAGTAGCCACGAGGTCTTGTAAGAGTTACTAGCCTCTCCGAGCCTCAGTTACCTCACCTATACAATGGGGACAACTATGCCCCGCTCTCAAGGTGTTCCAAAGATTAAGCTAGCTGATCTCTCTCTGTAGTGCCCGGCACAGAGAAGGTATTCTATGGATGGTTGCTCTGGTTAGTTTTTCTCTCCGTTCCAGGCCTCAGTTTCCTCATCTGTAAAATGGGAACAATCATGCCCAGCTCACAGGACTACACGAGCCGATCTTCATATTGTTGCACATGAACACTGGTCCATAACTATCAGCACGATTGTTATTTGTCCTCTGCTGCGTCTCTGTTTTCTCATCTGGATTTGGTCATCTCCAAGGACCTCAGCTGGAGCTGTAGAGCACTTGCCACCTGCTCCCTGAACGCAAGCACGCATCCTGCTCTTTCCCCTCCTGCGGGGCCAGAACCGCATTGCATCACTCCCCTCTTCATGCTGACACTGGCTTGGCTCACAGAGCCATTACCTAGGGAATTGAACAAAGACTGAGGGGAGAGGCAGATCGTAGGAGAGCGAGAGGCCCCCGGCTCTAGAGAGAGAAGCAGGCAGAGGTGTTAGCCCATGCCCTGACCTCGGTCGAGACACAAAAGCAGTGATGCGAGGAGGTGGGTGTGAGGTGGGGGTCAGGATTAATTTCCCCCAGCTAAGCAGCAGCAGTGGGGGGAAGGAGGATGTTTGCATCTGGATGCCATCTGGACGAGGGCAAACACTGAGGGGTCACTCGAGGAAATGCCTGAGCAGCGAATCAGATCCTGCGGAGAAAGTGCGAGCCCTAGAACCACACTGCATGTCTGAGGGAGAGGAATGTATCTGGGGAGCGCTGCTCGTGGCGGGGAGACCAGGCTGGGGAAGGAGGCCAAGGGCAAGAGGAAGGGACCACGCCCGGGAGCCTCTGCGGGGGCCTCCCTAGGCTGGTGGCCCCCAGCAGACACAGACGCTGGACCTGTGGGCTGGGGGCCATAAAGGCAGGGTCCCCAAACATACAGAAGGTCTACATTGCCTCAGAATTCTGGGTCTCTTGTTAGACCCCAGGGCCCAAGGTGCTGCTGTCCTTCAGATCAGTGACTTTGTCCACCCCACGCACAGATATAGCACCTGCTGTGTGCATAGCCCAGGTGTGGGAAGCCTAGACTCGCACAGGTGTACAGCAACATGGAGCTTTGGGTTCTGACAGACTCAGGCTCAAGTCCCCTCTCTCCTTAACTGGGTTTCACAAAACTGAACTCTCTTGGCCAAGCCTCCATTTTCTCATTTGTAAAAGAGAATTGCAGCTTCGTAGGCCTCCCTGAGTGTGGCTGTGCTAACCCTAGTGGTAATCCAGAGCAGGGCGTGGGGTCTGGGGGACCCTCAATCCTCCAGCCTGGGGACTGTATGCCCCCTTTTGGCTGCCCCCTGCTGATGCAACGAGGCAGGTGCCACCCCAGCCCTGTCCAAGGGAGGTGCGCCATATGCAACCCCGAGGGAAGCTCAGGAAACAGCCTCCCTGCAAGTCAGCCGATGGCTGCAGGCCCTGGACACATCGGCCTTCTCCCTTTGCTCCCCCTCTAAATCAGGCCAGGCAGGCACCACAAGTACATGTGCATGCATGCACGTGTGTGTATTTGCGTGTGTATGTGTGGGTGTATTTGTGCAAGTTTTTGCACCTGTGGATGTGCACATATGCTTGTATGTTTGCTCACCAATGTTTTGTGTGTCTTGTTTATTTGTGCATGTTTTGTGGGTTGTGTGCAAATGTTTGTGTTTTAACATTTGAAAAATAGGTGCATGTGTTTGTGCGACTATATGTTTGTAAGCATGTGTTATGCAAATGTGGGTTGTATGTTTACATGTGTATGTGTATGTATCTACATATTTGTGTGTGTGTATTTCATTCGTTTCTTCGTTTTTTAGGTGAAGAAGATTGACCCTGAGCTAACATCTGTTGCCAATCCTCCTCTTTTTGCTTCAGGAAGATTGTCGCTGAGCTAACATCTGTGCCAATCTTCCTCTATTTTGCATGTGGGACACCACCACAGCATGGCTTGATGAGTGGTTTGAGGTCTGCACCCAGATGCAAACCCACAAATGCCAGGGCTCCAAAGTGGAGCGCACGAACTTAACCACTACGCCACTGGACCAGCCTCCTGTGTGTGTGTTTTTGTCTGTACAATATGTGTATATGTTGTGTGCATCTGTGTCTGTGTGAATATATAATATACATGGGTTTGTGTTTGTAAATAAGGTATGTATGTGTTTTTATAACGTGTTTCTGTGTTAAAATGCTCGTGAATGTAATGCATGTGTGTATAATGAGGATGCCTGTGTACTATGTGTGTGGATGTGTATATGAAATTCAACTGTGTCTGTAAGCATGTGTACATAATATATCCATGTGGAAACATGTGTGCATAATTAGCATATGTGAAATGTATACGTTTGCAGATTTGCGTGGGTAACGTGTGGTATGTGTGTCTGTGCCCCTAGGAGGCAGCCTAGCAGGTTAGGAACAGCCTTGCACTTGCAGCCAGAGGAGGGGGTTCAAACCCCAGGCTCCTAACAGTGAGGCCTTGAGGCCCTTATTTGGCCTCTCTGAGCCTCTGTAGGCCCGGCTGTGACGGCACCGGCTGTGTTCCCTGCCCTGCCTCCCACCAGTAAGGCCTGGGGTGGAGGAACTGGTGGACAAGTAGGCAGCCCAGGGCAGGACCGTCCTGGCAAGCACTGGGAGGTCTGTGGGTCCAACCCTGCTTCCAGGACTGCAAAGGAGCAGGACATAGGGCCTGCCCTCACCCAGCTTACAGTCCGGCTGTGGAGACAGAAAGCAGTGAGAGGGCAAGGAAGGGCCTGGAGGAGATTGGCATGCAGATGGGCTCCCAGGGGCCTGAAGGGGCCAGGTGGGTGCAGACCCTGCAGTGGTAAGAGCCTGGGTTCAAATCCTGCCTCTGCCACTTATTTGCTCTGGGACTGTGGACAAGTCACTCAACCTCTCTGTACCTCAATTTCTTCACCTGTAAAATGAGATCGTCATAGGGTACACCGCAGAGGGCTATTGTGAGGACTAAATGAGTTACTACATGGAAAGTACTTACAGTGCCTGGAACCTAGAAAAGTGCTCAACAGATGTTAGTTATTGTTGTTATTATAAAGTGAGCAGCCACTGAACTAGTTCTAAGTACATAGAAAATTAAGTGAACAGCAAACACTATCATCAATTCCAAGGAGAATAAAATGTTGTGCAAAGGAAAAACAATCACAATCTACTAAATGGCTCAACCCTGGCTGTCAATGCTTTTACAAGGTCGTGTTCTATTCCCATCTAACCAGAATGACATGCGGATTACAGCAGGGGAGGGCCGGAAGGCTGTGCATATGAGTTGTTGCCAGAGGCTCCAGAAGAATCTGTCACGGCAGGTGAACTGGCCGTTCTGCTGAGTGAGACTGCTGTGTGTAAGGAACCCTAGGGAGCTGAGTGATTCCTCGTGCATGAACAACTTTGATAAAGATTTTTAAAAATCCATTTAAATGCATCAAATATATCTTCTACCTGGACTCTAAGTGTTGAACGGGCTGATGTTGTTTATCTGTCTTAGCAGAGGGTCTCCAGGAACCAGGTGTGTGGGGAGTGGGGCCTCTCCTCACCCCGCCCCAACTGAAATGACTTTAAGGGAGAGCAAGGGGGTGCCAGGCAGCTTGGCTCCGGTTTTTCCAGAGCTGACTATAGCCCAGCGTCACTTTGATGCCATGCAACCCCTGCCCTCCCTCTGTACACGCTGTTTAGTCATCAATCTAAATGCATGGGTAGAAAGAAACATAATATTCACAAAAACTTATATGCTCTGAGGTGTAACACTGTTCTAAGCCTTTTACGTGTTTTAACCCATTGAATCCTCACACCTATCCTTACAACAATCTGTTTGGATTTCCGTTTTAAAGAAAAGGAAATGAGGCACAGAGAGGTTAAGTAACAAGCCCATAGTAGAGCCAGGATTTGAATTTAGGAAGTCTGACCCTGGAGTCCATGCTCTCAACAACTGATTATTCGAGAAGGCCCGAAGAAGCAGGGTGGGGAAAGAGATGGAACACCCGGCCCAGTGCCTTGGGAGCAGCTGGCAGCCAGGCCACGCTGGGTGACCTTGATGGACATGGCAGGGAGAGGCTGGGTTCCCACAGGGGGCAGGGAGTATCAGGCACGGCAGCCCTGCCAAGGCCCTAGCAACGGAGTCCTGTTTGGGCAGCCCGTGCGGGGCCAGGTGGGTGGTAGGACAAGGAGGAGCCAGAGCTGAGAGGCCTTCAGATGCCAAGCTGCTGACTTCAGCCCCAAATGAGTCCAGAAACCCACGCCTGGTCCCCTCAGCCCTCCCCAACGGTGTGCCTGCATGTCTGCACGTTGGACACTCAGTCACTCCACAAACACCCACCGACTGCTCAAGGTGTGGTTGAAAATGAGTTCAGGATCAAGAATGCTGGGGGTTGAATCCTGTCACCTCCTAGTTTGTGTGACCTTGGACGAGTCAATCAACTGCTCTGTGCCTCAGTTTCCTCCCTATACGTGAAGATCGTAATAGCATTGATCTCAGAATTGTCGTGAGGATTAAATGAGTTAAACCTGTGAAGTGCTCAGTGCCATGCCTAGACTATCATATGTGCTCAATTAATCTAGCTACTGTTTTATCCCTTGACCTTTGGGGATGTTAATAATAACGGTGTTACACTTGAGCTTCACTCAATCCCTAGGAATGGTAATAAGATAAGCAAGAGTTTGCCTCTTGGCCTCATGGGATTTTCAGTCTATTAAGGGGAGCTTGAACAGATAAATAACTACTAAACTAAGGCATAAACGAGTTAGCTATGCCTGAAAGTGGACACCTAACCATCTCTGGAAAGTCCTGGAAAACTAGCCCATGGGCAGAGGGCTCAGAGCTCAGAGGCGACATTCCTCCTCCTCCTGCTTCAGTCGGGAGAGCAAAGCAGACGGGCTACAGAAGGGTTGGGGTGTCAGAACGGGGCTCAATTGGCCATGGCAGGAGGCACCCTGGAGGCACAGGTGGCAGCTCCTCCAAGGTCGGTGAACAAGGCTCAGAAGAATCCAGGCCCATGGGCACAGCCACACGGGCTATACTTTGGCTTCTTCTGTTCTCCTTCAGGCTAAGTCCAGACGTTCTCGAATCCAGCTGCCTTAAGATCCCTCGCCCACCACATGGCCATGGAGCCTTTCTGGCCCTCAAGGCGATGTTTTCTCCTGGATATGAATGATGTGGCTTCTGACTGTGGTTGGCTTCCTGTGGTCCAGCTTCTCGGCAGGAAGGGTATGCTGATGGCACTGACGGGCATGTGCCTGGTGTGGGTGGCAGGCCCGTTTCTCCTCCCTAATGAGTATTTGGAAGTCTAGTGTCTTCCTCAGGCTGTGATCACCCTGGGCACTGTGGAGAAGGAGGGCCAGGACCAGACAGTGCCCCTGGCCCCCTGCCAGATGTACCAATAGACCCTCACCAGCGGCCCGAGGGAGAGATGGAGGCAGCTGTCCTCTACCCCACTTTCACTCCGTTGTTCAGTCTATGAATGCTTCTTGGGCATCTACTTGGTACCAGACACCATCCTTGACCGTCAAATGAGGCTTTGAGAGGTTAGTAAGAGAGCTAGAAAGATGCAGAGCGGGGACTAGATGCCAAGCTGTCTGACTCCAGAGCGCTGTCATCGATTACCAGCCCTTATTCATCTTCCCTCTGAGATTCCAATGAGAGCAACGATCATGAGAGCATTCGTTGTGCACTTCCTATGTGCCAGCCATTACTCAGAGAGCTCTACCCGTCTCAGCTCCTTCCATCCTCACAGCACAGAGATGAAGAACTTGCCCCAGGTCACACAGCTAGTGCAGAAGAGCTGGACTTGGAACCCAGGATGTCTGGCTCCAGAGCTTCTCATGCTCCCACCACTCCCAGACAGATGCCGACACCTCGACACAGGGAAACGCTCTGCGGCTCTAGATGCGCTGCTGTGGAATGTTAACAGACCTCCCAGAGAGATTACGAAGTGAAAAAGCCAAGCAGCAGAACAGTGGAGTGAGGAGGCCGCCGTTCATACGAGGGAAACTAATAATGTAGACCTGGCTGACCTTGGAGGCTGAGGGCTCTGGGGCTGAGGGTGGCAGGCCCAGGTGTGTGTGGTGGCAAGACCTAAGAGTAGGTGTGACCTCTGAGCTTTAGCAGGGCCACAGGACAGAGGGGCTTTGTCCTTGGGTGTCACTGGCTTATTGGCAGATCTGGGGCTCATGATATCTGCCCGGAAAAGACATCTGGGGAGACATTGTGGAGAGGACTCACAGGTGTCTGAGGCAGCCTTCAGTCAGGCACTGGCAGGACCGAACCCTGGACTCAGGATCAGGGGAAAAGGGACATGCTAGGTGAGACGAGACTCGTTCAGACCTCTAGGAGGCTGGGATTAGACGGCTCCAGGGTCCACTTAAGATGCTTGGTAAAACTACAGCTTCCCAGGACCCAGCCCTGAAACCCTGTTTTATAGGAGGTCTGGCAATGAGGCCCTGGAATCTATAGTTTTGTTTGACTTAAAAATTATTTCCATATGTTTTTGAAAAGGTGAAAAGAACAGAGAAAGGAAGGAAGGGAGGAAAGAAGGAAGGATGGATGAAAGGAAGGAAAGAAGGAAGGAAGGAAGAAGGGAGGGAGGAAGGGAGGGGGAACAGGAGGGAGAGAGGGAGGATCAACCAGTGCTGAAGAGAAGACAGTGACAAGCAAGTCTGCCTCCCGTGCTCCTGCCTGGGCCTGTCCCCAGGGCCAGTGGTGGCTGGCTACTTGCCTTCTTTCTGGAGATGTTCTAGGCACACACAGCACCATATTGATGATAGAGAGCTGCCTCATTCTTTTTTCACAGCTTTGTTTTAAAGAAGATGTAGTTTTAAAAAGCTTTTCAGCAAATTTTGATAAATAGCTAGTTTGGGGAAAGACTAGCTTAGGGAACTTCTTTGGAGCTGGCAGCTCTAGATTCAAATCTTGGTTCTGACCTTTAGAGTCTGTGACCTTGGACAGGATCCATGACCTCTCCAAGCTCCAAGCTTTAGCTTTCCTACACATCAAAGGGGGGTCATAATGGTAGGGCTTTAATGAAGATTAGAATAATTTATGGCCAGTGCCTGGTGAGTCCCAGGAGATAATAAGAATGGGGGGAAGAGACATTTGCACACAGACACGGGAATGGGAACAGTCACAAAGAATGTTTCAGCAAATGTGGCGGGTTCTGAGGTGGGCAGCCTGCAGGATGAGTCCTGTCATGCTTGGCTGGCATAAGAATCCAGGGAAGAACTAGGTAGAAAAGTGAGCTCCCCATCTCTGCCTGCAGTCCACAAGCAGCGCGGAGGACCACGAGGGGTGATGGCCCCATGAGTTGCCTTTCCAGCTCTGGCCAATGACTAAACGCTGAGAGCGAGCTTTCCCGGAAGAACGGACAAGTCTGGCATGTGCTCTGCTTTGGAGGGTAATCCATTGTTGGTCTGGATGGCAGGTGTCACTAAGTCAGGGCTGGCAGGGCCAGAGTTGCTGGGAACCACAGCCATGGGGAGACTGGGTCAACTGTCACAGGAGCTTCCATCAGGTCCAGTGCTCAGCTGTCCCTTGGCCTGGTGGCTCTACAGACTGGGAATTTTGGGGCACCCTGTCCACCCTCGGGCACACACAGGAGCTAAACAAATCTTTGTGGAATTTACCTTTTGGATCACAAAAGTAATTGGAAAAAAATAATTCCATGGAATTCAGACAAAAAGCCAGGGGAAGGGTTGAATCAGGAGTAGGTTTGAATCCCAGTTCTGCAATTTCCTAGAGGTGTACATTTAGGTGCACAATGTAATTTCCCCAAGCCTCAGTTTCCTTGTTTGTACAACAGGGCCTTCCCTCAGGATTTAGCCATATAACGTTTGTAAAGCAACCAGCATAGGGCTTGCTACACAACAATAATAGTCCAAATTCATCATTTTTCCCTTTCAGAATAGCCAGTTGTTGGAATTCAATTGATTATATTTGCAAATGAATTTGATATTCACTGCTTTGGAGTGGTTCTCACAGAAGTTGGGAGAGCTTTTTCAAGGAGATGTTTTGGTAGGAGGTGAGTCCTGAATTAGTGTCAAAAAGGAAAATGGCCTCTAATTCAACAAGTTTTTACTGAGCACCTATCATGTGACAGGCATAGTCTTAGGCCCCAGGGATGAAACAGTGTACAAGGCAGACCAAAATCCCTGCCCTTGTAGAGAATATTCTAGTGACTTGTCCCAGGACTAAAGCTCCCAGCCTGGGAAGGGGACTTTTCGAGACTCAACAAGCCCCTTTCCTGGTCTTCCTCTACTGAGAGGGTCAGGCCAGGCTGCTTCCCCAACCACAAAAAAATTGCCTGGCTAGTACCATAGGGACATTTGCTGACCCTTGTAGGCACTCACTCGGGGTGTGACCTACAAGACTTACATGGAATGTGGGGCTGACTCTGCCTAGAAAGTGGCTCTAGGTAACGGCAGAGCACACACCCCATTCTAGTCTCTGTCCAGGGCCAGAATGGCTCCCTCCAGATGGCTATCCCAGCATCCCTTGGCTTTCTCTGGGTAAGTAATGAGGTGGATGGGGAAGGACGGACCCTGCTTCCCACAGACCCAGCCTGTTTGGTGGCTCTGTCTCTTGAGCCCCTTCGCTACATCTTCTCCTTCCTTAGACCGGGGTTCCCTGAGGGCAGGAATGTGTCTCCCCTCAGACCGGGTCTCCACTCACACTGGGTCTCCCCTCAGACAGAGGACTCTTCCCCTCTCCTCCTCTTCCAGACTCTAGCCTCTGGGGAGAAGGGCTGTCCCTCCCAATTTCTGAGGCAATGCTCCACAAATTAAAAACTGGCTTGACCCAAACACAGCTCTTCTGCTGCCAGGCCAGGACTCTGTCCCCTACACTGGACTTCCTCCCAATTTGCCCCACAGTCGGCTCTGCCCTGTCTGTTCACTAAGCCATCAGGAGACCTGGCTGCCAGGCAGCTGCTCTCCAATCTCAGGAAAAGGGCAGTCAAAGGCCTGATACTCTATATCTCGCCCCTCCCTGGGAGCTATTAGGCAAGTGAGGCGTTTACTTTTCTGAAGCCCTTGCTGTTTAGCTACAGGATTAGTTCTAGTCCATTTACTCACTAAGTCCGCTGGCCAAGCACTGAGACCAGAAAAGCACATCTCCCTTGCATAATAAATGTTTAATAACGACGGTTGGGATTGACCAGAAAATGCCCCGGCTGGCAGTGCTGAAGCCACCTCAGCTCCAGGGAACGATTACAGTTCAGATCCATTGCCCCCACCTACCTACTCCACCAGCGTCCAGGCTCTGGGAGCACCAGGCAGCCTTCCCACCTTCCTCCTTCTGCCACCTGCCCACCCTGTGACAGCAGAGCTGGCAAAGGGAAGCCCTCCCCAGGTGCTCCAAGGTCCTCTGCTGGGTTTTGGTTTGGGTCCTGCCTCCTCGTTTAGCCTGGGGTGTTCCTAAGGGCCGTGTCTCCCCTCAGACTGGGGCTCCCAGAGGGCTGAGCCATGTTCTCCCCTCAGACTTAGGCTCCCTGAAGGCAGGACTGTGTCTCCTTCCCACCCCCAACACCATCCAAGCCTGGGATCTCTCTTCCTTGGGTCTTCCCACGCAGCCCAGCACAGAGCTGGTCCCACCTGAGGCTGCCATGTGCCCAGGCTCCAGGCTCGTTTGCAAACAAAGAGCAGATCTGTGTGAGCGCTGGCAGATGTTAAAGATAACCCCGCTTAGCCCTTTAGGAATTAGTCTAAAATATACAATTGTATTTCAGGAGCCTAAAGGGTGTTTCTGAAACCTTGGGGGCCCAAGACAGTTATAACATATGTCCATTTTAGACTTTGGAAAATAGGGCGCTATAATTGGAAAAGTTAGCGAAACGCTAAGTACAGGGAGCCGGTCTCTTTACATCTCAAATACCAGGTATTTAGGTGGCTTTCTTGGAACCTGGCATTAGGGACACGTGTGAATGGGCCAGGCTCATTTCTGAGGAGTGAGTGGGAGCAGTCAGTGAGGATGCTCATGCAGGGTGGGCAGCGCCATCTCTGTGCCCCAATGCTACTGCCCCTGCTGCCTGGACACAGACCCCAGACTCATCTCCCTTCTCCTTCCTCTTCTCTTCTGACCTAGGCTTTCCTGGGCTCTCCCAGGAGCACTTGGTAGACTCAGGGTTGGTGCTTGTGCCCTAGAGCATGCCAAGGCCTGGCCTTTTCTCCAGGGTGGAATATGGGACTCCTACTGTTTGTCAGAGTGTGGTGGCTATGCCCTTGGGTGCTGGTGCCAGAATGTCTGAGTTCAAGTCCTCCCATGCCCACTCAGGCAAGTTACCTAACCTCTCTGGGCCTTGATTTCCTCATCTATAAAACGGGATGAAAGTTATAACACTTACCTCCCAGGGTTGTTGAGATGATTAAAGCAATAACTTACATAAAGCATTTCGCACAGTGCCTGGCACATAATAAGAACTCAATAATGCTAGCTACTATAATTATATTTTAAAAGGGTTAAAAATATTTCCAAAGCATGCTTTCATTAGACCTAGGCTCTCTACTGACCTGCCCTCCCTGGAGAGCCCTCTCTAGTCTCTCTCCTTGACCTCCTGCTCTGTTCCAGATGAGTTACGTTTTGTTCACAATTCATTCATTCATTCATTTGTTCCTCTAATACTTATTCATGTGGGCACTGGAGAGTCCATTATCGACATAGGTAGCCTTTGCCTGCCAAATACTGCCCCCAAATTCTTCTCTAAGAGACATGGCACTCCAGCAGCTTTATGAGGAAGCAGGAGCGGTCCATGGAATCTGTCCCCATCCCCGGAGCTACAAAGTCAAGCATGAAGCCAAGCAATAACCACCTGGCAGGGGCTGAGGGAGGGACATGGTGCTCTGGAGGGAAGGGTGGCCACCCTGACGTATTTCCAGAGCATCAGCAACTTCCCGTGTAGTGTTTCAGTTTCAAACGGTGAGGAAGACCCATTTGGCATTTTGGTATAGAAGAAGGCACAGCGGATGTAGAGTTTTTCAGACAGTGCAAAGGGCCCTGGGCCGTCCCCATGTGTTTCAGTTACATAGTGCTGCATAAGAAGCTATCCCAAAAGTTAGTGGCTTAAGAAAACAGTTATTTGTTCGATCTCTATTCTGCAGTTTGGACAGGGTGTGGCAGGGACAGTTCGTGTCTGCTCCATGCCTCTGACTGCAGGATCCACTTCTAGGATGGCTTTGCTCTAATGCTGGCAAGTTGGTGCAGGGTTAGCTGGCACTGAGGGTGGGGCCTTCATTCTCCACCATGTGGCCTCTGCTGATGGCTGTGTTGGGCTTCTCAAGATTGGCAGCTGGGTTTGGAGAAGGAGCATCCCAAGAGCCAGTGCTCTAAGAGGACAAGCCCCACTGTGCAAGTGCTTGCCAAGTCCCTGCTTGCATCACATTTGCTAATGTCCCATTGGACAAAGCAAGTCACATGGCCGAGTCCAGAGTCATTGTGAGTGGAGACCATACAAGGGTGTGAATATTGGGAGGGATGATCTACTGGGGACCACCAAAGTAAGAGTCCACCAAAATAAGGGGTCCCCAGGCTCATCAGTGAGCAGACACATCCATGTAGGCCCAGATGGGGCCATTCCACTGAGAGACAACAACAGGGAGTATATGGGTTCCACTGCCAGGACAAAGAAACCCCCAAATACAGAGGCTTAAACAAGATAGAAGTTGATCTCACTCACATATAAACATCCAAATAGGTGATCCACAGATGATGTGGTGGCTTAATGGTGTCAGGTATCCAGCTTCCTTCAATCTTGTTGCTCTGCCTTCCTCAACGTGCAGCTTTTATCATGTAGTCCAAAATGACTGCTCCAGCTCCTGCCACTGTGTTTGCATTCCAGCCAGTGGGAAAGGGAAAGATGAAAGGGAGTGCTCCCTCCTTGCCATGCCATTGGCCAGGACCTAGTCACAAGCTACATCTAACTGCAAGGAAGCAAGAAAATGTAGTCCTTCATGGAGAGCTTTGTACCCAACTAAAACTTCTATTATCTTAGAGGAGGAGAAGAGATATAAAGGAACAATTGGTGGTCTCAGCCGCAAGATGACAGATGACCAGTCCCAGGATATTCTGTCTGCCAACCTTGTGAGTTAGGAGGGAACATATTCCTGACATCAGGAGCAGACATTTTAAAAACAATGCTGAACTGTGGCTCATGATATAAGGAGAAGGGTGACCCCTGGGTGACAGTCATCCTGGCCTTTGCACAATCAGGATCTACCCAACTTCCTAGGGAACCAGCAGAGAGGAGCACCATTTCCTACTGGTCCGCTGCCCATGGGCAGCTCCTGAGCACCTGCAAGGCGTGGCAGAGGTGGGTGCACTGAGAGACCACCAACAGTTCCAAAGAGGAGGCCATGAATGTCCTCTGCAGCCCAAAGCACTCGGCGTACGCTGGCTCCCAGGGGTCGGGATGGAGCTCTGAACTGCAGGGGCTGAGGTCACGCATTGGATCCCACAGGTAAATCTGAATCCCTGGCTGCAAAGAGCGCCTCTTTTGCCACTACCCCCTCTTGCTATTCCACCGCTGGGAACAGAGCGGGTAGCTCAGTGCAAAGCCACCTGGCTGCCGATGAAAGTCTGATCTAATAGTTGCCTTCTCTCCCTGCCCACAGGGGCTTCTCCTGCCTCAACACCAATGTGCGCTAGACATGTGTCTCTCACCAGGCCTGGAGCCCTCGCGGTCTACTTTGTAGTATGCCACCTCCCAGGTCTTACCCCCCCCAATGGAAGGCTCTGCGCTTCACAGCCACAGCAGTGAGCACTCTGTCATCCACAGGGTCTGGGGAGGGCAGGAGAGGAGCCTCAGCTTCTTATAAGAATGATGGCACATTTCTACAAAGAGAGGTTCAGATAGAGGAACTCCTTCCCTGGGGGCTTGGAAGCAACAGTGTGTACATAGTTAGCCCAGAATCAGAACAAGATAAACAGTCAAATAAGAGCAGACATGGGATGCAACTCGAGGACGAATCCCACAGTGTGAGCAGCAAATTGGGGCCCCTGAAAACTCCTAGAAGTTGATTAATTCAGAAGAAGGGGCCAGACAGGAGAGGGCACGCGCAGAGAACCTCCTGGCTAGAGAGGTCCCTGTTGAAGATTGTCTAGTCCAAGTAACATGCCAGGTTGGGAGGGAGAAGTGGTTTCTCAGAAACGCTGATTAGGAAGCCAGTCAAAGCGCCCCAGGCTTTCAGGACAAAGGAGAAGCCATTTAGTGAGACATCATCCTCACTCCACCTGCAGCCTCTCTCAACACAGCGCTGTTCTGTGCGGCATTCACATCTGTAATAATCAAAGCATGACCAGGATAGACAGATGTGGACAGCACACAGAGAAGGAAGGGAGCAAAAAGAAACACGTTCAGCCTCACAAATGATCAAAGAAGAGCAAATGCAAACAAGTTAGTATTTACACCCATTACACTCCTTTTAAATATTTTTAGCAAAGTCCAATGCCGGGATATCAGGATGGTCTGTTCACCTGCCCTTATGGCCCCGCCTCCTCCTGCCTGACTGCACCCCCATCACAGGTGATTGGACCCTGACTTATAGGGTTCCAATCCATTGGCTGACCTGAGCCAATCGGATTCTCCCTTTTCAGAATTTGAACTTAGAGACACAGAAATGATAGGCCATTGCTGGTGGATCTGGGGCCTCTGTGTTCTCAGGGAGACTGGTATAGTGGTCCTGAGTAGTGTTTGAAGTGAAGTAGGCCAGTGAGGTGGGATCTGGTCTCACCAGTTGCTGACTGCGTCTTTGTACAAGCGACTTCGTCTTTCCATGCCTCGGTTTCTTCATCTGTAAAACGGGCATAATTATAATTCTTACCCCAGAGGGTGGTTGTAAAAATTAAGATAATCAATACAGGCCATTGATCAGTGCCTGGGACCAAGTAAGCCCTCAGAACATGTGAGCAGTTAGTTATAAAATGATATGTGCTCAGAGCTGATGGTTCTGCTAGGCCAAAAAAAAAGAAAAAAAAAAAAATCCAGGGCAAGAGAGAGAGATGGAGCAGGGAAAGCAGAGAAGCTGGAACAAGGCGGCCCCTGGGAGCTGGAGGCAGCTGTCTGAGCTCATGTTGGCTCCCAGCTCCAGTTTCCCTGAAGCCTGACTGTACTTGGCTCCCAGTGTGGGATGTATCCTTACATTAAACTGCCTTCATTTACTTTTGGAAAGCAGTTTGGCAAGCCACATCAAACGGCACAAAAACAGCCTTGCCCGCTGACCTGGGCACTTATCTTACAGAAATAATTAATGAGAAGGAAAAAGCCACATGCACAGAGATGTCCAAGGCAGCTGTATTTATAATAATGGGAAACTGGAAGCCATCAAATGCCCAATGTTCAGGAAATAGAAAAGTCCCTTGGATGGAATATTATGCAGCCATTAAGAATGACAAATATGAAGACCACGTAGCAACATAAAATTGTTTATGAAAGAACAAGTGAAAAAGAGCAGAACACAAAATTGTAGCAGACTCTGATTACACTGGGTAAAAAATAAAAAAGTAAATGTATATGGACAGAGCTGGCTGAGATTGCCGAAAATGACAGAAACAAACTTATTCTGGGGCTATCTAGAGGGAATGGCTCTCTGAAGGGAGGGGTCTTCTTCCCAGTCACCCCCAAGGCACCCCAGCCCCGGGAAGAAGGGTGGATGCCCTTCAAACTCCCGGTCCCCACACGCTGCTCCTTGCCAGCCCCGACCCGCCTCTCTGGGGAGAGGATGCTCAGGGCTCGGGCTGTCGCTATTTTTAGCCAGGGCTCTTGCAGTCCAGTGTTCTAGGGTAAAAATAGCCGGGGTGGAGGGCACAGCACTAACTTTGCTGCTTTCTGCGCCCCCCCCCCCCCTCCCCTGGACCAGGCGCCTCCTGGTCTTGGAGCCACAGCTTTCCACTGCATCACTCTGGCTCCTTCCCATCTCTTGAGGCCTCAGTGGCCAGGGAGGAATGTTCTGGTCTCGTACATCTTGGAGCCTTGGAGCTCACAGAGGCCAAATGTTCCATTTTATGGATAAGGAAACTGAGACCCAGATAGGAGAAGGCACATACCGGGAAGTAGTTGGCCAAAGTCTCCCCATCCTCACCCACACCCCTCCTTTCCTGCCTTGACCCCCTCACTGCTCTCACTTATAGGAGGGTAGAAGATCCCCGTGGTAGCCGCAGAGCTTCAGCAGGGGGTGGTGGGGAGCCCTGGACTAGGAATCATGAGATGTGCATTCAACTCCTGACTGTACGGTTTGTTGGCTGTGGGGTTGAGGGTGGGTCACTTTCCACCCTGGATTGCAATTTCTATGTCTGCAAAGTGAAGGAGTTGGACAAGAGCAGCTCCAATGGCTTTTTGAATTCTGTGAGCTGCATCCTCCATCCCAGGCTAGAGGCCAGACCTGCCAGCTTTTTCCTCCTTGATCTACCATCTTCCCAGGACCCGCCAGGTGCTGTGACTTCTCAGTTACCCAGGTAGACAGCACACCTCAGGGATTATCTGCGTCTGTCACTGCCTCTCAGGCGAGATTCCCTAGCTCCAGGCACATGGTTGAGCCGCCTCCATCTGTTGGGGTACCTTCTGAAGGAATGCGCACTAATTGTAACACCAGCTGAAGCCAAATCTACTAGGGAAGGAAGTCTGCCAGCAAAACCAAATCCTCCAAGTGCAGTTTAAGGCAAAATACGTGAGACTTGAAGATAGCCGACAGCTAGAAGCTTGGTACTCCCTGCCACTCCTACAGGGCATGGAGAGTTATCCTGGCACAAAAGTACCTAAATGTACCCACCACCTCAGAGACCATCCCAACGTGATGTGCCTTCCAGGTGGCCCTCAATTCTGCTTCCCTCCTGGACCTCGCCCCTGCCCAAAGCGCATGTCACACGCTGCCTGGGCTTGCGATTTCAGTCCGCAGGTCTTATCTCCTGACTAGATCATGTAAGCCCCTGCACATCACCCAGCTCACGGTTCACGTGGGAAGGGCTTAAAGTGAATAGCCCCAAGTGAGAAACCACAATGCCTGGAGCCAGGAGACAAGCTGAGCCAAGCAAGCAAGTCATGTCACCCCAGGCCCAACCTGCTGGCTCTTCTGGGGTGTGCGTGTTAACGTGTGTGTGTTTGTGCGTGTGCACACGTGCATGCCTGCATGTGTGTGTGTATGTGCACGTGCTTGCCTGCATGTGTATCGGGGGGGTGCCACAGGAGAGTCTCATGACTATTCTAAGTGTCCCTGGCATGGGGGCCCAAACTCGCAGGAGTTTGTGATGATGGTAAGGATTGCCCCTGAACTCTCCAATATTTCAAATATTTACCTGGAAATCTTACCGGTTCCCTCATTCAGTTGCAGCCTCTAACTCAAATGTCACATCTCTGCCCTTAGCTGGCACTTTATCGGGACAGTAACACTGGAAACGCTGATCACCTCAGGAACAGACATCCCTCATTAATAAAATGGGAAAATGAATCAGGGCTTAATAAACGTGGCATATTCGATAGACAAAACACGGACACAGATTCAGAAGTCCTGGGGCTGAGGGAGGTAGAAGCCTCAGGTCAAGGACTCTGGAGGATTCTGAGTCAGAACTCAGGGGTCTTGAGAGCCTAGGCGGCTGGAGAGAGGTCTGTGTGTTGCAGGGAGACCTCAGACCACACATGAGACACCCTTCACTGTCTGAAAGGTGGGTGGAGGCCTGTGGGAAGCTCCTGTGGGACCAGCCTGATATCCTTGTGTCCCTCAGCCTGGCATGCAAAGGAGGAAGAGAAATGGACAGGGATGTCCACATCCAGCCTGTGTGTCTGCCTCATGTCACCTGTGGGCAGGGCCACAAGGGTACATCTGGGATCCACATAGCACTGAGCTTAAACTCAGCAAGTCACCTGGCAGGCCCCCATGGCATAGCCCTGGGACTTCTGAGCCCTTTCTGAAGGGCAGATGTCCCCCAAACATGTATCCACTGTATGCAGGTTGAAAGGGTGGTCTAGTTCATTATGGTTTGGAAGAAAGAGCCTGGAAGCTCAGGTGTTAATCTGGCCCGTCTTTATTAAGCTCTGTTTCCAGTGTTCTTTGCCTTAGTTTCCCTGCCTGTAAAATGTGAATTGCAGATAGGCTCTGGATTTCTTCCTAGTCCCACTTGCTAACTGACCTTGGGCAAGTCTCTTGACCTCTTTGAACCTCAGTTTCTCTGCCTGTAAAATGGGGACGCGCATCCCTCCCTGCCTTCCTCCCTAGGCTAGGCGAGGATCAAATTGTAGAGCGTCTGCAAAGTGCTTTGAAAACCAGAGGCTTCTCATGACCACAGGTGCGTTATTGTGACCAAAGACAGCCGGGCACCCCACCGGGACGGGGCCCTGGGGCCATGGGGGAAGGTGCTCTGCCTTTAGCCCCCCACTGATTTGTTGGGGAGATGAAAATGACCAGCACCCATTCTGAGATGGAGGGTGAGCAAGGTCCCTAAGACCTGAAGGGGTTCAGTGGCTGGGAGGGACCACAGGGGCTAATCCTGGAGGCTCCCCGGAGAAGGTAAGTCACCTTGAGGAAACGAAATCTTTTAAAGTCAGCCCTGAGGGTCACACAGAGGGTGTGGATCTGCTCCTGGCCCACACCATACCCCTAGAAGCCCCTTTACTGGGCTTTTTAGTTACAATCATCTTATTTGATCTAGAAAACTGTCCAGTTAGTTATTATATATGCCCACGGACAGAGAGGTCCTGCAGCCAAGAAGGCACAGAGGTGGGTCTCAAATGTGGGGCTCAAGAAGCCAAGCATGGCTCCCCTGCATCCCCAGAGGTCTGCCACCCTCCCCTTTCTCTCCCGTCCCTCCCCCACTCCATACCTGTATGAAACACAAATGCAGATGGCTCCTTTTATGTCTCCAGGGATCAAAGGGTTGGCTTTGGAAGAAAGACGTGCTGCTTGAAAGCCAACCAGTGCCCGGTCTGCACAAAAGGCCTTTCTGGTTTCCCTCCCACAGCTCAGGCATGGAGCCCCTCTGGCCGGCCAGCGGTGGGTGCCCACACCTGACTGGCTCCAGGCCTCCCCTCCTCCTCCATAATACAGTGGAGCCAGGCGCCCAGTGTTCCCTTGAAGCACGTTCTCTTTGCCTTTGTTGGGTAATTTGTCTATGGAACGTGTTGTTCCTGCTGGGCCGGGCACTGTCATGTCTCAGAATAATGGGAGAGAGAGAAAGACAAAGAGAGATATAGAATGACAGAGAGACAGACAATGCGTGGGATGGAGAAGCACTCAGAGACAGGAGGAAGAGAAACAGGTGGAGAGAGCAAGAGAGGAAGGCCAGACAGTGGAAAACTAAGAGACACGCAGAGGAGATACAGAAAGGAAAAAATGGAGATCGCCTGAGAAGGAGAATGAAGCAGGGAGAGAGGAGCAAGGCAAAGACAAGAAGGGGAAGGAGAGGTTGAGGAGGCAGAAAAAGAGATGGATTTTTTAAAAGCCCAGAAACGGAGGGGAAAGAGCAAAGTGGAAAAGAGAGAGAAACAACTGTAGAGACGTAGAGATGGGCCAGCAGGGCAGGAGAGGGCACCCCCAGCTTGGGGTGGGGGCCTTGGGCAGTGCCCTGAGAACCCCCACTCCATCACTGATTGGGGTTCCATCAGACCCAACCCCCACTCTGAGTTCCTCACACCTCACCCCACAGGGTTATCTCCTGCCCTCTGGGCTCTCAGCCCCAGCCCAGATGAGACTCCCGGGCATCTTCTGGGACAAGGTGGTTGGAGGGGAAGAGACGGGTGTTTGGAAACTAGCAGACCTGGGGTGGGGAAGGGTGGGGTCACCTCCATCAGGAATCCCTGTACCCCTCCCCACCATGGAGTCAGGTTTCCCACCCCCATCCCAGTGCTGAGAGGCCCAGGGCTGGAAGCCAGAGGGGAGGTGGGGCAGGAAAGCACCTTCTGACCTGCCCAGAGACGTTAGAACCAATTTCTGTGGCTGACCCCAATGTACGCCTTCCCTGACCCTTCATTCTCTCTGGAGTGGAAGGACCTAGATTTTCTGAAGCCAAGACCTGTGAGTCCTCCATTCTCACCCTGTCACTGACTAGCTGGGTAACATTGAACCTGTCACTTCTTCCCTCTGAGCCTTACTTTCCTTATCTGTGAAATGGGAAATAATCACAGTGCCTGCCTCATAGAACAGCCGTGAGGATTAGATAAGACAAAAGTGAACGTGTGCTCAGCCCAGCGCCTGGTACCAGGCCGTGCGAAGTTGCCAGTAGCAGCAGCCATGGTGGTGCTAATGAGGCGGAATAGGAATTCTGGCCCTGCCTGACTCATGGGGACTTTGTGAGACTTATAAGAAATAAAGGTTGGGAAAGGCGTCCCAGCCAGCGATGGCCAGGCTCCAGGCCAGCTCCCCCTGCCCAGGCCCAGCCAGGGTCCCCACCAGCGGGGCTAGATTATCCTCCAGGCATTGTGGGCACAGTGCTAGCCCACAAGACATTTAGGGGCCCATGAAAATGTTTTGATTTATTTTAAAACCAGAAGAAAAAAATGATCTTTTAAGTCGAAAATGTTTTTATATATAATATGAATATATTTGTATTTATCCCAACGCAGTTGTAAAATATGATTATTGGTGTTTGTCTATGGAGGAAGGGGCCCACAAAGGCAAAGGTGCCCATGGCCCACAGAAGTCCTAATGCGGTCCTGCTGGCCCGTGCCGCTGGTCACTGAGGGGTAGGACAGACGCACTCTTGGTGGCTCTAATGGACACCCTCCCCAGAGGGAGTACAGTTGGGCCAAAATCATCCTGGGGACATGGGCCCTGGGGAATGGTGGAAAGGGGAGAGACAGGAGAAGGGAGAAGAGACATGATACAGTAGATCCTCAGCCTCTGCCATTGGGGGGCCCCAGGCCACAGTGCAGAAACAGCCCCCAAACCTTAGGAGGCCCCGAATCTGAGGGAAAAGCACATTCTCAGCCCACAAGGAGCCCCAGTCTGAGGAGAGAGACCAGCTTTGCCTTAGAGCCTACAATCTCATAGAAGATAAAATAGACAAGTTTAAAACAGAGCAAGAAACTAAGGGGAAAAAAACTTCAAAGTCCATCCCATAACTAGCCGTATGGCCATCAGAGAAGCCTGGAGAGAGCTCCCAGATGGCTGAAGGAGGGTGGGCATTTCAGCAAAGACAAAGAGCCGTGGAGGATGGGTAGTAGAGAAGGGAAATGCTGGCACTGCTCTCAGGGGAAGGAGCTGACTAGAGAGGGGAGGATTGTGGGTCTGGGTACGGAGGGGTCTGAATGTCCAGCCACGTCTCTCCAAGCTGTGCCCACACCTGGGACCTCCACAGACCATGGCTCTCCCTGCGGCATCTGTGTCCAGAGCTGCACAGGGACAAAGGAGTCACTCCTGGTGCGGTCAGGTAACCGCACGCCCCAGGTGCCCCCCCTAAGCCAGGCGCCCTGCAGAATTAAATTACCATATTGGAAATAGCAAAGTAAACACCAATAGGTAAAGTGCAAATTAAAGCCGTTCCTCCCAGATACCTTATTTATAGACCTGAGTTCAGTGGCCGCGCCCTCCCGGGCAGGAGCCGCAGGAGCAGAGCAGGGCACCTGCCCGGTGCCAGCCTGTTCCCAGGACACTAGGCTTCTTTCTGGCGGGGATGGGGGCAGGGGCTGGCCTGAGGCCTGGCCACCTCTAGCACCTGGGGTCCTAGTGGGTGAGGTGGGGGCCATCCATATGCCCTGGGCTTCAGCTGCACGAAGGCCTTGGGGCCAGTGAAGGTTTGGCTTGGTACAAGGGAAGACGTCTGTAAGGAGTGGGGATGAGGGATATAGGGCCAGAGTTGAGGGGTACAGGGTCCACGGAACAGGTGTTGGGAGTTGAGATACTATGATGACAACAAGAGCTAACATTTACACAGCAGGTCCTGTTCAGCTTCCTTCCTTAGCTGACTTGATCCTCACGAGAGCCCTGTGGTCATCCCCATTTTACAGATGGGGACACTGAGGCACGGAATGGTTATAGAACGACACTGCCACTAAGTGTCCTGTCAGGGATTTGAATCTCCCAGTCTGTTCTCTTAACCACCACACTATGCTGCCTCTCCAGGGGCTGACTCAGCAGCCTTGTGCCCGTCTGCCTGGCACTTTCTCCATCTCCAGTGTTTTCCTACCAACATACGTGCCAGCCTTGGCGTAGGAAAGTGCCCGGCCCCATGTCTTGCCCAGAGGCGGGCAGGTGGATCGGCTCAGTTAGGCCCTCTCAGGGTCTCGGGGCACAGAGACACCCACAGTCTCACAGGCTCACAGCTCTCCCGAGGCCCTCCCCGCGAGTCCCAGTGCATAGGCGAGGGCTGCAGGCTGAGGCATTGGGACAGAGCGCACCTCCCTGTGATGCCGACCCGGCTGGGGCAGAGCCTGACCTTGGCCTCGTTGGCCTGGTGCTCTAACCACGGAGCACGAGGCCATGGATGGTTAGCCACAGGTTTATTAGTGGAGGGAAGATGCCGGGCCAGGGCCAGGAAACCACACTTTGCCCAATTTGCTCATCCCACTAGACCTGGGAAGGCTGTCACCATCTTGGCGGCGGGGAGCCAGCAACAGAAGCTGTGGGCTTGGCAAGAAGGCGTACGGGAAGGAGAAACGGCCACATTTTGTAAAGAAGGGAAAAGGCTCGCCAAAGCCTCACGCTCTCAGCCAATGGGCCGCACATCCGAGAGCTGTTTCCAGTTGGAAGCCAAGGGGCACCACCAGACTGACCCTTCGCAAATATCCCCTGCCGCTGGGCAAACACCACACACTAAAAATACCCCTGTCCTGAGTGGGCTGACTGGAGGCACCGGCCAAGGGGCAGGCAGGCCCAGGGGACGGCTCAGCCCGCCTCCTACTGGACATACACCTGTCAGGGTCCCCACCTTCCCTTGCCGGGATTGGCCAGCAGAGCTCCTTATCTGTTTAGTGAGAGAGAGGGAGAGGACTCTAGTGGTTAAAGATGGAGAGGCAGTTGGTGGGCTGGGAAGAGCTGCAAGAGGGCCTGGGTTCTGCCATGGCCCACTGTGCAACCTTGGAGAGGTCACTTCCCCCAGTTAGGGCTCAGCTTCTCCATCTGCACAGAGGGGACAGTGATCCTGCCTAGTCAGAGAATAGGAGCCAGGTGAAGAAGGCCAGGTTGCCATCCTGCCCCAGACCCCGCAGGGGTAAGGACACTGACTTCCTACGTGCCCGGCTCAGTACTAACACTTTACCTGTATTAATTCCTTTAGCCCGTGTGATGACCCTACGAGGCAGGTACTAGCGCCACCTCCAACTTACAGGTGAAGAAACTGAGGCACAAAGGAGTTCAGGCACTAGCCCAGATCACACCTAACGAGGCCCCAAAGTGGGACTTGAACTCAGGCAGTCTGGCTCCAGAGCCCATGTTTTAACCACACTAGATGCTACATGAGGTGTGTGTCATTTCAAGGGTGGAAAAGGAAAGGAGTGTGTGTGTTTCATGCCCAGTGCCCCCAAGAACCCACCTCTCCTCAAAGAGACCTTCTAGAAGCCAGAGGCCAGGATGAAGAGGTGGGTGACCCCTCACGTCCCCTCCATCTTTGCTTCTCCCGGGGGACACCAGACAGAGCTGGGAAAGCCACTGCTGAGCCGGCAGGGTAACCAGCGTGTGAAACGTGCCCCAGTCAGAGCTCCTGGGTCGGGGGGGGGGGGGGGTGGCGGGGGTTGGAGAAGGAGGTAGCGGGCTGCCAGCCATGTGGTCCCCAGCCCACGCACTGTCTGGCTGCCTAGGGGGTGGGATAGGGGGCCCAGAAATAGCAGGGCTTTCACTGGTGTTGGGAATAGAAACCCAATCCAAACAGTGTGGTGAGTCGGGGCTTTCCAGCATGGCCACAACCCCCAGAGGCCTGGAGGCGGCTGTGAGGGCCCCCTTCTCCTCTCGAGTCTCCTAAAGGATAGGGCCATTTTGGGGAGGAAGCCCAGCTGGCCCCAATCCCAGAATCCTTCATAGCTCGGGAAGGAACACCAGCAGGTGACAGGAATACAGCAGGTGACATTTATGGAGCACCTACCAGGTACCTGGCACTGTTCTAAGCGGTTTACGTGGATTACCCCAGTGAATTTCACCACAATCCTTGAAATAGGCCTATTACTCTCCCCATTTTACAGAGGAGGCAATTGAGGCACAGAGGGGCAAAGTCAGGTGACTGAGGTCACACCATGAGAAAGTGGTGGAGGTAAGACTTGAACCCAGGCCATTGGCTGCTGAATGTGCTTCCTGCCCCTGGGCCTGGGGGCACAGACCAGTCACACTGGGTCCTACCCTTGAGGTCATCTTGGTCTGAGGGGCTCCAATGTCCAAGAAGACTCAAGGTGTGTGCACTGAAGGCTGTCAGACAAGGCTGGGGCTTCTGAAGCTCTTAGGCCAGTCCACCATGTGAAACTTGAACACACAGAGCAGAGTCAGAGGAGGAAGGAGCCCACAGCAGGGCTGACCTGCTGGATGGCAGCCCGGCCTCGAGGGTGAGACCCCTGGTCCTGGGCCCGCTTGGTTTCGCACAGGGGAGAGGAGGAAGTGTAGGGCGATCCCCAAGGCCATTGAGAGGAGTACATGGAACTCCACGGAGCTGGGTTCTGAGGGTCCCACCCTACTGCCCCCCACTCGAGGCCCTTCTAGGATTCTGAGGCCCAGAGGGGAAGTTCACGGTCAACTGTTGACGCCCTTCAGAGATTAAATCAGGCTCAGATGTCACCTTCTGCCGTAGGGACCCACCAAACTTGGGACTAATTGTGTGTCTGCCTATTCCTAGAAGCCGACCCTCCCTCAGGGTCCCTCCTCAGGACACCCACGACACTGATTTGCTGGTCTGGGGAAGGCCTTCATTTCTCCTCTCCTTCTAGGATGCGTTGCCAGTGAAGACGTGAAAAAAGCTGGACAGAAGCCTGATGTCTATGAGTTCTTGGAATGAGGAAGCCTCTGTACACGTGGGCCAGGGACAGGTGGCAGCTTGTGGCCTGGATTCAGAGAGCACAGGTGAAGGTTGCCCACCTCTCCCTTGGGGAGACAAGGGTGGGTTGGGGGGAACCAGACCCCTGCCCAGGCCCCTGGGCATTACCAGAGGAGGGGCCCTGGGCAGGAACTAGGCATTTCCGGGGACGAAGGAGGTCAGCAGCTGAGGGGCGTGGCGGACAGGAGAGCGAAGGCTTTCTCAGAATTGGGTTCAAGGAAGAGGATACGACGCAGGCTGGCAGGTCTCCCTCAAACCAAGTGCCTGGATTGCTCTTCCTCCTCCAAAAGGCTGGCTCTCCACCCTGCTGACCCAAGAAATTGCCTCTCTCCCCCAAGGAAACAGGGTGGGTAGGCTACCTCCTGGGGCTCCCTCTCTTGCTTCCACATTCTCAGCAGGAATGTAGGGTGAAGGGAGGGGAGGTCTGGGCCCTGCCTCAGCATCCCAAGCCCCTCCTGCCTCAGCTACCCTCAATATGGCCTCCTGGGTCAGGTTGGGCCAACAGGGACGCACAGAGCTGGAAAGTGGGCCCCCCTCCCCATCCTCTGTGTGCCTGGCACATGGGAGATGCTCAGGAAGTATCATTTTGAGTGAACCAGTGTTCACAGGATCCAGGAGGCCTTTCGGAGGAAACTTAACACGTGGAGTTCAGCATCTGCTGAGTTCCTTTGGACTTGAGACTCAAAGAGAATCCAAGGCTGGGAGAGAAACGGCAGCCTCAGAGTCAAGAGGAAGGAAGTGAGGGAGAGCTGGCCAAGGACGGAGCTGCCCAGGGAAGGAGGCTGCTTGTGGTCACACTGAACGGAACCCGGCACGGGAGGCGGGGAGCCTGGGGCCGAACTCGCCTGAAGATCACTGTCCTTCTCTGTGCCCTCTGGCTGTGAGGAAAGGAAAGCGTGTTTAGAACCACAGACCCCAGGGCTCCGCAGCCATCCTCCTCCAGCCCCAGGATGCCTGCTGGTTAGGGCTTTTGAGTTCAAGTGTTGGCACCCCTCAATCATTCCACATGTGTTCATCCAGCACCGACTACGTCACGCTGATCGAGGACCTGATCCAGCAGAGAACAAAAGGCAAAGTTACTGGCATCGTGAGGCTTACAGTTTAGTGAAGGGAGACAGGCAATACACAGATCAGTACATAAGAACTACTAAAAAGTAATAATAATAAAGCAGAGTAAAGGGAATAGCACACCGGGGGGTTCAGGAGGTGACACTGGAGCAGAGTCCTGAAGCAAGAGATGGGGAGCCACATGGCAGCTGGGGAGGAGCCTGCTAGGCAGAGGGAGTAGCCAGTGCAAGGGCCCTGAGGCAGGAGCTACTATGTCCAATTGAAGAACAGCAAAGAGGCAGCTGGTGGGGCTGGAGTGTGGCCAGTGAGGGGAGGGTGGTAGGAGGGAAGGTCAGGGGCACTGGGAACCCAGACCAGGCAAAGGTGTGCAGGTCAATGTGAGGCCTTGGGCTTCTACCCTGAGTGACTGGGAGCCACTGCAGGGTCCAGAGGCAGGACTGCCATGGCCTGATTGTGTCCACCAGTCTGAAACTCCACCTCTCCAAGCTTTAGTCCTCACCTGTGAAAAGAGGACCCGGCAGCACTGACCTCCCAGAGTTGTGTGAGTTTCAATAAAGTGGTTCCTATAAAGGGATCCACCTGAACCATAGTGGTGGGTCAACACCCGGCAGGCAACACCAGGTCATTCTTGTCATCCTTCGTGTGCAGTGCCCGCTAGAATCACCCCAACAGGTGGCCTTCCTGCCTCTGCTTCAATCCCCCTAGCCATGGGAGCTTTTCAGGAGGGTCTAGGCTTTTCCCAACATCAGTTGTACGGAGCCTGCCAGGTTCTCCGGTGTTCCCTCTACACCCAGGCAGGCATCTCTCAGGGGAACACCACAGGGCCGTAACTTTGGCAGCTGCTGCCAGGCCCCAGGCAGAGCTGACCTGGGCTGTGGGTCCCAGGGCCACCCAGGGAAGGACTACCACGTGAGAGGGATGGACAGCAGAGCCGGACAGGGGGCAGGGAAGAGGTGGCAGGTGCAGGCTGTCCAGGGGGAATCAGGGAGGTACATGTGGTTGTCACAGCTTCCCCCTCCTTCCCAGCACCAGCATCCTGGGGCAGATCCAAGGAAGCCTACGCTGGCTGTCAGGCTGCCCATTCACCGCTGTGCTAGGCACCCAGAGTAGGCAGGCTCTTCTCACTGGTCCCACACAAAGATATGATGTTCTGGGCCTGGCCGAGACCTCTCAAACCCCAGGGTAACCCTGGCCTCGGACCAGAAGCAGCCTGTGGCTGGCGAGGTGGAAAGACTTGGGCTCCCACTGACCAAGTGCCTGCCATGGACAGGCCCTGCTCATTTGTTCCTCCACTTCTTCATGAAGGAGACGGTGGTGCTACCCTCAGATTCCCCAGGCTCCCCCAGGTCTCCCCATCGGGCCTGGGTCCCTCCCCGCTGCTGTGGCTCTCCTTCTGCTCATCTTCCTTGGGTGACTGCCCCAGGCTCTAGGAGCTGCTTTGCCTGCAGAGCTGGAAGTACCTGGAAGTTTACACCCCACAAAGTGGCCCTTAGCCAGTGACTAGGGTGCAGGAGAGCAAGGTCCCAGCTCCCTTACCACCAACTGGGACAACCCAGAGGTGTAACTTACACTCCAGAGTCTGTGTGGGACAGGCAGAAGCATCCTCTGCACACTCAGTGGCCTCTTCTTCTCTCGTCTTCCTCCTAGTCCCTCTCATGTCCCCTGGGAGCACCCACCCAGGAATCCCCATCTCAGGATCTGCTTCTAGGGAACTGGACCTAAGACCCCTCCTAAGGTGATAATAGTAGTAGGAATAGCTAACATTTATTGAGTGCCTACTATGTGCAAAATATTGTCTTAAGCATTTTACACTATTAACCTCACTACACCCAGTGAAGTAGTTACTCCCATTATCCTCATTTCATAGATGAGGAAGCTAAGGCACAGGGAGGATAAGTCAGTTGCCATAGAAATACTATTGTTATCCTCATACGGGTGAGTGGCAGAGTCAGGATTCTTACTTGATACCCGTTCTGGTAAGGCAGGAGTACAAACATGTGCACACACAGACATGCACACATTCTGATGATGTGGCCTGCAGGGCTCACGGGCCAAGTCACAGCAAACACTGTGCCTGGCACTGGGTAAGCATTTGGGAATGTCCCATGACACAACATGGCTGCAGGCCCAGGGCAGGCCACCAAGGCATGATTTGTTTGTCTTTATGGGTTCATCAAAGGAGATGTATCACGTCCAATCCTTCTCTCATGTTCAAGGGGACTGGGCACAGGGTGGCCCATAGAGTAAGGGCAGTCCTTGGGTCTCCAGATGCTCAGCCATTGCTGGGCTAGTCCCATGCTCATAAAAAGTCTGCTGAATAAATTCCCAAATTACTTCAGCCTAAAGGTGGGGCCACAAACCAGTCAGGCTCCACAGAGCCAGATTTTTGGTGGAGAAAACCAAATGCGTGCTCACACGTGCATATTAAATTGAATCAACAAGAATACTGTTCCCAATAAATGCCGAACAAAGAAAATCATAATCAAATCCAGAACCATGAGCATGGGGCCCCGACCTGAGGCTGCTCATTGTGCCAGAAGCTTTGGGACCCCAGACATGCAGGGCAGAGACCCTGACCTCTAGAAACCCACAGTCTGCCTGGGCTGAGGTCTCGAGGAGGCCCGGGGAGCGTCCTGACCATCAGCATCCCAGGAGAAGGGAGTGTCCAGCAAAGGGCAGCTTCATTTTACATTCCTAACTAAACAGCCAAGGGCCCTGTGTGAGCCAGCTCTGCTCCACCCCCTCCCCAGCCCCCAGCCCAGCTCAGCTGGTCACTCGGGGCCCCAGATGCAACCACCTCGTACACCTCAGGCCCAAGCCCTTTTAGGCTCAGAATCAGAAAGAAGGAGGAGAATGCAGCTTAGCCCACCAGGCAGATTCAGTGAGAGTGTTGCTCCCTGTCCACATCCCTATTGCTGCCCCCCCGCCGTCTCTTAAAGGGGCTCCGCCTGTGCCTGCGTGCAGGCCCTCCTTGTCTGGTGGATGACGTCAATCTATCCTTTGTCACAAGCCCCTTTCAGAAGCGAAGCTATTCAAATTGGGCGGCAAACTTGGGGACGAGTCATTACCAGGCAGGGCAGCAGCCGGCCAGCTGACTCCCCCCTCTCCCTGTCACCATCCTTCCCCTGGGGCAGGGGTGGCATGTGGGAAGCCAGCTGGGTGGGAGCCCCCACTCCTCCTCCCAGAGCTTCCTACAGGGGCAAGACTCAAGCAGGGCAAGACTGACAGGGCCTCATGGCTTCTAGTGGTGTCCCTGCCATGCAGTGTCCTCTGAGAAGCATGCCTGCCGAGGCACCAGGCAGAGAAGTCTGGTGGACACCCGCTGTCCAGAGATGAGCAGATCCATTTCCTCAGGGCTGCAGATGGCTGTGAGGGCTCTGCTCCTCATCACTCTGATCCCCCTTCCTAGGGTGGCCGGCAGAGAAGAGGGGCCCGGTGCCCAGACCCACAATGAGCTATCGAAAGGTGCTACTGAATAACGGGCAGGGAGCCCCTATCCACCTATGACCTGGGACCCCCAGAAGAGTATTCTGACGACAGCCTCCAGGATGGGAGAACCCACTTGTGCTCCTGGCCTCAGCCCCACCCCCCTCCTGACTTGCCCTTGCTGAGCCATCTCTCCCCAGCCCTGGCTGTGATGCCTGTGATTGCTCTTACTTTCTCCACCCTGATCCCTCCCTGTTCCCTTCTCCTTATTCCTCACTCCTTCTGGCTCTTCTCCCTTCCATCCACTCAACAGACATTCTCTGCACTCATTCACTATGCGGGGCCGTAGGGGAACAGGACAAATAAGCTACGGTCCCTGCCCCTAGGCAAGCAAGTGACAAGCACTCACCATATGCTGAAGTTTAAGTGCCATGTAGAGGTGGGTGCCAGGGGCTCCAAAGCTTCTCAGAGGAGGGACCATTGAGATGACTCTTAAAAAATGTGTGTGGGTTTATGAAATGGATAAGGTGAGGAGTGGGAAGAAGTTATTCCTGCTAGTAGGAACAGCACGTGAGAAGGCCTGGAGACAAGACAGAGCATGGCATGGTGGGGGAGGGGGCTCCGGGATGCAGTGTGGCTGAAACGGAGTTACACCGGGGTCCTCTTCACCTCCTCCAGCCCATGACCCACTCCTCCCTCCCGTTGCCATGACCTGTGGCAGAACAGCTCTCAGGTCAGGGTCGGTAGGACAGCATGGGATGGGGGCGTCTGGGGTCAGTGCCTGGCTCTACCACCTGTAGGGGGAGCCACCAGTCTCTCTGCCCAGCCTCTCCACCCCTTCTCTGGCAGCATCTGGCGGGAGCACCCGGTCCCCTTCTACTTGTAGTTCTGGCAGGACTGCCAACCACTGTCCCCATGCTCCTGGCCACAGGGAAGGCTTGGGATCAGAGATGGACAATCCCAGAATCACATTCCCTTGGCCAGAATGATTGGTCCCAGGATGGGCATGTGATCCAAGCCTTCCTTGGATTTTACAGACAGCACTAGGAAAGAGAGAAGTTCTGTAGCCTCTGTAGAGGGCAGAGGCTGTGGTGAAGATTAAGTGAGATGATATTACGTGTGATATAAAGTGTTTCAGTCAATGCTTGCCTTTTGTTTCTATTTTCTTCTTCCTTCCTGACCACACACTACAGAGAGCCCAGGCTAGTCCAGGCTCCTCATGGTACAGAGGGGACACTGAGGCCTGGAGAGAGGCCATGACTTTCTCCTTCCCTGAGTCTCCTGGCCTGGTTCCCACCCCCCTGTGCTGCTCCACAGTGAGAGGTGGCTTCCCAACAGTGATAGGTGTGTGGGACTCTTTCCTGTGCAAACTGCAGCTCCAAAGACCCCCGAGCCCTTTGCAGACGGTGGCTTTGTTGTGGCCAAGCAGAGAGGCAGTAACACCTCAGCCGGCCTGGCTCTTCGCCTGCATGGACAGCAACCAAATAAAGACCCCGAGGGGCCTCCCACCTCGCAATCCTCCCCCACAGGTCTCCTCCCGGCCCTGCTCCTCGGGCCCTGGCTTCTGCGGGCTCCTTCTGTGTTCCTGCCCTGTCACAGGCTGGCACAAGAGCCGCCACAGGCCATGCCAGGCCTCTGGGGTCACTCTACCCAAACCACTGCATGTTTCAGAGTAACCTCTGCTGTTCCCGTGGGAGTGGGACAACCAGGAAAAGGCCTCCGAAACCAACCTGGAAGATTTTTCAAACAAAAGAGTGTGATTTCCCTCAGGGGAGGGAAGGAAAAGGGAAAAAATACCCCCCACGGTCCTGCTTGGCTCCAAGTGGCTCAGTCACTGTCTTGAGCACATTTAGTGGTTTGGCGACTGTGGGCGTATTTTAAAATCTGCTGTCCAGGCAGAGAGACAAAGGAGGCTGGTGTGGGGCCAGGGGAGACCTCAGAGGACAGGGGTATTCATCTTGTTAAAAATAGCCCACCCTGTTGCTATTTCTATTGAGCTTGGCACACAGAGCCGTATGATTTTCCCTTTTTTCGACCAGGCTTTGCTTGGACCATCTGATAAAAATAGTAGATAAGTTCAAAAAAAGCTGGGATATTTTTACATGTAAGTCCCACTTGGAGTGGGCCTGAAGTGGGGTGGCCGGGGAGCAGGGGGGTGGACAAGAAGGGGAGAAGTCTTGGTGGCTGGGCGGGGGCAGGCCACAGAGGACCGGGGCTGGGAGAGCTCAGCCCAGGGAGGAGACGTGGGAAGGGAGGTGATGCTCTGTCCTGTGTCCACAGCGCGGGGTCAGCAAACAGAAGCTGGGCCCTCCTGACCCACCGTGGACTTTGCAGTTTCCCAGGCCCTGCTGGCCCCAGCCCCGACCTTCAGCACTGTTCCCACCACCCTCCCCAGGGACGGGAGACTGGGCTGATAGGAAGCGGACACTGGGCATATCTCTGGGCTGGGTCACAGCGTCAGAGGCCATGGCAGAGAGAAGAGCCTTCTGCAGGGACACCTGAGGGCCAAGGCTGCCAGGAGGCAGGCACTGGGACAGACAAATTAGGATCGGGCTGCCCAGGTGGGACAACCGCCCCATTCAGGTGGTGTCAGTCAGTACACGGTTTCGCGCGGCTGGATACAGAACTCTGAGTATGGTGGCAACACAGAGACTTGAGAGAGCCCTGGCGTGTGTGTGGGTGAGCAGTGGCCACGCACACAAGCCGTCCATGGTGCACTTCCCAAGGGCAGTAGCCTCAAGTGAATCACCACTGGCCCCCACCACGCCCACCACCCTCTCTACAGAAAGGGTGTCGAAGGACCAGGACCTGACAGAGCTGCATGGGGACCAGAGGTGTGCAGACATAGGCAGGGGCCACTTACACTGTGGGAGGTTCCAGGGCAGAGTGGGGCTTGCTCTCAGCAGGGAGGGGCTGGGAGACCCATGTGGTCAGCCAGAGGCAGAGGCCTCCTTCCCTTTTGAACTAGAGATTCGGGCAGGCTGCCAGCTCACACACCAACTTTTGGAGCACTCTGGGACTGCAGGACCACGGAATGAACTCTTCCCAACTTAAGCCCTTGGACTGATGAGTCTGGGGCCTCCCCATAGGCAGAAGTTGTGTTTCCCCCATCGGACCCTCCAAGGGCAGAGTGGGTCTCCCCACAGCCCCCATACCCACAGCTGCATACTTCCTGGAAGTGACAGGCTTATGGGCTGACAAGCTGGAGGCCCAGCACAGAAATAGGGGGACATCTGGGCCTCACCTCCCTGCCCCTATCCCTGCTCTCACCACCACGTGACCTCATGCTGCTCCAGTCTCCGTGGCAGGGGCTTTAGAAAACCACAACGACCTTGACAAGTTGGCAGGGCAACATATTCCCATTTAAAAGGTGGTGAAACTGATCCACGGAGATGACCCTGAGTGAGCTGAAGCCAAAAGGTATGCCAGAGGCACCTCCTGCCCGCTGGTCCAGGGCTCCCCGTAGCCCGGCCAGCAAGGGGACCTGTCCAGCTCCTCATCTAGCTCCTGCAGCCCTGAATTGGGCACAGCCCCAGTCCTCTCCCAAGTAACCAGGCACTTAGATGCACAAAGGAAGGAGCTTTCGGGGACTGGCACAGGCTGGCCTCTGCCACGAAGAGGTACTCTCTAGCCAGAGCACTGGACAGGGAGTCAAGAGTCCTGGGCGGGCTTTGCAGTAACTCACTCTGTGACCTTGGGAAAGTCACTCCCTCTCTCTGGCTCTCATTTTCTTCTAAGAAATGCTTCTCGTGGGTGGAACATTTTTAACCCCAGGCTCTGGCACACAAGAGACTTCAGTATTTTGAATAAATCGAGGAAAGAGTGAGTCAATGCCAGGGTGCAGCAGGGCCCTTCCAGGCCTGTCACTTCAAGCTTCTAGGCCTTTGTCTCCCAAGGAAGGCAAATGTCCCCAGCTGCCCCCAGAACCATCCCCTGACTAGCATAGCCACCGCCAGTCCACAGCCAGGAGGGCCAGTTGGGCAGGCACTGCAGCCACCAGCACCGACCTGAGACCTGAGTCTCTTCCCCAGCCCTCCCCACTCCCTGGATTTGTTCCCCATCACTACCTCCGCCGTCATTCCCGAGGGTCACATTCTTGCCAGGGAGCACAGTGGATGGTCAGACTCCCCACTGTCCCCTCCTCCTTCATTGTTCCCGGGCCCTGTTGACTTTGCAGGAGCAGCTAGAAGCCAATGGGGTGGCGGGGGGGTGCTGGGTCCAGTGACTGGTGGGGCCGGTTTCTCAGCTGAAACTTCAAGGCAGGTAAAAGGCAAACAAATAAACAAGAGGCGGAGGGCACCTCTGCCCAGGGGTGTGGGAGCAGGAGGCAGTGGGAGGACAGTGCCTGGCTGATCCCCAAGACAATGGGATTGAAACGTGTTTAAACTTCTCTCCCCCGGAGCCAGCTGACCTCTCAGATCTCCTCGGGTTAGTTGGGCTCAGTTAATTCCGCCTTGACTATGTGGTTCCCAGTGCAATGAGTTCCTGGGGTTTACTAATGAGCTGTCGTCAAGTGAGCACTACATATGCACCAGGCACTGTGCTTGTCTCTCATGTAGGCATCACCAAAACCCCACCAGGTAAGTAGGTGAGTATTACTATCAATCTTCTTTTCCAGATGAGAAAACAGAGGCTCAGAGATGTTAAGTAATCTGCTCAGGAGCACACAGCTGGCAAGTGGCAGAGCTGGGATCCGAACGCTTTCTGTCTATTACTCACATGGCTACTTCTCCACCTGATCCAAGCCACCATTATCTCTCGTCTGGACTGCAGGGGGGCCCCGTTGCTGGTCTCCTGCTTTCACCCCCAACCTTATCCCCTCTAGTGAATTCTCCACACATAATCCAGAGTGAGCCAAGATGTTAATGTGTAAGTCAGATCACGTCCTTCCTCTGCTCACTTCTCTCATGGCTGTGCTATGACCAATGAGGCCCCATGTGATCTGCTCTCCTGCTACCTCCCTGACCTCAGCCCCTCCACTCATCTCCTCACTCTACTCCAGCCACCCTGGCCTCAGCATTGTTCCTTCAACACAACAAGCATACACTTGCCTCAGGGCCTTTGCACTTACTGTTCCTGCTGCCTAAAATGCTCTTCCCCATAGATCCATATGATTCACTCCTTCAGGTCTCTGCTCAAATGTCACCTTTTCAGAGAAGTCTTACCTGCCCTTCCTGCATAAAATAGCCTACTATCTCCTATCTGTTCTCCACGTCTCCCCACCTTGCCCTGCTTCATGTTTCTTTAGAGAAAGCATGGCTACTGACATGTGCATGTGCATATTTATCTGGTTTTTGACTGTCTCCACCCACCAGAAGGTGAGCCCCACAAAGGCAGGTGTTTCTATATGTTCTGTTCACTGCTGTACGCCCAGAGCCTAAAATGGTGCCTGGGACACAGTAGGTGCTTAATGAATAGCTGTTGAACAAACGAATTCAAGAATGAGCGATTCTAGAGCTGGCGTTCTTACGCACTCTGCTGTTCTCGCCCCCATGATCTCTATCCTCAGTTCTTCTCATGGGCGCAGGAGATGTCTGCCCCTCCTGCCCATGAGGGGCCCCTCAAGGATGCCAAGTAGAGAAGGAAAGAGAAGTCATATACACGAGCAGCTAATATACACCAGGCACTGCTGGGCCCTCTCGAGAGTTTATTTCAGATATTTTCCACAGCGACACTGGGAGGTGATAGAATTATCCCCTTTGTCAAGGTGAAGAAACTGGGGTTAGAGGAGGTAAGAGACTCAAGAAGCCAGAATCAAACCCACTTAGCATTTCTCACCCCGTGCTCAGCTCTCGATCTCACATCTGCCTCCCCGATGAGGCTGACAGCATTCAGGAATTTTTAACCCAGGCTGGCGACATGGGCAGCTTTCTCAGAGGGCATGTATACTGTGCATCAGTCGTCAAGATTTTTGCTCCCGGAAAGGTTAAGAATTCTCATTTCCCACTTCTTTAGACCCCAGAGCCCAGCAAAATGTTGAGTACTTGTCAAGTACTCAGATGCGTTTGTTGAAGGAAGGAAGGAAGGAAGAAAGGAATGAAGGAAGGAAGGAAGGAAGGAAGAAAGGAAGGAAGGAAGGAAGGAAGGAAAGAAGGAAGGAAGGAAGGAAGGATTAAACAAATAAAGGAACTAAGGAATGAAGAAAGGAGCATACAACGAGGCAGACACTGAGGGAGGGAGGGGCTGAATCAGTAAGCGAAGCTGAAGAAAATAGGATCCCCGTCTGGGCTCCCTGTATTGCTCTGGAAGGAGACCGCCAGTGGGAGGTAGATCCCCACTGCAGGGGCTGCAGCGGAGGCTGGAAGGGAGCTCTGTTTTCCTTCACACGCCTCACCCCCCAAGGCCCACTGCTCCACGCCTGGCCCTCTCCGCATCAGTGGAGCGGGCTGAGGGCCCCTCTTTCCTGGGCGCCTGCCCTCAGGCCTGGGGGGGGCGGGGTGCAGGCTGGGGCAGAGGCCTGGGAGGAGCCGTTGGAGCCTTTCTGGCCTCTTCTTTGCCATGCCCTGGGAGGACCAGCCGGAGTCTGGCACATAGTGGGTGCTTGGTAGACGGCTAGGAATGGCAGGGGGCTCAGCCCAGCTTTCAACCCCAATGGGCCCTGAGAGGCCCCCAGCACCGGGGCCATGGAGGAGCCCCCTCTCTGCCCCACCACGGTCTGCCAGCTGCTCTGCCTCTAGGAGTCAGTGGGCCCGTTCAGCAGGGGCTTTACCCAGGCCCTGAGCCCATGCCCAGAAACGCCCTCTTAGGGATCACTGCCCCCAGTCCTGGAAGCTCTGGTTTTCCCGGAAGGGCCCCAAGGAGAAAATGACCAGTGGGCTAAGGGGCCGAGGCCAGAGCCTTGGTCACTCTGCATGTGGCTGGCATCCTGTGGGGTGCCGGCTGGCTAGGGGCACCTCCCTCTTCCCCACACAGAGCTGGCAGGACAGCCGGTTCATCCTTCTTCAGCCGCAGCTTGCAGAAAGCATATTCCTCTCAGAGGCACGGGCCACTGGCCAGTCCACTGGGGACATCCCTCAAGGAAGGGAGGGGTAGGAGGGGCAGGGCGGGCACCCCGGCTGGCGCACTGTGGCTGGCCACCCTGCTCCGCTGACTGGCGGTTTTCACGTCTGGCTCCCTGTGGCCCAGACGGCCCCAACACGTCACTGGGGTGTGAGCAGGCTCCTACCCAAACTCGAACTCGCAGCTTGAGCTCCCAGAGGCTCCAGGCCAGGGCCCAAAGAGGAGGACCGGGGGGAGAACAGAGGCCTCTGGAGCCTGAGCAGGGCTCCAGGTGTGGCTCACAGTCAGGGCGCAGCGGGGAGGGCACTGGACTCAGCGGAGCCCAGGAATACCGACAGGGGCAGATCAATCCATAGGACTCCTGGAGGAGGCAGGCAGAAATGGAGGAGAAGCTGAGGGAAGAGAGAGGGAGAGACTATGCAGGGCAAAGGACAGGAAGCCGGGTGGCCGGCAAGACCACTCCACCCCTCTGCCACTTATCTCCCAACCCTCCCCATCACCATCAGGCTACCCAGAAAGGCCCAGGCACTCCAGCTTCCCGGCCTTCACTCATGCCATTCCCCACTAGAAGCACCCTTCCCAACCCCTCCTCACCCCTCCACCCTTCAAGGTCAGCTCCTGAGTTAGCCCTCTCTAGTCTTCCCCAGGTCTCCCTGGCTAGAAGCAATGTCTCCTTCTGAACTCTCAGAGCCAAGCGCTTACATATCCCAGTCTTTCTGTCTGCTTTGCCTCCCACATATTCATTTGTTCTTGTGGGCGATCAACAAACATTATTTAAACAGCCACTGTATCAGGTGCTGGGGGGATACTGAGCAGAGTTAGACTTGGTTCCTGCTTTCAAGGAGATGGTGACCTTGGAGAGAGAGCAACATAAGCAAACAACCCTTCCACAGGAGCACCATTGCTAGAATTCAGTTCAATAAGCATTTGAATGAGCACCGACCTCGCGCGCTGGGCAGGAAACAAGCACTTTTGAAACACAATCCTGACCCTCAAGGTGAGTGAAGGGACCAGCGCAATGAGGAGAGCTAAGAGCCTGAAGGAGATGGGCCCAGGGGGCCTTAGGGGCACAGACTCAAGGCCTGGGGTCAGAGGCAATATTTTAGCTAGGGGCCCAAGGATGAGCGGGCCTCAGCCAAGAAAGGAAGTTGGGAAAGGGCTTTCTGGGCCCAGGGAACAGCACTGCAAAGGTACAGACTTGGCAAGTTGGGGCACTGCAGGCTCGGGGCCTGTTTAGCCATAGAGGGTGTGAGAGGCATGTTGCTGGGAAGGCAAGCTGGGGCCAGAGCGCCAAGGCGACCACACCTGGAGCAGATGCCCGCAAAGGCTATTCTCCCAGGCATTCTCCACCCTTCTCTGTTGTAGGAGGCTGGCTCCCCTGGACTGCCTCCTTCCAACTCCCCTGCCCTCTAGCGTCTGGAGGAACTCAGCCAATGGGAGGCAGGTGATCTGAGGATGGGAGGAGAGAGAGGACCCCCAGCAGCCTTGCTAGACCGTGGTTTGGTAGTGGGTAGTGTCCTTCTATCTATGGCCACAGCTCCTGGCAGGTGACCCCTCTCCTGCAGCAACAGCTGCCTCCCTGGTCCCTTCAGGCCAAGGGGCAGCTCCATGCCATGTTAGTTCCCTCAGCTCTGTTCACACCCCTATAAATAGCCTTGCATCCAACTCTCTTCAGTTACACCTTTAACAGAGCCTCAGAGGCCTGTTGGGACCTTGACCCGTCAGGACTTGATTCTGCAGGCCTTCAGAGCACTGGAGGGTTTTAGGACAGAGAAAGACCCCAAGGAAATGATGGAGGTTCTACCAAGGCTGCACTTTTTCGGTTGGAGAAGCGGAGAAAGGTGTTCTAGGCAGATGAAAGGTTTCTGCCACAGCACAGAGGTAGGAAAATGTGAAGTGCACGGGCCAGGGTGACCTAGCTTAGGATGCAGGGGCGGAAGCACAGGGGTAGAGAGAGGGGTTGGCAGAGGGCAAAGGACCCCTTATGTGCCACAAAGTTTGCTCTTTATCCCACAGGTGGAGGGAACATCAGAGTTTTTAAAGCACAACACAATGTGCATTTTAAGCAACTCACTGGTGACCTGTTGAGGATAGACTGGGGGGCTAGGGGTGCGAGATGAGAAGTCGGAGAAGCAGCTAGGAGGCTGGTAGAGGGAGCAGCTGTGGTGAGGAGGAAGCGAGCTTGGTAGGACTCAGGAGGTTTAGAAGGCAGAACTGACAGGAGCTTGTGGATGATGGCTGTCTGGTGATGGGGCTCTGGAGTCATGGCTGGGCTGACTTCAGGGGTGAGCAGGGAAGGCAGAGGAGGCGCAGGTCTGGCTGGGGGAAGGGAGTACAACCAAGGGAGGGAGCGGTCTGGGAGAGGGGTCAGGCTGGAGACGGGAGCTGCAGGTGAAGGTGGTGGCAGGAGCCAGAGAGGTAGATGAGATCCTGGGCCCTCTCTCCAGAGCAGGCAGGAAAGGCCAAAGAAGTCAGGAAGAACAGGGTGTCCTGGTTGCTGAGGGAAGAACATCTAGCTAGTGTAGAAAGGAGTCAGCCCAGCCTGTAGGGCAGACATCCCACCATGCCCAGGGGCAGACCTTCCACCATGCCCAGGGGTGAACATCCCACCATGCCCTGGGGGAGACATCCCACCATGCCCTGGGGAAGACATCCCACCATGCCCTGGGGTGGACATCCCACCATGCCCTGGGGCAGACATCCCACCATGCCCAGGGGCAGACCTTCCACCATGCCCAGGGGTGAACATCCCACCATGCCCTGGGGGAGACATCCCACCATGCCCTGGGGTGGACATCCCACCATGCCCTGGGGAAGACATCCCACTATGCCCAGGGGCAAATGCCACACTCTGTGTTGGAACGAGGCAGCCCCTTGGGAAAGGCTCCATTCCTGTGCACTACAGAATCTCTGAGACCCTTTTGGGGGAATGGGAAAATATTTCTTGAATATTATCTTATTTAACCCTCGTATCACTTGCTTCAAAGAGATGAAATAGCTCACCCACACAGCTGACAACTGGTGAGGCCAGGATTTGAACCAGGGCAGTCTGGCTGCAGAACTGTGCAGGTTCTTAAATGCTACCCTGCTGCCCCCTCAGTGATGGCGAGTCCTCTCTCTAGCAACAGCCTCGTGGTGGTCATCCACACCTCAGCTGCTCTCCTTCCACGTCAGAGCTCCCTTCCTTCCTTCCCAGGGCAGCGCTCTCATTGCTGCGAAGTCTTGGGCTCTCAGCAGTCTTGTCTCCGTTGCTCCCCCATTAATATTCGTCCTGCCAGTTGGGGTGACCCCACAGAAACCCAGCCTGTGCTCCTAGGACAGCCTTTGTTGGGTTTGCAGACCACTCCTACAGCACCTACTTCCCTCATCATCATCTCTGAGCTGAGGTTCCAGGGTCCCTCTCCATCCCTGTTTCCCAGTCCTCAGGTTCTGAAAAAAGGAAACATAAGAAAAAGCCTCATGGGAATTTAGAAGCAGGCTCTGCTTCAAATAAATTCAACATGTGAAAACTGAGCCCAATGATGCTGATGACGACTTTCCGAAGCTGCCCGTGGCAGTGCAAGGCCCAGTGGCATGATGGAGCCAGGGGTCTCTCTCAGCCCTGAGACATTATGGTCCCAGGAACTCGTCTGTAAGGCCCTAACCCTCCCCAAGGCCCCAAGCTCTGCCCATGAGAGAGTTGTCAGGGCTTCCTCCTTCCTGGTCCCACAGACCCAGACCCCCCACTCCCTGCCCCCTCATGGGAGGCAGTGCGGCCAGCCCCCCAGACCAGATGCAGCCCCCCACATGAACACCCCCTGCATCTTGCAGCTGCAGCCCTAATCCTAGACTTGTTTAAAACTGAATTATGAGCCTGTCGTGCAGTAGCTGAGAAGCTGAGGTGGAAAAGGATTTACAGGCTGCATTAAATCATGTGCTTATTGTTAAGTGAGCTGGGCCAAGGAGTCTGTCCCCCTCCTCCCCAGTCCCACCAAAGTGCCCACCCTCTTGCTCTGGGGCCCTGTCAGCTTCTTCCAGAGCCCGCCCCAGTCCCCTTGGCCCCACCCACCTTGCAGCAGTGGCCAGAGGTTATTTTATCCCCATTGCGCAGATACAGAGACCTGAGGTCTCAGAGAGGAGAGGCAGTTTGCCTTTGGTCATACTGCAAGGAGGCAGAAACAGAATGAACAGGCTTCTTAACCCAGTGACCCTGCGCCCCTGATTTTACAAGCACATGTAAGCACTCTGGGCCCTTTTCTGGGAAGAGCTCTTAGCTTTCGTTAGAAAGGGCGCAGGGCCATAGCAGGCGCAGAGCCCAGCTCTCCCCGCAAGATCGGAGGCTATTAAGATGAAACTCTTGAGAAAGCCCAGAGGCCTGGCTTGGAGGGTCGAGGGAGGAGCCCCAGTGCCCAGTACTCCTCATGCTGGTGAAACAGCCTGAGCACTGGGGGACAGGTTGAGTTCAGTGTGAAGCTCTAGCCTGGGAACCAATCACTCAGCCCCTGCCCTCACTTCCAGTCATTCCCACCCGGTGCCCCCCATCCCACCCCACATCTGCATCCACATTCCTGCCCCCCATGGCCCACTGCCCGCTCCACTGTTTGCTCTCACACTCTGTTCACTCTGCTCGCATTCCTGGCCAGTCCTCTCCCAACCCACTGTCTCCAGGCATCCCTCACTCACCCCTGGCCCCAGGTACCCCTGGCCCCAGGTGCCCCTGGACAGGCCCTGAACCTGGGACCCTGTGAGATTCTCACCAGGCCACCTTCCCAAGGTGACAGGCTGCCGGGATCTGCTGAGCCCAGGGGCCTTGACCAAGGCACCCAGGGAGCCGGCAGGCTCTCTCTGTTGGTATTGGCAGGACCTGCTGCTTCATGCTGCCCTCAAGAATTCTGAGCCATCTTTGGCTCTGTTTAGCTGGCGTTTTTACAACTTAAGGCTGGAGGAGGGGCAGAGCCAGTGAAGCACAGCCCCTCCATGTTGGCAGCCTTTCTACCCACCAAGAATGCCTTGTGGTCTAGCCTGAACCCCACAGCCCTGTCCAAGTCCTCACAAGGGACCCCAGTTCCATCTAAATGGCACCCAGGCCTTTAAAACTGTCTCTCATTTATAGTCTTATGAGATATCCATAACATATCAGTTTAGGTACGCTTGGCAGGTGAGAGGTGGTTATTCACCCATTTTACAGGAAAGGAGACTGAAGCCTAGAGAGAAGACCTAAGGCCAAGGTCGGAGGTGGTGGCACAGCAGGTGAAGGTACCCAGAAGTCCTCACTGGGGAGGAGCGCTCACCCCCATCCAGGCTGGACAGAGAGGGTGGGGTCACCCAGGTTCTCCAGAGCCCTGGCAGATAGACCTTGACCTTATCAGGGGCCACTCTGTTCAGCCAGAAAGAGCTTCCTGTCACAGCTGCTCACCCCCATCCTCGCCTAACAGGACTGAGCTGCAGAGCTGAGAGGGGAGCAAACCTACCCTGGGGGGGCTTTTAAGCCACTCCTCAAAGGACACCCTCAGTGGGGCTCGTTGATCTGTGCATTTGTCTCTCTGGAGTCAGCCCCCCAAGGACATTGAGAAAGGGCCTCAGTTTCCCCACCAGCTTTCAAGAGCCCCCAGCTGAGGGAAGTGAGTCTTCCCAGGGAAAGCAGTGTCCTGGGCTGAGGAGGCCAGAGAACCAGGGAGGGAGTGTCCGTGGGTCTCCCTGTCTCCTCTGGGTGGGAAAGGGATGGAGCAAGAGGTTGCAAGGGAGAGCTGTTGACCCCCAGTGCCCTCTGTGCTGCTCAACATCCCTCATAAAAGAGTCCCCACTCCCACTCAAGGTAGGACAGGACTAGGGATGGTGCGGCAGGTGACGAAGTTGGGCCAAGAGTTCAGGTGTTTCCAAAAGAGGTGTTTGATCATGGGTGAGTGGTCAGAAGGGAGGGAGGGGGAAGCAGTGAGGCAGGGAAGAGGCTGGAAGGAAATCAAGAGGGGGAGAACACATCGAGTGAGCCCCAGTCTGCAAGGGGCCCTGGGACAGGCATTTTATACATCTAATTGTAACAACAGCCTTGAAGGAAGGTGGGAGCATCCTCTTTCTAGAGATGAGGATACTGAGGCTCAGAGTAATTAAAGTGACTTTCCCTCAAGGTCACACAAAAACAAATGACCCTCTAAAGTGAGACTCAGCCCCCGATTCTGTGATCCCAATCCCAAACTCTCTCTTCCCCACCAGACCGTAAGTTCCTTGAGAGCTGTGCCTGTTTAGTCCTCCACCATATCTAGCACCGAGCTCAGGGCTTAATACAATAACAGATGTTCAATAACCTAATAACAGGTATACAATAGGTATTGCCCCAATGACTTGTCAAGGCTCCAGTTTCCTTGTTTGTAAAATCAAGGTAACAATTCCTGCGGTGGACATGCCTACAGGGGGTGTTTAGACCATGGCTCTTGGAGGCTTTCAGCCCTCCCATCTTTGATCTGGGCCTCCAGACAGTCATCCTGGTGTCATCTGGGCTCAAGAAGGCCTCCTTGTCCCCATCTATGAAATGACACAGGGAGACGGGATGCCCACCCAGATTCCCCCCAACAGCTGTGGCTGGGGACCATGCCCTCCACCTTCCATCCCAGGACTGCTCCAGGCATCTCAGGAGGTTTAACAAAAAGTTCCCTGGAATCATATGAAGTCTAATTCATTTTATGTTTTAGGAAGAAGTCCCACAAATAAATGAAGAAGAATATGTAGTAATTCACAGAGAAGCGGCTTGAAAAATTCAGGTCTCAGCCCTGCCCCTCCCCAGCCACATGACCGTGGGCAAACTTTGCCTCTCTCAGACTGTTTCCACATCAGTGAAATGGGAATACTTATACCTGCCCCACTGGCCTCACAGGACTGTTGTAGTCTCAGAGGAATCAAGGATATGAAAGACACCTTTACAAGCAAGGAAGTGTACGAAGGTTATTTGCTTTTATTGCATTTAAATTATTGTAATTTCCCATTATTATTGTAATGCCCAAAAGGCTTGGGAGGCATTTCTCTGACTGAGGAGTTCATGGGAAGCCCGCACTCACCCCCGCTTGGAAAAGTTTTTTTGTGGATTGAGGTGACCGTAGGAAGCTGAGCTGCTCAAAACAGTGCGTCATGGTCAATAAATGTTGGTTCAGAGAATGAGTGGAGGAAGGAAGCAATGACCGCTGTGCAGGGTTATTACTGTGTCCTGTGCTAGATATCAAGGTGGAAACATACGGTGGGGACTCCTTTTATGCCCCCTGGGTCAACAAATAAAAGTTCCTGAAACAAAGATGTTGAATTTGACTCCGATACAAGCTTCATTGTGGGGAGGAAAGGGCCACAGAGACACAAGCCTTTAGGAATTTTGACCCATTTCAGGAAACAATTCAGATAGCTTCAGGCGGAGGGGACTTTGATGAAGGGGGAGGGATAACATTGAAACTGGGGTCAGTCACCGTCCCACCTCCCACCATTCTCTCCTGCTCCCTTCTCCTCCTCCCCTTCCTATTCCTGCTCCCTGCCCCCAACACCCTCTGATGCAGCCAGAACCTGGCCTTGCATTGGGGACAGTGAGGGGAGCCGTGGGAAAAACAATCAAACCTTGGTCGGCCAGATAATTAGCTGTTCCTCTGTGACCATAGCCTCCCTGTCCTCTCCCCCGGCCACCAGCCCCTATTCCCACCCCTGCAGGACAAGGGTTTCCAAACACCCAGGCGACATCACCTCATTAATGTTAATGGGAAGTCCAGACACAAGCCTGGGCACTCATAAATTGCCCTGTGTGAGAAAGGGTGACAGAGTTTGTATTTGTGCATACTGTGTACACATGTGCAATGTATGTGCAAATGTGTACCACCTGTGTGTTGCCTATGAGTATGTGTGCCTAGCATGTGTACATTACACAAAAGAGAAAGTGTACATGTGTGAACTGAATGTGTATACTGCATATATATATGAGTGTGCACGTGTGCCCTTGAAATTGTCTCTGTGGCAGTTTGTACCTCTGGAATAAATGTATTTACATTTATGTCAAGGTACGCACTGCATGATATTTATGTACAGCGCGTGTGTCACACATAAGTGAGCACATGCATGATCCACACAGACACGTGCTGTGAGGGTGCTGTGTCAATATTTGTGTACCCCTGTGGGATGTGAAGTGTTTAAAATAATGCCTGGCACATACCAAGCACCCAGTAAGTGTTGCTTATTTTGATCATTAATAGATCTATTTACACATGTAACATGTGCCTGCAAGGGGCCTGCTCTGCAAATTTGTGTCTCCGGTAAGTGTGGGAATGTCTCTATCCCAGCGGGCGCTGTGAACATATCTGTGATCTAAGGGTATGTGTACACATATGTAATGTCCGCGTCTGTGCAGATTGTGTCCACCTGTCCGTACATACAGTTTTACTGGCACACTAACAGTGGGGAACAGCTTGGCTGCGCCAGCATCTGCACCCCCACGCTGTGGCTCACATGGGTACGTGATACGCAGGCGCGTGCAGTCTGCCTGGCTCCACTGGCCACCCCGAGGGGCGAGCTGCAGACCTGGAGCCTCTCTTCCTCCTCCCTCTCCCTACAAATCTGGCCCATCTCCACGTTCTGTCGGCTCCCACCCTGAATCTCTCAATTCGTCCACTCCCCTCTGTCCCCTCTCACGACAGCAAGAGCCTCTTGTGCCTCCTAATCCACTCTCCACAGAGCAGCGAAAGTGATCTTTTAGAAATGCAAATCTCATCACCTCGCTCACTCTGCCGGCTTAAAACCCCTTAATAGCTCTGCATTGCTCTCCGGATAAGGTCTAAAATCCCCTCCCCAGCCTTGGAGGCCTGGCCTGACCACCTCAGCCACGTCTCATACCCTCGCCTGCTGCCCCAGCTCCTGCCTGGCCAGCGCGCCCTTCCATCCTCGCGGCCTGGAATGTTCTCCACGTCCTTCCCGGCTTCTCCTGCCCCCCTCCACGTCTTGCCTCTGGAACCCTCTACTTACAGATCCCCCCAGTTTTATGCTGCCCTGTCACCCTCTAATTCTCTCCACTGCCCTCAACTCACAGGCAATTCAGTAACTGTGTTGCTGCGTCACCCTTGTCCCCTCTGAGCACTGTGAGCTCGTGAAGTGTCCTGGTCACCATGCATCCAGGTGCTGTACACAGGCCCAGTCCTGTGTGGCCCAGGCACCTGCTGTGCCCCAGCTCTCAAGAAGCCAGAAGTCTCTTGGGAGAAAGAGACACAGACACAGAGATGACTGTTAACGAGGGATGTGAGGATGGGGGACATGGTGGTGGGCGGGCTTCCTGGAGGTGCCAACAGAGCTGGGCCTTAAAAATGAAGAGTAATCCAGGAAAGGGAATTCCAGAGAGTGGGAACAGTGGGAGCAAACGCACAGTGTGTGCAGCATGCTGTTGCTGCAGCATTAACTATAACAGGGGAAGTAGTGAGAAGGGAAAGTGGGAAGGCCAGTGGGGACCAGATGGTGGGACCTCGAACACTTTCTCAATTTTTAAATTGATCAGACACCTATCAGCCCGAGATCCCAAAGTACAATCTGTGTTGGGGACAATCTTGTCCATCAGGCACCATGTGGCTGAGAGGTAGTTTCCCTGATGCCTGCTGGAAACAGCTCAAGAACCCCTGGGAAGATCACTGGGTCCCCGGCCCCAAATCCCCACTTTATCAGCAGGAAGGACAGGCCCAGAGTAGAGCAGTGATTTCCTCTCAAACCCATAGCTCAGCCAAGTATCCGAGTTCAGCCCAAATTGGGCCACCCAGCCTGCTTGGAGCCTGTGCCCCAGGGGTCAGGGGTCAGGCAGCTCCTTCCCCAGGAAGCTCCAGTCCCCTCTAAGTGGAGGGAACCAGCCCCTCACACAGGCCCCAGGCAGGAACTCAGGCAAGGCAGCAGATTAGCTCCGTGAGGAGGCCCAGGCAGGGACTAAGGCAGTGGGGGCCTCTGTGAGAGGGCCGGGAGCTTTAATTCCCCCCTTTCAGTTGCTGTTGCTAATTCAGGTCCCAAGGGGCTTGCTGAGTTTGTCCTGGACCAGCCACTTAATCTTATAATACCTCCCAGCAAAGCCCCTTTGTTCTCCCTCTTGCATAAGGTGGTAGGACTGCAGCAGCCTTCTCCCCTTTCGCACCTCCCTCATCGCTCAGCCTGGAGCCTCTGCTGGTGGCTGTGGCTGCACGTCTGGTCTCTCCAGGGGTCCCCAAGAACTTTCCAGGGGGGGATGTTTAAAGCAGCTAGCTGCCAGTAAAGACACACCGGTAGATCTGTCTCCCCATCTTTTGGAGGCCTGGCATTGCACACCACCCACCCTCTGTGCAGGAAGGATCACCACACTGTGGCTTTTACTCATCTTGGAAATAGGAAGGCCTTTACTGGCTCAGAGACACGTCCAGCTTTGAGGTGCAAGTCCTCTGACCTCCCAGGGACGATCAGGCTGGGGTCTCTCATTCCTCCTTCTCCACTCCTAGGGTGCGGGTCGGCTCTGTGGACATGTGAGTTGGACCCTGGTTCAAGGGCACATGTTTAGAAGGGCCACACACTTGGTTTAATACTCTGCTGTCACTGTCTCTAAATTCTTAATAATTTTCGAGCAAGCGGTACGGCATTTTCATTTTGCAGTGGACCCCACAAATTATGCAGCCCGTCCCACCTGGAGTTTCAGAGCAAGCTCAGGAGGCAGCCAGCCTGGGAGCTGGAGGAAACCTGGGCGCTGGTCGCACCTCAGCCCTGGCTGGGCGGGTGAGCTTGAGCAAGTCCTTGTCCTCCCTCTGGAACTCAGTTTCTCTAAGAGTAAATAAGTTCAGCTAACATTGACTTGGAACACTAAACTAGTTTAACTAACTTGTATACTAAACGTGCTGTCTGGAACTGGAACTACCCAAAAAGCCAAGTTCAACAGGAGCCTAAATAAAATGGAGATCATTGAAAGATAAGTGACAGCGAGAGGACAGAAAAGAAAGGGTCTGTCAGTGTTTGCCAGTTTAGACTCTTCTCAGAGCCTGGCATGAGGAGTTTGGGGGAAGCAGAGCAAGGTGTCTGTCCTGGGCCTCTGTGTCCCTTCCCTGGGGGCCTGGAAGGCCAGGCAGGGCAAGGGGATAGTCAAATTCCCCCTGGGCATAGAGGGAACACGGGCATGGTCCAGGTGCCCATCACCTCTGTTGAAGGCACCCTTCTGAGGGCCAAGCCCCTCTAAGCAGGCCGAGCCTTGATACCATCCTTGCCTTTGCTAGGTATAAGGGCCGGCTCATGCTCATGGGAACATGGAGGGTCCACTGCTCGTGTGGCACTAGACAGGGCAGCCCCCTCCCCCTTCCCAGGTTTTGAAAGGACCCAGAGTCTTCCTCGGGGCGTGATCCCTTCCACAGACAGATCCCCCAGACCCAAAGTGCTGTGGGGCCATGTGCAGCCTCCGTTCTCCAATCCCTTCTCACTGAATAGTGGATTCGCCTACAAGCTGGGGAGAGGCCCAGGAAGAGAGACCTCCTGTTCCTTGGGAGCTGCCCCCTCCCAGAAACTTCCAGGGCAGGCCTGGCTTTCTGCCTGCTGAGATGTGGCTTCTGGGGGTCCCTGAGGGGTGGCTGGCTTCCCCAGCAGCCCCAGGGGTAGGGGCTTGGTATCTGCACAGCACGGGGGGTTCCTGGGGCAGTGCCAGACTTACGCGCTCCTCCACTTCCCCTTCAGTGGTTGGGTTCGCGGGGTCCCACTGGGTCTCAGGACTCTGGGGGATTACTCTCCAATACTACACGTGGGCCTGCTGTATTCCAGCTTCTCAGGAAAAATAGGCCAGGCCAGCCATGAGCTCCAGTAAGGACTAGGACCCTGCCATCTGGTTCACCGGTAAATCTCGGTCCTGCACCATGCCTGGCATACCGCAGGTGCCCTTAGTATTTGTGAACCAAATGAGTGAAGAATGAACGAATGAACTCCTTCTTCAATTTCACTGAATGAAAGAATGAATTGAATAATGAATGAAGCGGCATCTGGAAGCTTCCAAGTCAGATCCAAGAAGGTCTTCCTTACTCGAACACAAGCTGTGTTTAACCACATAGTGTTCCTCTCTCCTTGTGGTTTCCTCTTTGGAGTTGGAGCTGCTACTGAATGAATGAATGGTCTGCAGAAAGCTGTACAATCTCTCCAAGAGCCTGTGGGTCACGGCAACTCAGACTCCCAGAACTCCAGGAAAGAAGGCACCCTGGATCGCCCTCGCCAAACTCCTCCGGCTCAGCCCAGGTGACTAAGGCCCAGAGAGGGGAAGGAACTTACACAGGTCACAGAGTGAGTTGGTGGGGGAATTAGGACTAGCATCTAGGATCCCTGACTCCCTGCCCAGAGCTCTTTCCATCCCACCAGGGACTCAGCTTTGCCAAGCCCAGATACGTTAACTCGAGGTTCACCCTTGGTTGGGCAGGCCTGGCCTGTGAGCTGGGCCCTGGCTGTTCCGAGCAGCAGCCTGGCCACCTGCTGGCCAGAATGCTTGGAATTGCCAGGGAGGCGGTAGGTTTATGGTTTGTTTGGAGTCAGACAGGCTTGCACAACCATGAGGCCTGCAGGAAGCTGGGCAGACCCCTCTTTTCTCCATCCCTGCTCTGGGGCCAGAGGGCCAGTGGGCCGCAGGGCACACAGGGCTGAGGCACCAGATCAGGAGAAACCCAGGGCCTGACTGTTTATGATGGGGTTAGCGCCCCAGGCTCTGTTATCAGACCTCACGCAAGGAGGGACATCACGGACAGCTGCTCAGGCAGCAATGGGGATGGTGGCCAGGACCCTGGGCCCAGAGACCAGGCTCTGGCCCCCCTAGATGCAGTCTTGGAATGAGCTCACCCCCTATCCACTCCTCCCTGACCCTGGTCCCGTGGGCTGCACTCCCTGACAGTTTCCAGTATAGGCTCTCTCACTCTCGTACCACCACTTAGCTGTCAGTGTTAGATCACTCCTGTTCTACAGACCAGGCAGCTGAGGCTCAGGCAGGTTCAGTACCTTGCCAGAACTCAAACAGCAAGGGATCCCAATCCAGGTCTCTCTGGCTTGGAAGTCCCCCTCCCTCCAAATTTTGCAGTTGAGTGGCTCATGATGCTGTCCAGTTCTTAAGGCAGCCTGCCTTCCCAGAACTCTCTCTCTTAAGAAAGAGGCATGGGATCCACAACCACAGAAAAGATACATCAGGAGCTGGTGTTAACGGACAGTGTCAAGTCGACAGACCTAAACAGGTCATTCCCTTCTAGCTGAAAGCTTCTACGGCTCCCCACTACCCACAGGGTAAGGCCCCACACTCCACTGTGATCTCACCCCTGGAGGCCTCTCCAGCCTCAGCCCCATACTTTGAACCGCATGACCTAGCCCCTAAAAGGTGGCTTCTAAACCAGCCCAGGCCATGCTGCTTCCAGCGTCCAGGCTTATGTTCAGGCTATTCTCTCCGCCTGGACACCCCAGCCCACTGCTCCCTTCTCATAATTTGAGACTCACACAAAGTGTTACCTCCCTCATGAAGACTTCTTTGCCTTCCACATGCCCCCAAGACTGAATCAGGTGCCCCTCTTATGCCGCCTTAACCCCCTGGCCTACTTGTACCATACTAGAGAGAAATGATCTGTTTCTGTGCCTGTCTGACTGTCTACACCATGAACCATGCCTTTACCTCTGGATCCCAGTACCTAGTACTCTACTGGGTACCTAAGGAGTGTTCAATGAATGCTTGTTGCATGAATGAATGAAATGGAGTGACGCCCTGGGGAGGCCAGCCTCGGTCAGTGTGGGACTGTCCAGGGGACTGGGAAAGTCCCCCGCCAGCTGGAGGAGCCAGGGGAATCCCGTACCTCTCTGGAAACGCTGGCTTGAAACCAACAAAGTGAAATTCAAAAGGGATAAATGAAAAAACCCCCTGGCGGTATCCAAGAAGGCTGTGACCAGGTAGCTTGCAGCCCAGCCCAGGGTCTGCCCTCCCCATGGGAGGGTCTGGGATCCTAGGACCAGCCAGGGAGGGTGTGGCCTCGTGGAGCTCCTGGGACTGGGTCCCGTCTCTATCTCTCCATCTGAGCAGATAATACCTCAAGCTCCTGCTCCACAGGCAGGCCCGGAAGTCCATTCACTCTCAGAGGAGAGAATGGAAACCTTAAATAAAGTTTAAGTAACCTTCCAGAAGTATGACACATGGCAGTGAGCCCCAGAGTGGGGAGTCATCCTACACAGCCTCCCTGCCTTCAACAAGGTCCTCAAGATGACGGAGCACTTCAGCAGCAGGATTCTTGACCAAGGGGCAGGTGGGGGAGGGAGTATGCTGCCCGCAAAAGCATAATCAATATTGTAATTTAATATTTGGAAAATGAAAACACACACCCAGTTGTTTCCAGATACCAACTGCAGACAAAGTACTTGGCTGGAGGAGTTGTGCAGGGGAGGGTGGGACACGGCACAGGGACACAGTTTAAACAAAGTTGATCTGCATGGCCTGAGCAGTGTTTTTCAGGACGATTGTTTGTAGACAATTGGTAAGTTATTAATAATAATAGCTGTCATGCATCGTTCCCCTCCTTAGCACTGTACCAAGACAGCGTTTTTATATGCATTCTTTTACTTTGCCTCATTTAATGTATTAATTGTGCCTTGCTTTACACTCCCATGCTCCAAGCTAATCTTTTGCGTGTTTGCCTGAATTCTCCTCCCTTGCTAAGCACATGAAAATGCTTTGGGATGGTTAAACAGCTAAGTTTTATACAATTCTCGCAACCAGACAAGCACAATTTTACCTTACTGTTGGTCAGGATTGAGGGAGGAACCCACTGTTACTTCCTCGAAAGGCCTTCTTGGGTCTTCTCTGAAAGCAATCACGCACACCCTCTTGTCCGGAAATCCTTGGCATCCACCCTGCTCACTGAACTCACCAGATGGCATTATGGGTGTTTTCCACAATCCTTTTTTAACCTTTTAAGCCTTTCGAGGACAGGTCCCAAAAGTATCCTCTTAAAACCACTGCAGCAGAATCATCCAAGGCCTTTATTGAAAGTGCAGATTCCTGGGCAGCCCCCAGCTCCTTTCTGCTCCAGAGTCCCTGGGGTGGGGCCCAGGAATCAGCTTTTTTCACAAGCTTCCTGGGTGATTCTTCTGTGTACTCAAGTTTGAGAATCTCTGGCCTAAAGCATGGTAGGTATTCATGAAATGTTTGCAGACTGAGCCGCTGGTGAATGAGTTTCAAGAGCTGCAGTGTAAACAGAAGCACCATCTGTGGAGTCAGCTCGGTGTTCTTTCCAGTCATGACATTGGGCAATGTTGCTTCTGAGCCACTCACTGGACCTTGCCTGGGCATCATGCTCCATCCCCATGAGGCTGAGGCTGGTGTTCCTGGTGACTTCTCAAGCTGAAGCGTTCTCTGTGAGTGATGAGGCTCCCTACCCCGTCCCTAGTAACACCTGCAGGTGGGTACCCAGAGTGGATGGCCGAGGGATCAGTAAACTCCCTCCCCTCCCAACTGCAAACCGTATTCTCTGCTTTCTATGGGCAGGTTGGGCCACAACTTCTGTGGCCAAGTTGCAGGTTCAGTTCCAATGTAAAACACACATTTATCCCTTGGTGCCCATTAACCCCAATTCTGGGTAGAGACTACTCAATTCCTGGGTACAGCCTGGTCCTTGATCCTTGTACAGACTGACTCCTAATCCTAGATATGGACTGTTCCCTAATCCTGGATACAGCCTGACCCCTGGTCCTGAGTACAAACTAATTCCTAATCCTGAATATAAACCAACCCTACTTCTGTGTATATACTTACTCCTGGTCTTGAGTATAGACTGACTCCCAATCCTAGGTATAAACTGATCCCTAATCCTGGGTAAAGCCTGACCCTTAATCCTACCTAGCCAAAGTCTAATCTCCACAATGGAGAAAACAGGCTGACTTATAACCCTGGTCAGAACCTGATCCTAAACCCTGAACTCAGTCCCCCCAGTCCTAACCACAGAGTAGCCCAACTCCTTATAGATTATCTATAGCCATGACCACAGACTGACCCCCTGGGGCTGGTCTAGGAGTGTCGGGGGGAATTGGAAAGGGATGCCCTGCTAATGGAGATCAGAGAGCCATGTCCAAAAAAGAGAGCTGGGGTCTGACTAGTCAGAGTTTTGACAACTTGTGTCTTCCCTACCAGAGCCAGGGCCTTAGTAGGAACTGAGGGCAGTGGAACTTTGTGACCTTAGCCAGGCTCCAGTTGTCTGCTTCCCACTCTTCCTGCCTGGCTGCCCCTGCCCTGGAGCCCCTGCCTAGCCTTCCACCCCATCCACGGGCTCCCTCAGACAGAGCCAAATGTGAAAGGGAAGGTGTCCAGCTCCAATGTCGGGTCCAGGAACGTGCAGGTATCATTAGTAGGTAGAAGGCTAGTGTGCTGCAGCCTGCCCACTCCCAGCGCCTCCCCGGGATGGACTCCGGGCCACATGCAGAGAGGGCAAGCCCAGAGCATGGCACCGGCAGGGCCAAGTGCACTGTCTAGATGGGCAACCAAGGCCTGGCTTCTCCCCGCCTCACATGGGTAGGGGCCTCAGGTGTCCCGAGACCAGAGGTGGGGACAAAGGCTGTTAGTAGGCTGGTGTCTAGTCCACAAAGTTCGCCACTTCCCAGGCAAGTATGAAGGCGATTCTGTCTCGGATCTAAAGGGATGGGTGGGATCAGCATTGTGTAGGTCCAGTTTCAGTAGCCACCCCCTCCTGGCCAAGGGAGGCATTTGGGTAAGGGGGTGGCACAGTCTTCCCCTCAGGCAGCTTCCATCGGATGGGGGCATCACAGCCTCAGTCCTTAAGGAATTCCCAGTCTGAAGGAAACCATAAACCCTGACTGCAGGGGGCTCCCAGGTTGAAGAAAGACACAGAGGCCCTGCTTCAAGCCAAAAGGCCACCCTCTCCCCTCCCAGTAAAGAAGATAGGTGTCCACGCTGCTACTGGCCAAGTCAGAGGGAAGACGGAGGGAGGGAGAGAGAGAGGGAGACAGGTCTATCAGGGGGCCTCCTTGGAGATGATCCCTAAGTCGGGAGGGAGACTAGCCCACCCCTCACATCCACACCCACTCACTGGCCCTGAAAGCACCCCAGACCCACGAATGTTCGGGCCTAGACCATTTCCCTCTGTGCTGCCCAGTGCCCAGCCAGCCAGCGGAAGCCTGTGCTCACTTCCTCCTGGGGAGTTGAGGAGGGGTGGGGGCCCAGAACCAGCCTCCCAGGCATTCCTCCCGCATTCCTGGGGCCAGGCCCTGCCTCCCTGCCTCAGCCTGGCCATAAACTATTTCAGGCTTGCAAAGTCTGGTCTGTTGCTCTCCTGCTTACAGCCCCCAGCGAGGTGGTGGCCTGGACCCTGGCCAGGAAACCCGCAGCACCCAGAGAGCCCAGATGGTTCTGGTCAATTGGGATGGAGGAAACCGGGTGACCTCTTGGGTTACCAACCATACAGGATTGGGGAACAGAGAGGGTGGGGGCTGGCCCACACCATGGGGCAGAACCCCGGAGCCCCACCCCCAGAGACTGTGCCCAGGGAAAATGGAGAAGTGGTTAGGAGGACAGGCTAGCCTGTGTTTGGGGGTCGAGCAGTGGAGCCAAGGGCATTCAGAGAGATCATTTCATACAAAGCTCACCTCCCCCCGGCCCCCAGGGTCCTGTCATCATCTCCATTTTACAGATGTGAAAATGAGCCTCCAACCAAAGCTCTTCTTTGGGTTTGTGTAATGTCTCCCCATCCGACCATATGGATTGCAAGAGCTGGAGCCTGGACTCCTGTCTCTCCATGCTAGCCCACCCAAGTGTCAATAAATGTCAGTCTTTCCTCCTCTACCACTCCCCCGATGGCTTGCTCTAGACACCTAGTGCCCAGACCCTATGCAGCTCTCCATTCACCCTCTCCTCCCAGGACCCCTCTCCATGCGTGCCCCACCCCAAAATGGGTTTCTACTTTCCTTCCCCCTCTCTCTGGACACAAGCTACCTGTGTTTACACCTCCCGTCTCCTCTGTGCCTTAGAGGCTTCCCTACCTCTGCTCTGGAATGTGACTCAGCTCAGGGAGAGATGTCTTAGCCCCTAACCCCAGCTCCTCCCTCCCCGAGGGGACCTTCCAGAGTCCTGGCCTAGGCAAAGAGATCCCTCCCATCTCCAGGCAGCTGGCCCCTGGAAGAAAGGGCCTGAAGCCACTGGGTCTGTGAGACAGGGGCCGGGAAGATATCTCTCTGTGTCATCAGGGTCTGAAATGGAGAAGGCATACCAGAGAGGTGGTCAACGAATGAATGAATGAATGAATGAATGAATGAATCCCACAATTCATTACTGAGCAACCACGTGTCCTATACGCTGATAATATGGCAACGAATAAAATGCAAAAAAAATTCTTGTCCCCATGGAGTTGTATTGTAGTGGGGGAAGGAGGGAGAAGATAAAAAAAATAAATATATAATTTGCTAAGAAGCAAAATAAAGCTGGAGGTACTGCAGAAGGGATAGGCTGGGCGTGTGCGTGACGGAGGGTGAAGGATGTTCACCAAAAGGTGCTTTTGTGCATATTAAGTCAAAGAATGAATATGGAAGATGCTGGGTGAGGTTCTGACCCTGCACTGCCACTAACTAGGTAATCTTGAGCAAGTCGGGCCTCCTCTCTGGGCCTCAGTTTCTTTATCTGTAGGGTGCAATGAGACATTTGGACTGGAAGGCCATGGAGGTCTGGCCTCAGCTTTGACCTTCAAGGACTTCAACACCTTATACCTCTGTGAATGCAATGGGGGCAATTACAGGCAGCTTAGAAATGGTTCTGAAGGAGACCTTTCTCTGCCCCAGTAATTCCCCAGGCTCTGGTTTTTCTGTTGATGTCACGAAATGTGCATCTTGGGGAATGGATTTGCATTCTAGGTCCTCAAGTTCCTAGGATGGGATGTCATGCAAATGTCAACAATTAGCACAAGTAACTAGGCTTCTTCCTAGAGCAAGGGAAGGGGGGCAGGGTCACCTTGAGCTACAAGGAAGGTGGAATTTGATGGAGGCCTGGGGGCTAGCCCTGCCTCCTCTCCCCTCTCCTGGTGACTTCAAGTCCATTCTCTAACCCCTAGTGAGACATCCCCAGCTGGGCTGCCCTACAAATGCTCACAGGGACCTCCTCAGGACCAACTCTGACTCCTGACAGTGGGACTCACCTTCCTATCTGGGGTTGGGGGACAACCTCATCTAAGCCCCTAAGAGGAGCTCCCCAACCCTGAGAACTGCCCTGCCCCACCGTGTCCTAGGGCAGCAGCCTTCAGGGTTTGCAACAGTCTGGGGGGTCCCTGAGCATCCCCCCGCCCCCATGCCAGGCCAATCCTAGAGGCTCCAACCTCTAATGCCTCCAAAGATCAGTAAACACTCTGGCTTCCCCTTGCTGTGGCTCCCTGGCCAGGACTTGGGAATCTCTCTCACACATACACGCTGTCATCCAGAGTCTTGTGCATGCTCCCTCTTACACACACACACACACACATTGAAGTACATAGAAAACTTCCAGCTGGGACTGATGATTTGTGGGGGGAGGAAAACTAACATTCATAGGGAGCTTTACTTATGCCCATCTCATTTAATCCTCCTCCCACCCTAAGAGCGATATCTGAGCACTCCTATTTTACAGAAGAGGAAACAGGCTCCAAGTCACACCTGCCCTCAAGTGAATGGCAGACCCAGGAGTCAGCCTGGCTCCATCTGACTCTGGCCCCTGTGAGCCCACTGCCCACACTCCTACACGTGTGCACAAATGTAGGCACTGTTGCAGAAGGAATTCAGAGCCAACAGTTTAGAGACCAAGGTGCTGAGCCTGGTATTGCCACTGCCTGGGCAGAACTCTTTCTCCCCCAAAGCCTCAGTGTCCCTACCTGGGAAATAGAAATCATGACACCTCTCTTTTCTCTGCATAGGATGAAACCAGGTGGCCCTTAAAGGGCCCTTCCGATTCCCATGTCCAGGGTCCTCTGACCCCAAGCTTGAGCCTCAGGCTACCCAAGGTTGCACACCTACTGCATGAACTTGGCCAGGTCCTCCCAGGATGGCCTCTTGCTGTGCCTCCCCACTGCGGTGGGAGTCAGAGGAGGCCATGCCAGGCAGGGCCCTTTCTTCCACTGGCCTGAGTGCAACCCCCACAAATGCTGACTTACAGCTTCGCCTGCTGCTGACATCAGCACCCATCTGTTTGTGGTGGGAAGAGAGGCCTCCTAGGGAAACAGGTTTGCTAAATCTCAGCCAGGAAGGACCTCCCAGCTGGGCTGTTGGAGCAGGTTTGGTAAATACCCTGGGCACGTGCCTCTGGGAGCAGGAGTGGGCAATCTGAAAGCAATGCCTCCTCCAGGCTAACCTGCCCCCTCTACTGTGATGCAATTTCCATCCCCAGCATTGGACCTTCCACCTGCTTCCCTGAGCTATTCAGCCCATCATCCCACCACTGCTCTCACCATCCTCTGTCTGTTATCTCCAACCATCAAAACCTCATCACCCCCGACCTTCCTCCTCCGTCTTCACCCTTACCCCTCCCACCAGCCACACTCACGCACCTCAGCCCAAAAGATCACTATCTAATCCATAATCGATCTCACCCTCTGTCTAAATTCTTTACTGAGCAATAAATTTTGGCTAGAATGATATCCAGGCCACAAATCTGGGACCCAACGGCAGTTCCAGGAGTCAACAGCATCCTATCAGCTACTTGATTGGTGTTCCTTCCAGCAGGGTCTATTCATGCGGCCATCTGCAAATGCTCAGAGAGCGGGAACACTTTCTTCACTTCGTAACCATCTGTCCCAGAGCGGGCTGAGGGGGGCCCAGCTGGATGCAGCGCCACCTCTAATCCCTCTGAGCAAGCACACAGCAGTGCACCTGGCTCGTTTAAACACACATATCCCAGGTGCTGAGGAAAAATTAAAAGTGATCACAGTGGATCAGCCTCCCTGATCAATCTTACCTGTCTTACGCTCAGATAAGCCTGTAGAGGAATCTGTTTCCAAATCTGTCATTTCTGACAACAGATACAATGGATTTCCCCTTGCCGGGCCAGCTAGGGTCGATGCAGTTCCCACCCTAACTAACAGAAGAGCTTGTCTTAGTCTTCATCCACCCTGATGTGTCTATAATTTGGCTAGAAATTATTCAGGAGAATCTCAATTAACATTCAGCTGTGGTGTAGCAAAAAAACAAAAACAAAAAATCCCCTCACTTTGCAGTCCAAATTCTGAGTGGGAGTCAAAAACAGACGTGTCAGAATCGTGAATCTACCATTTATCAACTGTGCCTCAGTTTCCTCATCTGTAAAATGGGAGTGAGAATATTTGCCTCATAGGATTGGTTTGAGGGTTCCGTGTGTTAAAGAACTCTTAAGGACCCTTTTTCAGGCCCAACTTGCCTGCAAGATTAAGCTGAATCTGAATAATTGTTCTAGAACACTGCCAGAAAAACTGCACTTACTATCTTGTCTGACCCACGTAATTTTGAGTTGTTTTTACATGGTCATTTCCAAAACCAAAATTAAGTTTATCACTGACACTGCAGTTAAAACAGGATAGTGACTTCTGATGATTTCTTTTATGAAACCACTTACTTATTTTTATACTCAGACACTCTCTCCAGCTTTGATCTGTTTTTATCTTTATGATATGTTGGAGACAAGACATTGTAGCTGCTCTTCCCTGTGTAAGTCTTACCACGCTCTTTGGCCAAAGGCAACTCAAGTGCGAACTTCCCGCTGTCACTGTCCTGGTCACTAGGATTCAAATGTTTCTTGGGATTCGTGCAGAGAAGGAAGCAGATGCCTCTACACCACCCCCCATCCCCCACCTCCTACCAGTCAAGAGGAGGATTCAAGCAGAGCCCTTGGAAGACAGACCAAAGCTTTACAGCAGTGGTTCTCAAAGACTGGTCCCCAGCCCAGGAGCATGAGCATCACCTGAGAACTTGTTAGATGTGCATAATTCTCAGGCCCCGCCCCACGTGTACTGAATCAAAGTCTCTGATTTCTGCGCTTGAACATGCATCACTCAAATCTGAGAACGACTGCATTTAAGAACAGAAACCCTCAACCACAACGTGCATGAATCGCGGAGCCATAAAGGCACATCTAGGTCCGAGGAAAATCATTTCAGCATGGAAAAGAAGGGAGGGCACCATTGGCACAGGCCTGGGAGCCCACACCCTCAGCATTCCTGGAAGTACATGGGGAGGGCGGCCTGGGGTCTGAAGAGACATCAGGAATCTTGGGAATCACAGGGCTGAGAGGGAGGTGGGAAGGGAGCAGCGTGCCTTGGCCTCTCTTGGCAGGAGCCTCCTCATTCCCCAGGCTCAGGCTGAACTCGTTAGTGATGCTGGCATTCCCAACTGTGGTTTGGCACCAAGGTCTGGCCCAGCCCAGGGCCATTTCCCTAATAGAGACCTCACCAGAGGGCCTGAGTTCAGGGTGCTCAGGCCTTGGTTGTAATAAGGCCCCCAACCCACTGCATTGTCCACTGTCCTTCCTCCTTCCTCCCTATGTGCCTGGTGCTGTCCAAGGCCTTGGAGCTACAGTGAAGGGACACAAAAGCCACAATGCCTGCCCTCAAAGAGGCCTTCAAACTGTGGGGGAGATGAATACTGAAGGCCACTGTTTCCGAATCCCAAACTGTGTGTCAGATTGTGCTGAGCTCTTTGTAAACATTGTAGGACTTCATGAGACAGTCACTCATACGTGAAACAGATACCAACACAGGGCAGGAGCTGTGAGGACCAGAGAAGAGCGGTTGGCCAGGTCTGCAGAGTTCAGAGAAGGAGTTGGCTAAGAACAGGGTAGTCAAGAAGTTTCCCAAAGGGGAGGAGGTCTGGTGCTGACTTGGAGACAGGGGATGTGGAGGCACAATGAGAATATGGTCATCTCTGTCTCTACCTCTCTCTACCTTTTCTCCTTTCCATAAGTAGACCACTCCATAAATGGGCCATTTAATGACACGATCCTGTCATTAAAACCCTATTGAGACAATTAACAAGAGAACGGATAAACAAAGCCTGGTATATCCATACACTGGACTACTACTGGGCAATAAAAAGGAACTACTGATACATGTTACAAGATGGATGAATCTCAAAAGCACTGTACTCGATGAAAGAAGTCAGACAGAAAAGACTACACACTCTACGGTTCCATTTACATGAAATTCCTGGAAAAGGTAAAACTACACAGAGAGAAAGCAGATAGAGGAGCAGTTGCCTGAGGTGGGAGACTGACTAAAAACAGCACAGAGGAACTTTGTCAGGTGACAGAAGTGCCTAAAACTGGGTTTGCTGATGGCTGCACAGCTATCTAAATTTACTTAAATCATTGAATGTATATTCACAATGAGTGAACGTGATGGTATACAAATTTTACCTTCACAAAGAAGCATAACAATTAAAAAAAGAAGACAGTTGATGGGTAGCTAGTTAGATGTGTAAAAAACTATTAGAAAATGTTGATATGATTAGATCACGTGATTGTGTTGATATGGGCAATATCAACTGGACAATTTTTTCAGCTTTTCTGTATGTTCAAAAGTTTTCATGATAAAATGCTGGGGAAATTTTTAAAAGCTGGAAGCAGGATGGTGATCAAAGGATCTATTGTTTAGAGTGGTCATTTTGACCACTGGAGTGGTAAAATGAAAACTGCTCACAGTGGTGTTGGTGAGGATGTGGAGAAACTGGAACTCTCAGACACTGCTCTGGGGGCATAAATTGACACAACCGCTTTGGAAAGCTGGCAGTATCTACCCTATGACACAGAAATTCCTCTCCAAGGTATATAGCAGAAATGTGTACACTTGAATATCATAAGGCCTAGATAGGAATGTTTACAGCAGCATTATTCACCTTAGGCCTAAACTGGAAACAACTCAATGATTATCAGTGGAATGGATTAAAAATTGTATATTCATCCTATGGGACACTGCACAGCAATGAGAATGAGGGAACTGCACACACAACATGGGGAATTCACAGCATATGAATTTCACAACATTGAGCAAAAGAAATCAGACACAATCAAGTACATGTGGTGTGATTTCATTTACATAATGTTCCAAAGTCTGTCAGGAATAGAAGACAGAAGAGTGCCTGCCTTTGGGGGGGGGTGACACCTGAGAAAGGAATCGGGCAAGGGTTGTGGGAAGCTGGCAAAGCTCCATTTCTTGATCTGTATGATTCGTTGCATGTAAAACTCGTAAATTGCATGTAAAAAAAAATCATCAAGCTGTGTACTTATGATTTGTGCACTTTTCTGCATGTTTTTATTAGATGAATATTAAGTTTGTTAAACAATTGGAGAAAAAAAATAAAAGAAACCTCTTAGACCTTCACTCAAGGACGCCCTCACCTTACACCTGACCCCTGAGGGGCTTCTGGAGAAGCAGCCAGCTTGCTTCTGCCACTCTGAGCAGCCCGGAACGGTCTGCACACCAGATCTAGCGTCGGCAAAGTCCTTGGCATTTGTCAGATCTGCAAGGTCACTGAAGGGGAAAGAGACGGCGGAGGCTTTGATTCCAGGCTAGCCTAGGGAGGCCGTGAAAGTCCTAGAAAGTTTGGCACAGCACCTTAAATCAGAGTGAATCACAAAGGAACATTCCAGCCTGGGCCTGTGTGAGATCAGGGTACGTGCAAGCTGTGGGTGAGAAGAACGTGAAGAATTGCTGAGCGACCTAGCAGGCCTGCTTTCCTGCCCAAAGCCGCCATCCTCAAACAGTCCTCTGCCTTGTCATGATTGTCTGAAAGGGCTTTAATAAAAATCTACTCAAATTAACTCAGTAGGAACTCCTTTCGTAAAAGGAAAACTCACCCTTTAGATATACCTTGTGCTGGTGAGGTTTCAGTTTTCAGATGTCAGAGCTCTCAAAGCAGGGTCTGCCTTTCTTTTTTTTTATAATCAGCTCCAATTTTCCATGAAGAGAAGGGAGAGAGGTTGGTTTATATGTTATCCATAAATCCAGGTAGAAGAGTTAGGCGTCCCCCTTATCACAGCTAATTGTGTAGTGGCATTGTCTGTGTGCCTCCATATGTGTGATAAAATGCTAAAAATGTGACCAGAAATTGCAAGTTAGGCTCAGGAATGAAATGGTGATAACAAGCACAATCTAAAGTATTATCAGATTTAACCAACTGTTTTGATGTGCTAACACAGAAAAAACAGCCACCAACATTGCATAAACTTATTGTGAACACCATAATGTCTGAGAAAAATGTGTAGAATGAATGTGCATGGGCCTTGGCAGAGCCAACTTTAGGAGACTCCTGCTGGCTGTAGACCATTCTAGCTCTCATCGTGGGCTGGCTTCTCCCAGCAAATACCCTGATAGACTCGGGTAGGTATGGGGGGAGGGGCTCAAAGGTCAAGTGATCCCCAAGAAGCTCCCTAACAGGCTTCTGTGCCCAAATAAATTTGAGAAAGGCTGTGTTCAAGCGAAACACAATTGTGTTGACAAGGCTATGGGGAAATAGGCTCAAACACAGCTGGTGGCAGTGCGACTAGGACCCACCCCTGTGAAGGACAACCAGACAGTATCTTTCAAAATTAAAAATGCACGTGGCCTTTGACCCAGCAATTCTACTCCCTGGCATTTTTCCTACAGATACACTCCCACAAGTACCAAGTGACGTGTGGACAATGATATTCGTTTGCGGCGTTGTTTATAATAATAAAAGCCTGGAAACAGCCCCACTCTCTCCAAGGGGGTCTGGTGAAATCATCTTGGAAGCAGTGGCTAACATCTATTGAGTGCTTGCTGCACACCAGGCAGTGTCCTAAGCCCTTTATAAGTATTATCTCATTTAATCCGCACAAAATGCTCTGAGGTAGATCCCACTGTTAATCTTGATCCACAAACGAGGAATCTGAGTCACTAAGAGATTAAGTAACCGGCTCAACACTAAACAGCTGGTTTGCAGTAGAGCCGGGGGCAAGGGGGTCTAGACTCTAGGATTCTGTCTCCGAAGTCTATGCTCTTAACCACGCCATTATACGATATCTTCCAAATGAGAATTTGAATCACTCGTTTGATGAAATATGCTGGAGCCGTGAAAAAAGACGAGACAGCTCTGCGTGTACTCACGTCAAATAGTTTCCAGATATATTATTAAGTGAAAGAGGCAAAGTGCAGAACAGTGTGGGAGAATGTCAACATTTGTATGGGAGAAAAACGTTTATAAATATGTTTTGGACTATCTTAAGAAGGATGCACAGGAAACTGGTAACTCAGGGCCTCCAAGAAAGGAAACTAAGCATGGCCAGAGGAGAAGATGGAAGAGACACTTACGTTCCTATTTGAATTGTTTTGGCTTTTTTTTTGTTTTGTTTCGAAGTAATTTCAAACTTACAGAAAAGTTGCAAGACTAAGGTGGATCTGCTATTCTCTTCACCTAGATTGACTAATTGTTGCTGTGCTTGAATTTTTTTTTCACCATATCCATATAATGCCTCTTTGAAATAAAAATTAAGACAAAGTTAAACAAGCATTTTATACCTCAGATTCTGAAGAGTATAACAGATATTAGGCGATCAAATCTCTCAGAAGGGAGCAGACTGCACAGTTTTTTCAGGAAGTCAATCTTGAAACACTCATCCTCTAGAACAGATGCTTCCTCACCCAGAAGGATGTGCCAGAGCCTAGAGTTTTGGAGAAGGGACCTAAGGAAGCTTCCAGAACTATAGAGCAGAGGCCAGAAGCAGCTGGGCCTTGCTCAGAGGATAGGGCAGGGCAGGGCTGACACAGGCCGCAGGGCTGACACAGGCCACAGGGCTGCCGCCTCCCAAGAGGTTCTCTCCACAGGATGAGGACCACAGCAGGCAGGGACAAATGGACGTGTGCAGGTGTCCAAGCAATGCTAACAAGACGCCCAGTCCTACCTAGTCCCTTGTATTACCTGCTCAGGCCCTGGTGCCACGGGGCTTGGCTCCTGAGATGGGCTGAAGTCTCCCACCCTGTGAGCCAGACACCTGGGAAAAACCCAGGTCTGAATACATGGAGGGCAGGGGGCAGCATCCCTGCCACCTTTAAAGGCATTGCCTCCCCTGAGAACTTGCTCCTTAATCCCAGGTCCTGTCACTTGCCCCCTTCCCAGCCCAGGCCCCGGGGCTCTGCTGCCCTATAATCATCTGCCTGATTTTTCCACTGCTTTGCAAGGGTCATCACTCTGTTTCATATGTACGTCATTCTTTCCTGCCCCCATCCTCACCTGGGATTTTTGTGAGGGTGGGGCCATGTCTCCCCTCAGACTGGGGCTTCTCAAGTCAGGGACCTTGAAAAGCAATAGATTGGGCACTGTTCTCCTCCCATCATCCCTTTTGGTGCCAAGGCCAAGGCTCTGTGGAGACTCGTAATTCACACCCCCTCCCCAAGTCTGGGTGCCTGCACCCCTGAGGCCCTTTGCCTGACAGAAAGGGAGGCTGAAGGCCTGTAGCTGACACCAGCACCAGTGGTGGGGCCATTGCATAAGAGCAGCCAGGCTGCAGGTTTCTGATGACTCAGCACTGTGGCCTGCACAGGACTTCTGTGGGGCTGGACTCAGGACAGGGCTCCTCAGAGTCAAGGCACAGGAGGCCCAAGGAGCCCAGCTTACCTGGGGACCCTACACCGTAGCCCTGACACACTATGAAGGGGACACACTTCCTGGGCCCCTCCTGGCTGCCCCAGGTGTGGCTTCGCAGAGCACCTGGGCCTGAGGGCAGGTGCCTGGGCCTGGGTAGGGGTTCCTGCCTGGTGTGGGGCCAGGAGAGCCACCTTGCCTTCAAGAGCCCATTGCTGAGGCTGCAGATTCCTCGAGCAGACTTGTGGCCTGGGAGGAGAGAGGGCTGGTGGGCAGGGAAGGGACCCCGAGGGCCAGCCTGGGCCTGGGGGGTCAGCTTGGCAGTTCCTTTTCCAAACCACTAGATGTCACTTCCATTTCAAAGGAACCCATGGGTTGGAATTAGCCCCAGTCAGGTCCCCTCATCCTTCTCCAAGTCTTAAAGACAGACAGGCCAAAGAGAAAACTCCACTTTCCCTTGAGGACTGAGACACTGAAAACCTGGCTAGGAGCTGCCTCCAAGCCTGAGCTGAAGCTTCCAGGAAGTCCGTAACACCCCACCCCACCTCTGCAAAGGGCCAGAAGGGGCAGAACTCCCATCTCCCCATCCCCCAGTGACCCTATGTTATTATGGGGATATTTTCTGAAACCAAAAATGAAACGCATGGTCAAACTAATATGATGTATTTAGGGGGACAATACTTAAAACAGCAGATGCATACCCCCAAAGGTCCTCCTCAGGGCCAAGAGATTCCAGGTTCAGCAGGGGCCATGTTGCCCATCCCCCTAGCTTCAGATGCCGTCAGAAACTTCTGGGGAGGGGAGACCTAAAGGGAGGTTCTCGAGACTGTGCTTTTCTCCACCCACATCCACAATATTCAGTCAACATCTCTTGGTTGGCAGTGCCAATTATTACAACTTACAAAGCATTTTATTCCACTTAAGTCTCCAACAACCTCCATGAGGTAAGTATAATTTAACCCATTTTACAGATGAACAGAGGTGTGGAGGTTAGGTGAGAAAGTTCTTTCTTGAGTCTCTTGCTGCTCTTAGCTCATCTCCCTTCATCAGACCCCCACAGAGATGGAGCCTGGAGCCAGCTGGTTGGTTTTATCCACAGCTCAGGTGGCTGCTTAAAGACTCCTTCTCTCTAGCTCACTAATTAGTACGGGCTTTTACCCAGTGGTTTCCAAACTTGGTTGCACATTAGAATCACCTGGGGAGCTTTCAAAACTCCTTATGCCCGAGTCCCCACACCAATTAATTCAGAACCTGAGAGGGCTGGCATCACTGTTTTTAAAGATATCCAGGGGGTTCTAATGAGCAGCCAAGTTTGGGGACCACTTTAACCACCCTGCCCCCAGCCAACTTCCTGACCACTGAGGATTTGCCTTTAGGCCTGTCAGGGTGAGGAGCATAGGCTGTGGTGTTAGTAGTGATTATGGAGCTCATATTTCATAATAGGATTCTCTGTAACAAAGACCTCACCAGGCAGGCGTGTGTTGTTCCTTTCCTACAGAGGCAGGACGGAAGCTCAGAGAAGAGGGGGCCACGTGCCCAGTCACCCAGCTCCAAAGTTAGCAGAACCAGGACTAAAACCCAAGACTTTGGAGTTCTCAAGCAAACGTTCTGGCCTCTGAGGATAAGGCCTCTGAGACAAGGTCAGCTCCTTCCTGAGCTGTTAGCTTAACGTAAAGGAAACAGTTCCCAGTCAGTATCTGACTCCTTACCCTGGCCACTGACCGACAACCAGTCATAATCACGACTAACCCTTTATCTCGACCACAAGCTCGCTCTGCCCTGGCCACAGCTTGACCCCTAACCCTGACCACCACTGACCCCTAATTGAGACCACAGGCTGTCCCTAACGCTGGCCACTGTCCCACACACGTTCAGCACTGGTCAGAATGTGGAGGGCTCAGGCAATCCAGTCATAACACTGGTAAATAACTGTCATATAATTACTAACAATAATAAACACGGGGGGCCTGTGTACTAGACAGGAGGTTGACGTTTTTGTATTTACGATTTCTTAAAAGGATTAATTAACCATCGGGGACTGCGTAAAGACTTCCCCAAAGCTAGAAAGCCTCCAGCTGCCGCTCCCACCATCCACCTCTCTCCTCTGTGGACCCAAGGCTCACCCTCCCCCGCTGTCTGATCACACACGCACACGCTGTCACACTCACACCGCTCCTTGCTCCTCCTGTCCCCAAACTGGAATGCCTTCCTCCTCCCACATCCATTCTCCAGGATCCCCCAGGCCTTGCCTCCCTGGCGAGTCTGCAGGGCCCAGAGGGTCGCACGTTGTCCGTGCTTACTGACCCCCTCCAATACATGTCACCAGGCCCAAGAGCAAACAGCCACCCAGCTGAAGCATCTTTACTCGGTGAGGGAGGTGGGAGCACAGGCTGCAGGGCCAGCACATCCTTAGGGGTGAAGGTCAGATGGTGGAGGACACTCGGCTACACATGCACTCATTCACACACTCACCAAGTGTGTTTATAGAGTCCCGAGTAACCGTAAGCTCTCCTCGCTCCAGCTGCCCCCAGGAGAGGGAAAACCATAAACATCTCCTGCTCCGGCCAGTCCCCCCAACAAGGCAAGCCACCTCCCAGGACTTGGCCACCTCACCATCACAGGAACTAGCTGTCCTCATCTACTTTCTACTCGGTGAATGACGCCTAGCCTCCTGTCCCCGACACAGGGGAAGGGCACCCTCCTGGATCTTGCTTGTGGCTCTCCTGAGCCTTTGCACCAACTGTTCCTGCCCCCAGAATGCCTCATCCCTCTCTTCTTCCATCCAGTCTCACCACCCTGAAAGGCCCATGTTAAGTCTCCCCTCCTCTAAGACACTTCCACTGATCTCCATCACAGAGAGAGCACTTTCTGGAAGGGCTTTGGGACAAAAAAGCATCTGTGGAACAAGATCTAATATTTCACTATTAGAAATCCATTCCTTTGGCTTAAACATTGTTCTTTCCTCAGGAAGGGTCCCTGGGTATTTAAGTGGATGTGCCCCATCAGATGCAGTCAGTGCACAGGCAGGCACTACCCTGGAGCGTGCATTCTGGCTCTAACTCTTTCTCTACCTGCTTGCGGGGAACACAGTCCTCTTTGATCACACAGTGAGGGGGATGGGGCTGGAAACAACCTCTAGCATCCCTCAGCTCCAGTAGACAGTGGTTTCTCCTTCCAATCAAGGTTTTTTTTATTGGGAAATCACACACTTGACCTTGCTACTTAGAAATGTCGTCATAACTTTAAAGGGGAAGAGAAATCCTACTGAGTCATCCCTAAAGCAGGATGAAATTAAGTTAGCTGTAAAGGAGAACTTCCAGACTGCATTACAAAGCTTAGGGAATTATAAAGCAAAACCACAGAACGTCTCTTCTGGAAATCTTTAAAATGCAAGAGAGATGCTCCTCAGAGGCTGTCTGACTTTGCTGGATGTTTGGGCCCTTTTATGATTATTATTAAAAGGAGAGAGAGTGTGACCTCTCCTGGAGCAAGGAAGGGGGCGGGCGGGCATTGATGGAGTTCCCAGTGCCGAATGATAGAGAGCTGAATGGGCCCAGCGCCTCACACCCACCTCTTCCATTGTCCCCTGCTCCCCTTAATGAAGGCTCAAACCAGAGCAGCCAATGAGGCTTGGAAAATCCGCCTGTTGTGTGAGGGGATTTTCCATAAATCTCTCTCATTCAGGCAGCGACAGCCCCGTGCCCTGTGGAGGGAGGGCTGCCTGGCTCCTGGGGACCCTCAGTAAGAACAGGTGCCTTCTGGCTGTCTCCCTTCTCCGCTGGGCCCCTTGGCTGCTTGGGGGGTCTGGAGGTGGGGGAGAAAACCCATCCAGCCTCCCCAGAGCCATTTCCAAGGAGAGTGACTTGGGTCCCTTCAGTCCCGCCGGGGCGAGGAAACGGGCTCTGATTCACCAATGGCACGGCAGTTTGGAGGGTGCTTTGGCATAAATTTGCTTGCCACCCATTTAAGTCCAGCCTTGTGAAACTTTATAGACCGGCATTGTGGAGTATGGCAGCCACCAGCCACATGTGGCTATTTAATTTTAAATTAATTAAAATTAGGTTTTGCAAATTCTGTTACTCGGATGCACAGTTTAAGTGCTCAGTAGCCACATGATCTTCAACAGTGCAGATCTAGAACATTTCTACCATCTATTCTATTGAACAGCTCCGCTTATAACCAGTACTAAGCAAAGTAGCATTCCACGGGTGAGGATGGACCCGTTTAGCGCAGAAATTCTGCTATCAACACCAGGACAGAGTCTGGTACTGACAATGGAGAAGCCTCCAAGGACTCAGAGAGCCCCATCTGAAGGGGAAACACAGTCCCTGTCCTCAGGGAGCTCCCAGCCCAAAGAGGGTTAAACAATTCCTTCGTCAGATCTTGTTTTCCTGAGCAGGTGAAGAGGAAAGAGTCCAGCTGTCACTTAGCAGGCTCATTAGTGATGTCTTCTGGGGCCTTGCCCTCCCCAGGGGTAATTATTAACAGGCCTCAGGTGTGAGAGAGCGTGCAGCCCAGGCCCCACCCTCCCATTCAGTCAACTGAGCCAGCTGGGCATCCTGGGGGGGTCCAGAGCTGAGAGTCCCACCTGGAGGCGGCCCCAGACCTAAGTAATGCCCCCCTAGCCCCCTACTCTCGGCCCAGCCTTGCTTCATGTTTGATAAGACGAACCTCCAGCTGGGGGACAGCAGGCCGACCAGGAGAGCTGCCCACCGCCTCCTGATTAAACAATGGGGACTGTCCCGCATTCAGCAGGGGGCCATCCCTGCAGCCTCGGAGGGGAAGATCTAATGCCCCCAAACCTGGGCACAGCCTCTAGCCTCGTCAGCAGGAATTTTCCACATTTGCTGAGATTTCTGTTTGCCTTCCCCATTAGCTCAACAAGCATGGATGGAAAGATGACTAAGATAATTAGTGACTGACTGTAGCCGGGACAGAGGGGCCAGGCCAGGACAGGGTGGCAGAGGCTGGAGTGTGGCTAGAGAGGCTGTGAGTCAGCCAGGACGCACCAGTATGGGGGCCCGGGCCAGGCCTGGGAACTTCAGGCCAGAGGGGACAGGGCCCAGGGACAGAGACAGCAAGTGATGGCTTCAGCCTTGTTACCATGGAAACAGCTCCAAAAAGAGGATCCTTCTGCCAAAGAGGGTGCAAGCCCCTGTGTGGGTCAATGGGCCTGAGAAGGGAGAGGCCTATTCTGCAGCCACAAATGGCAACCTACCCCCTGCCCAAACCCGGCCCACAAAGGGCCCATGTTCACAGGGGTATTGACAAGAGACTAGGGATGCCACTGGACAGCCTAGCCTGAGCGTCTCGCTGATGAGTGGAAAGGGTGGGTGGAGGAGTGGGTTCCTAGAACCTTCTTCCTGTGGCACATCTCAAGCAGGGCCCCAGCCACCATCTACTTCCAGAGGCTCCTGATTCTTTTGATCATACCTCTATTAATAAAAAGTCTGTGATGTGTGCCCCAACACAGGTTTATTTTTTTATTTATAATTTACATGTACGTTATGCTAATAAATTATGTACATTATTGGAAAATACACTAAAAAATAGACATTTTTAAAGGATGAAAGAAAACATAAGTAGAAGATTCCAATGTCTTCCCAAATATTGATGGACCTGTCTTGTCTGCTCTGTTTTTTTTTTAATTAAGATTATGATAGTTAACAACCTTGTGAAATTTCAGTTGTACATTATTGTTAGTCATGTTGTGGGTACACCACTTCACCCTTTGTGCCCTTCCCCCACCTCCCTTTCCCCTGGTAACCACCAATCAGTTCTCTTTGTCTATATGTTAACTTCCACCTATGAGTGGAGTCATACAGAGTTCGTCTTTCTCTGTCTGGCTTATTTCACTTAACATAATACCCTCAAGGTCCATCCATGTTGTTGTGAATGGGATGACTTTGTCCTTTTTTATAGCTGAGTAGTATTCCATTGTATATTTATACCATAGCTTCTTTATCCAATCATCAGTTGCTGGGCACTTAGGTTGCTTCCACGTCTTGGTTATTGTGAATAATGCTGCGATGAACATAGGGGTGCATGGGACTTTTGGAATTGCTGATTTCAGGTTCTTAGGATAGATACCACAGCAGTGGGATGGCTGGGTCATAAGGTATTTCTAACTTTTTGAGAAATCTCCATACTGTTTTCCATAGTGGCTGCACCAGTTTGCATTCCCACCAACAGTGTATGAGAGTTCCTTTTTCTCCACAACCTCTCCAACATTTGTCACTCTTGGTTTTGGATATTTTTGCCATTCTAACAGGTGTAAGGTGATATCTTAATGTAGTTTTGATTTGCATTTCCCTGATGATTAGTGATGATGAGCATCTTTTCATGTGCCTATTGGCCATCTGTATATCTTCTTTGGAGAAACGTCTGTTCATGTCCCCTGTCCATTTTTTGATCAGGTTGTTTGATTATTTTGTTGTTGAGCTGTGTGAGTTCTTTATATATTATGAAGATTAACCCTTTGTCGGATAAATAACTTGTAAATATTTTTTCCCAATTAGTGGGCTGTTTTTTTGTTTCAATCCTGTTTTCCCTTGCCTTGAAGAAGCTCTTTAGTCTGATGAAGTCCCATTTGTTTATTCTTTCTATTGTTTCCCTCTTGTCTGCTCTGTTTTGAAGACACTGATTTACTTAAAGAATATGGGTGACATATTTCTAAGCTCATTAAATGAGCAAATCTTCCTGTGTTTGCAAATTCAACATCAGCCAGTCCTCTCAGGTTAGTGTTAAGATTACCAGCTATCTCAAAATTAGTTTGAACTTGAGCTGACCCTTACGCTGTAGGAGAGATGGTGGCAGAGCTGGCGATGTCAGTTGACAACAGGCCCAGAATGCCCCGATCCCCACAGCAGGATTTGCCCACCTTCTTCTTCCCTCGACGTGGAATGCCCTGCTACCTTACTCTACCACCACAACTACTACCCTTCCCAACCCAAACCTCTGCTCTTCTCCAGGATGTCTTCCCGGAGTCTCAGGCTGGTCAGGTGTACCGTCTCTAAGCTCCCACAGCCCAGTATGGCTACTTCCACTCTGATATTTACTCTGCTGCACTGGATTGATGTGTTAAACCCGCAGCTCCCTCCCTCAATTGTGAACCACAGGGCAGGGGGTTGCTCTCCTCATCTTTGTATCCCCAGCTACCAGCAGACGCAGACATGGACATCCCCACACACAGCCTCTCAGCACTCACATTCTGAGATTTGAGCACTCTTGGGTTCACGTGCAGGGCAGGCCAGGAGGGCCAGGGAGTTGACCCAACCCGCCCCTTCCCCAGGATCCTTCAACTAACGACTACAGGATTGGGGGAATAACAATGGGGTTAACCCTTGCCCCATGGGTGGTAACTTTGAGGCAAGTATTCTATACAGTCTCTGGGGGGCCCCAGGGTGACCCAACCCCAGTTGCCCACAGCAGTCACCTGCTCAATAACACATATTTTATTAGCTTCCTTCCTTTCCCTGCCTCTCTTCCTCACTCACTGACCAGTGTTTCATAGGATCACCTCCAAAATCAGCCACTAGCATTCCAATCTTTATCTTGGGGGGAGCCAGCCCAAGACACTGACCTATATTAGGTGTTGGACAAATTCTAATTAATGAGGGTCTGTTGAGCAATTTCTATGTCCCATCCATGGAGGGTTCAAAGTGGGGAAAGCTCACTGGGCTGGAGCAGTAGCAGAAGGTTCCTGAGGAGGTGGACTGAGCTGGGTCATTCAGGATGGGCAGGGTGGAATAGGCAGACAGCAGCCAAGATGGAATTCCCAGGAGAAGGAAGAGCATGAGCAAAGATGGGGGGAAGAAGGTGACCAATCCAGAGAGCAATGAGGAAGCACTGAGTGACACATCTTATCCCTGCCCCAAGGGGTTTCCCTTTTCCATGTCTCGTTCCCAGTTCCTCTTTCCCTGAGTCCAGAGCCTTGGCAATAGACTTCGGGCTTGGCATCTTGGGGGAGGGGCTTCTAAGACATTCCATGCACTGGCAGAGAAGCAGGCTCGCTCCCTGCCCCAGACCTTTGGAACAACCCTCATTAATAGCTTTTCCAAGACAGGCAAAGAGATTAGGCCGACTTCTGGGAAGGCTGATGCCTCCACCTGCCCCCTCTCCCCATATCTGGAGAACAGAGGGAGACAGAAGGAAGGGACTCTCTCGGTTCCTCTGTTGATCGTTAGGCGCAATTAAAAGCAGATGGAAAACAAATCTGGGCACACCAAGAGTGGGCCCTGTAAATCCCCTTATCCACCCTGTCCTCAGGGGGGTCCTCCTGAGCTGGCAGCCATCTAGGCAGTGGTGGCAGAGGCAGCAGCAGTGACATCCCTCCTGGGCACCCACACTCAGCCAGAAAGGGCACACCAGCTTGTCCTGAGGGAGCAGACTAAGCACCTTCCCTTAGAACTGAGCTCAGAGAGAGCTGGCCTAGGAGTCCAAAAACCTCATGCCCAAGCTGGCTCTGCCATCTGCTAGTTAGCGGTACTTGGGTGAGTCCTTTACCCTACCCATGACTCAGTTTCCCCAGCTGTACAATGAAGGAACTGGATACTGTCTAATGTCCCTTCAGCTCTGGGGTTTTATGTCCTAAGTCTGAGCTGCTTTCTGCCCAAGATTCTTCAGCCTAGAGATTCTGAGATGCTGACCCACAAATCTCAAACGAAGCTGCTCTGGGGTCCCAGGCTGTTGTAAAGACTGTGACAATTTGGAAGGAAGGAGGCCCAGTATTTGAACACTCTGGCAGGTTCCACGGAGAAAGGATCCTACACTGGCCCTTCCCTGAGCATCCCAGGCCTCAGCAATGCCAGGCCACATATTTAGAGTCAGGTTGCCTCTGACTTCTAGCAAGAATGGGTTCACATAGAACAAATCAGGCAGTTAACCATGTTTTCTCCTTGTACAGGGTCTCTGGTCCTGAGGGACACCATGGATACTGTGATCCAGCAAGACCAAAAGGAGCTTAGCACCTAGTCATTCATTGGAGCCTGCCATCTTGTGATTCTTCCATGCCAAGAGGACAGGCCTGGAAGAATGACACGGTCTTTAGTGGAGGAGGTTAAACCCCAGGGAAACTTCCACACTGGTGTGAGGTCCCAGGGACCTGGCTACTTACGTCCTGGGAGAGTGCTCTAAACTGATACACCCAAGGCCCCACCCCACCCATCCAGAGGCAAGGATAAGCCAATGTGGCTTTTCCAGGAGTCTTCAGATTTGGAGATGACTTGGGTGGGTCCTACCACAGTTAGAGCCTCTCCCGCGGTCAGTTGTCCACAGGTGAAAGCAAATCGGTTCAGTAGCATGGGCCCTGCCCGGACAGCTGGGCCCTGGGAAGTCCTTTACACCCCGACAGAACACCGCATCCATCGGCCCCAGCCAGCCACCTTGAAAATAAAACAGATCCAAATTAGAACTAGAGTAAAATACAATTTTTCACCCATCAGATTAGCAAACATCAAAACAACAACAACAATTGATAGCACGCTTTGTTGGTCAGGCTGTGGGGAAATTGTCACTCTTCCCACTGCTGGTAGAGGTTTAATTGTTACAGTCTCTGTGGAGAATAATTGGCAATAAGTATCAAGATTACAAGCACATATACCCTTTGACCAACAATTCCAGGTCTGGGAACTGTTGCTGCAGAGATCTGTACTGCGAAATGACGCCTATACGAGATTATTCACTGCAGCATTGTTCATAAACGCTAAAGAGGGAAACGACCTAACTCAACAAAGAACTGGTTGAATAAATCACAGATCAGCCATACGATGGAATACCATGAAGCAGTAAAAATAAAAAAAAAAAAAATCAAGGCATTCTTTAGACACCATTATCCAAAGTCCTCCAAGACCGGAGTAAACTCAAGAGGCAAGGTACAGAACCACGTGCAAAGTGTGCAACCTTTTGTGGAGAAAAGGGGGGAAATAAGAAATAGACATTTAAAAATTCATGCCTTCCCTCTCTGAGGCAGGGTGGAAACTCAAGAGCCTTGAAACGAACTTGCCCTGGCCACTTCTCCACTTTGGAATGAGGAGCAAATGAGGTAATAGACGAAAGTCAAGAGCTCTGGACACTGTTGGACCAGGGGACGGCATGGCTAGAGACAGCCTGGAATTAATCCTGTCCCCAGGCCTCCGTCTCACTCCCAGGACCCTCTCAATTACAAGCTAACCTCAGGAAATAAGTTTAAGTACGCTACCCGACCCTTACCCATTGTCCTGGGCCAATGAGGACAAAGCAGAGGCGGGGCTTCATATGTAAATAGACCTTGGGTCTTGTAAGAGCAAACCGTTCCCAGGTTCCCGCGTATTCCGGTGGTCGGTGATCCGTGCGCTGTTCACAGGGCAAGTGAGGGTTGGGTTTCAGCAAGAGCCATCAGGCTGACGTGTATGCCCCCTATTTGAAATTGATTGCTTGTATTGTTTTCTTTGTATTTAAACTGCAAATTGATTTTGGGGTTTGAGTTGTGTATAAGCTGAAAGTGAAAGATATTTTATATCTAGTTGTTTGCATATATTTAAGCAAACCTGATTTAAGTTAATACTGGGGTCCCCTGAGGATATTTTCCCCTTGAAATGAGATCCTAGATGTTATTCGTGGTTGAAAAATCAGATTATGAGCGTCTCAAGGGCCTGGGAAGAAATCTTTTCTTCTTTTTTTTTTTTAGGGGCAGTATTCTCTTGGGAATACAGTAGGTGCTTAGGAAATGTTTGCTGAAATAATTATCTAATTTAAGTAGGAATCTCAGAGGGAAGCTGGGGAGGTCTTGCCCCCTCCCTCATTGATTGCAGCTGGCTAGGAAGCCAGAGCTTCAACGCGGAGAAGCAGTGTGGGCAGGGCCCAGCACCCACGCCTGGCCTGCATCCTCCATGCCCCTGCCTGGGTGCACATACCCTTCCCTCCTGGGGCCTCTTGTTTCCTGCCTGGAAATAAGGGTGGCAGTGATGGCATTGGTAGGGCAGGTCACTGCTGATGTTGGGCGTGGTCCCCCAAGTGAATGGTGGCACGTTCCTGAGATAGGGGTGCGATGGCCGGAATGTGAGGGGCCAGAGGCAGTGATGGACTGCGGCGGCCCAAGAGCTGAACAAATATTGACCCTAAGCAAGGCGGCCTCTTGAAAGCCCTCCACAGGATGCCTCTCGCTGTTCACCTATCTCCAGCCACCTTCATGGCAGGGTACCTCCAGCTCATGGGAGGAGGGGTGCTGACTCTCCCTCTGGGGCCCAAGGCCAAAACCCAGGCCCAGAGACCTTGGGCGGGGGACACCACGTTGGCCTCTCTGCTCCCAGAGTGGGGTTCCAGATCTTCCAGGCCTGGCTCTCACTGTCCTCTGGGCTCTCCTGCCTAGATGTGGGTGGCCCCTGTCATAGGATGTGGAGCCAGGCTGCCCTTAAAATACACCAGGGAGGCCCTTGTCCCAGCTCATTTGTTATAATAGAAACCCACTATAGGCCATGAACAACTGCTTAGCATCGTCTCCCTCCTAATTATTGATAATGATAATGGCAAGTAACATTTATTAAGAACTTTCTGCATGCCAGGCACTATACTGAATGCTTTATGTGTATTAACTCACTTAATCCTCACAACCACCTTAGGAGATAGATATTTTTTTTTTGTCCCCGTTTTACAGATGTAAAAACTGAGGCACAGAGAGAATGAGAAATGCAAACAGAAAAGTCTCTCAAAGATATTGTGTCATTCGGTCTGTGAATGTAGATGCGAGGAGACGGGAGGTCCTTTGGGAAAGCTGGGTACCCAACCTCCTTTCACAGATAGGGAGACTGAGGCCCTGAGGGGAATCATTTGTACAAGGTCACCCTGGGCTGCAAAGCAAGGGCACCGAGTCAAAGGTGCTGCTGACTGGCGGACATTTCTAGGGAGCTGACCGCTGACCCTTGGGGTTACCTGAGGTCTTATCTTCCGAGAATTCCAAGCGTTTTGTTTTCTTTTCCTGCAGGCCTGATACTCTGGGCAAACACGGCCAGCGCCTCTCCCCACTGGATATCTTTCTCCTTTCCCACCTCGCTCACCCTAACCCTGACGTTTTCTCACATTGCCCCAGCAAATTGCTTTCCAGGTCCCAGTCACTGGGCCCTCTCTTCTGTGGCTTCTCCAGTATGTTTTAGAAAAACCTCTATTGGCCTCTCACTTACCCTACTTGCCCCATGAAGGCATCAGACTGGATGAGCCCCGAGATGCCTCCCTCTCTAGCTCTGAGGTACTGGGAATCTCAAACTCTATTTCTGTACTCAGCACAGAGTGACTGCTGTCTCCACCTGGACCCTGCTCCGACCCTGCAGCCAGCTGGGGTCTCCCTCTCAGTTTCACAGCCAGGTTGGGAGGAGGTCAAGGATGGAGACAGGAAGGGTGGGGGAGCTCAGAGTGGGTATTCAAGAAGGGCTTCACTGCGTTGTCACCCCCCAGTCTCCCAACCAGATTTCATCACTCCATTCCCACACACTGTTCCAGCCTCCAAGGCCTGGTCCAGACCCCTATGACTCCTCTGCCAGCAGGGGAAGGAAAGGGAATTTGAGCTGGATGGGATGGGGTAAGCACCTTCCGGGGGTAGGGGGGAGGCACCTGCAGCCGGCTGGCCTCACAGCCTGGCCTCCCCTCAATGATGCTGAGGAGCCCTGGCTGGAGATGGGGATGGGCCCCTCCAATTCTGGCAAGGGCAGTGCCTTCTGCTCAGAAGGAAATACAGCCTCTGTGTGAGTGCCTCGGCCTACCCTACCCGGGCTCACCCTTGCCTTCCTAGGTCAGTGACCTCTGGATTTCTGAGAACACTTGGGGCCTCCCATCCTCTGCCTGTCTCCAGATCAGACTCACTGAGCGGGATCCCCAAGCCGAGAGAAGCCTCCTGGGCCATCTTCTCAGTTCTCACTGCCCACACTTGGGCAAAGGGCAGGGCAGCCCCTTGGAGCTCCACACAGACTGGCACATTGGCCCACCCTCACCCCAGCCCAGCTCAGGCTTCAGTCTGAGTGGAGGCTATAGAGTCTGCGTCTTCTGGGGGTGGGAGGGTTGGTTCTTAAGGAGGCACCCATCTCCCCCACACCCTCATGACATGCATTCCCTGGCACTGAGAGACACTGGAGGCAAAGAAGGACAAACAGACACTTTCCAGGGACCAGGGACAAGCCCTCTGGGGAAATGAATCAAGTGTTGACACACTGAGCAGGACGAGAACTAAGGAGGTTTCCTGGGATGGGAGTGGGGAGCCAGGCCCAGGGCAGAAGTGGGTGCTTCAGAACACAGAGGAATCCCTCAGTTTCTTTCACCTGGTCCAGAGGAGCTGGGCATGGGAACTCCCTGAGTCAGGGCTGTGTCCTCACTCAGACCGGGGCTCCCTGAAGGCGGGGCCGTGTCTCCCCTCAGACTGGGGCTCCATGAGGACAGGGCCACGTCTCCCTTCAGACTGGGAGTGGTCTGAGGAGCAGAAGTAGGTTGTTTTCCTTATCAGATTGGAAGTTTCTGCAACAGGGACTAAGAGCCAAGGAGAGAAGTTAAAGAAGACCATTTCCAATCCATGACCAGAAAGAAGTCACTTTCTTTTTTTTTTGTCACTTTAATTGATTATCTTTATGGAAAATAAAGCCCACATACGTTCTGGATATTGAAAAAATTTCAGGTTGGTGATCAAGCTCATCTACTCTGAGAAACACATCCTCATCTACCAGGAAGAAAAAAATGAATAGTTAAAATTTCATCTCACTTGTTTTGAAAATTAGACTATCTATCCAGATGGTTCTAACATCAAGGTAAAACACAAGGATACACTCTCAGCAATACTTCCCCGTCCTCCCCGTTCCTTCTGCCTTATGTAATCACTTACATTCACTTCTGTGTGCTTCCAGTGTTTATTTATGCAAATACAAGTAAACATTCTTGCTTCCCTCTCCCCAGAAGGAACTTGCTGGTAGCTAGAATGAGTCTAATCAAAAGTCCAGGTTTGTATCCCAGTTGTGACTCTGACCTGTTTGACTTTCACACTCCTGCCCTGAGTGGAAGACATCCTGCAGCCCTGCTTGCTGTGAGGAAGGAGGCAGCCTATGTAATGGCCCAGTATACAGCAAGCGCTCAATAAGTGCTTATTGGTTTGGCATTGTTTTAAAGAAGAAACTACCTGAATTCTGTTCCTCCTGCCCTTAAATTGGGCTTAGCTGGGCTTATTGGCAAGTGGATTTGGAGAGAAGAGCTCTTAAAGTGAAGAGGGTGGATTGTGGGGAGGAGACTGAGAAGTGGGGTGAGGCCGATGCAAATGTAGAGGCAAGTGGTACTTCTGAGGTCTGTGGGTTCTGAGAATCTCCCGGCGAGGTGTCCTGGGCCTGGGAAGAGAAGTCCTGCCCCTTGTTTCCCTTGCAACTCAGGCCCCAGCAGCCTCAGAGGCCAGGTTTAAAACCCTATCTAAGGTACACAGCATTATCTCTGTTCCTCCCGGCCTGGGAGCCCAGGCCTCCCCGAGGACCTGGCTCCTACTGCTTTGTTAATATTTACTGGCGCTGGAAAACAGCAGGCACACACAACATGGGCCATCTTCCCCGCCAGAAACACACACGGGCTATGGGAGCACCACACCTGCAGATCACCTCTGAGGGTCCCCGTGAGCCCCTTCCACAGCCAGGCAGGCACCAGCATCAAGTCCCCGCACACCCACTGGCAGCCAAGGCAGGGAGGAGCAGTGAGACAGATGACAGAGACCTCGCTGTCCAGCACACATATGGCCTATCCAAATCGAGATGTGCTGTAAGTACAGGATGCCACAGATTGTGAAGACTTAGCATGAAGAAATACTGTAAATTATCTCAATAAGTTTTCATATATTGAATAGCTGTTGAAATAATATTTTGGGATATATTAGGTTACATAAAGATATAAAATATACTATTAAAATTAATTTCACCTGTTCATTTTAGTTTTTTAATGTGTCTACTAAAGAAGTTTCAAATACAGAGGTGGCTCACATTATAGTTCTGTCGGACAGCACTAACCAGGAGGGCTACAGAGCACAGATCTTGGAGGCTATATCTCCTGCCCGACCCGGGATATGATCACACCACCTCCTCTTCCAGCCTCTGGAGACTGGGGGTCCGCTGAGGACGGGGGCCTACTGAGGTCAGGAGCCAGGTCTCCCCTCTCTCCTAATTTCCCAAGTGCTGAGACATTTGGGAGGGGAGAAAGAGGGCAGTGTGGGAGCTGGCCATCCACGCCCTCTGCCAAGTCAGTGGCAGCGTGGCCCAGGGAAGGCCAAGCCCCCAGCCCTGTGGCCCGCCATTACAAACCTCCTCTGCCTTGATCGATGATCAGATTAGAAGCTGTTCATTCCACTCAGTTGGTCTTAAGAGGAGGCATCGTTTTCCCAAGACTTGAGATTCAGCCATTCAGCAAATTGTGGAACACACCTGGGTCAGAAACGGCTTGGAATGCTCACAAATTACAAAATTTCATGGAGAATCCACAAATAAATGTAGTAAAAGTCATGGCACAAAATCTATCTCCTTTCAGCTTTTACTCACTCGGCCTCATTCCACCATTTTTAGACACACAAATCCTTCCTAGGAGAGCTCTTCTTGGAGTGGAAGACCCTCCAAGTCTACTCTTTTCCAAGCTCAACATTCTAGCTCTTTACCCACCTTTCACAAAGGCTCCCTTCCAGGTCCTTGGCCCGCTGTGCACTCCCTGCCCCTCCTCACCATGTCTCTCTCCCACCTCTCCTCCTCCAGCTGAACTCAGTTCCCCTCATGTGCCTTGTGCTGCTGAGCCCAGCAGGTCAGTCACCTCCCTCATTCTGGATATGACACGTCCATTAACCTGGCCTATGATTGCCTTGCTCTTCAGATTGCTGCACGTCACTGCTGACACACCAGAAGTTGTCAACAAGACTCCAAGTCTTTTGTACTAAGTCCCTCTGCCCCCACCCTCTTAGACAATTGGCACTTGGGACCCCATTGCAGGGCCTGGAAAATGCCATCTTGTATCATCATATCCTCATGGCCACCTGTCGTGGCCTTCCTGCTCCTGATTCTCTCACTGGTTGTTCACTTTTCCTCCCAGTGGGATCAGCATCATATCTAGGCCCGCCTCCAAGTCGTAGCTACTGGTGAGTCAGATTTCACCACCCCCACTCCCGCATAGTGCTCTGGTCAGTCCTATGGTCAATCCTCAGTCCTCATCCCAGCTGGCCTCTCAGCACCATTTGGCACATTTGGTCACTCCTCTTATTGAAGCTTTTGCTCACTTGATTTTTAAGCCATCACACTCTCCTGGTTTTCCTCCTACTTCCCTGGCCACTCCTTCCCAGCCTCCTTTACTGGTTCTTTCTCAGTTCCCCAACTCTGTAACGTTGGAATGCCCCATGCCTAGTCTTTGGACCCCTTCTCATCCTTATCTTCACTCACTCCTTTGGTGATCTCATCCAGATGAGAGGCTTTAAATATTATTTATAAACTGATGACTCCAGAATTTAAGTCTCCAGCCCAGACCTTTCCTCTGAATCCCAGACTCACATGCCCAGTTGTACACTCTCATCTCCACCCAGATGTCTAACGGGCATCTCAAACTTAGCATTCCAAACCTGACTTTCTGGTCTCCCCACTCCCAGCCACATGGCAGCCATAGGCCACACCATCTCAAGATTTCCAGTCATGTCAACTCCATCCTTCCGGTTGCTGGGACCAAAAATCTTGCAGTCAAATTTAACTCCTCTCTTGCTCTCACATCCCATACCCAATTTGTCAGCAAATCCTGCTGGCTCTATCTTCAAAACATATCAGAATCCAAGCATTTCTCTGTCACTTCCAATCTTTTCAAGCCACTGTCATTTCTTGCTTGGATTTTTGCAGGAGCCTCATGACTTTTGCCCTTGCTCTTGAGATCACTAGTTTCCCTGCTCTGTCCTCCACACCTGTAGTCTAGTCTCAATACAGCAGCCAGGATCATCCTGTTAAACCTAATTCGGATCCTGAGCCTCCTCTTCTCAGACCCTCCAAAAGCTCCTGCCTCCCTCAGAGTAAAAGCTGAAGGCTTCACCGGGGCCCCCAGGCCCTGCATGATCCAGCCCCCCTTTCCCTCTCTGCTCCATCTCCTCCACACTCGCCATCGCTCTCTCTGCTCCAACCATCCCAGCCTCCTTTGCGCTTCTCCAACACCTCAAGAACTGCCAGCCTTCTCCAGATGGCCTCACAGCTCCCTCCATCCTTCAGGCCTTTGCTCAAATGTCATCTTCTGAGTGAGGCCTTCCCTGACCACCCCCCTGGGAATTGCAACCCTACTCTGGCACTCTTTAATCATCCTTTTCCACTTAATGTGTCTCTATAGCACTTTTTTCTTTCTAATATATTTTATACTTTTCTGACATTTTGTTATTGTCAGTCTCCTACCTCTAGAACATAAGCTCTAGGAGGGCAGGGATTTGGGGCTGTTTTGTTCACAATTGTATCGCGAGCTCCTAAAACAGCATCTGGCACACAGTAGATGTTCAATCAACATTTGTTGAATGAATAAGACAGGACTAACGACAGAGCCCTGGCCGCCGTTGCATCCACTGGAAAGTCCTCTTCTAGACCAATGTGGATTCATTAAGCAATACCCTTGGCGTATGACCTTTTAATTTATTACATAATTTACTTATTCTGATTTTCACTTATTGTCTGTCTTCTACTGTGGAACATAAGCTCCATGCAGGAATTTTTTGGTCTATTGTGTTCATTGAAGTATTCCAGTGTCTAGAGGAATGCCCAGCAAATAGTAGAAACTCTGTGAATGTTTGTTGAATGAATGGATGACCGTTTGTCCAGCTGCTTATCCATAAAACCACTTCAGGGTCCCAGCTGTATTTCTCCATCTTGAACATCAAAGTACCCAAGAGACTTTATCAAGAACTTTGTGGAGTTTCCTCATTTCCCACAATTTCCACATTTTATAGTCTCCAGTCCTCCCGAGAGTCAGAAAAATCTATTAGTCAGCCATCTTAGTAAGAGAAATACACATTAAAACTAGATTTTTCTGCCACCCGATCATCCAGCAACAGTAAGATCTGAAAGTTTAAAAACACACTGTGAGCCAAAATACAGGGAAACAGACCATCTCATGTATTCAAGATGGGGACAGAAATTGGCACAACTTCTACGGAATTTGACAATCTGACAATGTCTATGAAAATTAAACATGCACATATTCTTTGGCTCAACAATTCCATCTCTGAGTATTTATTCTATAGAAACACACACATACCACATATATCAAACATGCAGGAAGTAACCATATGCAAAGTTATTCATTGTAGAAATGTTGATAAGAGAGAAAGGCTGGAGACTGTGGGTGGCTGGTTGAATAAATGACGGGGCATCCGTATCACGATGCTCCAAGGGCGTTAAAAGAATGAGGCAATGCCACATGAAGTGCTGTGTAAAAGCTCCAAGATATATTATTAGAGGAAAAGAAAGTTCAATTAAAAATGGCAAGTGAAATATGCTACCATTTGCCTTCTTGAAAGGGTAGCTACATAATACACATACTTGATGGTAACACTGGTTGCCTTTGAGGAGGGGAAGTGGAGGCTGGGAGTCAGGGGTGAGAGGGAGACTTTGCCTGTGTACTCCTTGGTACATTTTGAACTGTATTCCATGGGTGTTTCTTACCTATATCTCAATACTCTTGGTTTTAATTGGCCTGACACAAGCAGCCATGGTGAGCCTATGCTGGCTCCTTCACTTATTAGTGCTCATGAACCATTCCTTTCACAATCTACAAGGATCCTGACCCAGACTGCCCTCAGCTGTGCAGTTGCAGATTCCAACCTCCTCCTCTTTTTGAAACTCGGAACCACATTTTCCTTTCACCAGGTGCCCATGCTCTGAGCTTTCTCAGGGGGGACCGAGTGGACCCAGCAGTCTTATTAAGCTTCCTTTGTGCCTGAAATGTCATTTTATGGGGAGAAGGCCCCGTACTCCCCATGAACAGCTGGTGGGGAGGGGTTCATCCCACCTCCAGGGCCCCCTGGGCTTCTCTTTCTTCTCCGGATGTGGCCCTGATCTCTGGGTCTGAAGGCCAGTCTCCTTGTCTCTGGTAGAAGGGCAGCAACGATACCACCCCAGGAGCGCCAGCCTTTCTTCACTTCCCACTCGTGTTATGCCATCAGGCCCAGCCACAGCCTCCTCCTCCCTTGGTCTTGACTGGCTCTGATCCTGGCTAAACAAGCTTGGGTTGCCCCTGGCATCTTTCACAAAGTTCCGTCTATTTTTGTCTTCCGGGCACCATCTTTACAGGCCCGTGGCCCTGCCTCATATTTGCCCTTCCCTTCTCCCTTGAAACCTTTTTAAAACAGCACTCTGGCAAAGAGCTCCCATGCCGCCCACTGATTTCCTTGGCCACCTCCCCGCTTTCTTCATCACTGGGACACAGATTCCCTGTGTGTGACTGCACAGTCTGATGTACATTTTTGGGAGCTTCTCAACCCTCTAGAGACAGCTGTCCCTCCCAGAGCTTCGTGCCATGGAATCCTGCCTATCTTGCCGCTGAAATATTGGCAGGCTGACTTTGGAAGTCTTACTACAGGCCCTCAGCAGCTCTCGTCTGGAAGGTTGCAAGAACCTCCCTGCTTCAGTCTGAGCTTCTCCCAGGGTCTCCCATCCGTTCTCTGCACCAGCACTGGTTGATCTTTCTCAAATGCACTGCTAACCGCGCCCCTCCACTGCTGAAAGCCAGTCAAGACCCTACAGGATAAAATCCAAGGTTGCAGCATGATTTGCAAAGCCTACCGTGGTCTGGTTTCTTGTCACCTGTACCTCCACCTCTCTCTCTCTCTCTCTCTCTCTCTCTCTAACTGCATCTTTTAACTAAATATCTAATTGTGCACACTTCCCTGGACACACTATATTATTTCATATCTCTATGCTTCTGCTCCCGCTGTTCCCTCTACGAAGGATGACCTTCCAAATGCTCTTGAAAGGGGTGCTCAAGACCTCACTCGGTCACCTTTTCCGAGAAATTTTCCCTGACCCCACAGGTAGGGCAAACTCTGCTCCTCTGGTTTCTCTTTGCATCCTGGCCCAAGACTTAGCTCTTACCACACACAGCAGACACTGCTCTTTCTACCTAAGAGCCATTCCACCCTGCCCTTTTCTCTTGCCATCAGAACCCCCACCTTTTCGGGTGGCAATGTATCCAGGGCCAGGGGATGAATCAAGGCTCATTTAAGCTCTCATAAGCATCCTATTCCCAGCCACCTGACCCTCACCTCCCCTGCCTCCCTTACCACATTCCCTCTCAGTTCTGGTCAATGAGACATGAGAAGTAGTTTTCTGAAGGGGGTTCTGGGAAACATTTTTCTTCTCTGATAAAAATACAGCCCCATTTTTCTCCTTGGTTGTTTTCGTTTCTGCCTTGAATATAATTGTAGGAGGCATCACAGCCGCCATCTTGCAACCATGACACAAGAAGCATATGGACAAAAAGCTAACATCTTGAGGATGGCAAAGCAGGAAGACAGAAAAAGCCTGAGTTTTTCATAACCTCGCTGAGTCCTTTCACCAAACCTGGAGCCACCTGCCTCCAGACTTCCTGCTGTGTGAGATTGATAAATGTCTTTATTGCTCAAGCCACTGTCCACTGGGTATTCTGTTACTTGAGACCAAATGAATTCCAAACTACTATAGCATGATATATGAAAATGCCCTTGTTGGAAGTCTCTGTCTAGATGATATGCTCTTGAGAGCAAGAATGGTGTCTGATTCCTCTTGGTGTTCCCAGAGGCTAACGCACTGACTCAATAAATGATGATCCAGTTGAACTGAACCACCTTCCCTTCTCTGACTATTATGAATAAGGGACAGGTTCACTTTTATCCCAGCTTTCCCCTATCACTGCCACTCTGCCTGTCCACTCTGCCAACCAATCCTCCTTCCTCCATTCACTTCCCCCAACCCTCTGAAAGATGAAATACCAGTCAAGAACTAGTTGGACATGCTGCCCAGGCAAGTCCTCGCAGATGAGGTCCCCACCCTCTGTGTCCCACCCCAGGCCAGATGGGCTCTGTGCATCAAGACAGCACTATCCCTGTCCTCCTGCTCCCCCTGCGGCTAGAGGGCAGGACACAGCCTATTAGCCCCCACCAGAGGGTCACTCCTTCCCAGTGTCTGGATCCAGATTCCTGTTGCTTCTGAGAATCTCACCTTCACTCTCTTCAGGAACAGAAGTTCCTTGAAAGCAGAAACTTGGCCTTCAGGATGGACCCCAGCCTAGCCAAGTGCAGACACCTAAGTAACAAAGAGGGCACTGCGTCAGCCACTCCCAACTGTGCTACCTACTGCCTTCCCCAGTGCTTGGCCCAGGACAATGTGAAGTTCCAGAATGAACCACCAGCCCTGTGCTCCTGTCTGACTCATTATTAATAGAGCTAATTATTTAAGGTACACAGTATACTTTTTAAATCTAACCAATGCTGAGCACTTAAACTGCTGATAGCTTTCCATATGGATGACTGAGGGCTCCAGATAAGTGTACTAAATACTGAACACAAAATTCGTCTTCTGGTAAAACGTAACAGAGAGTGTCACCCAGAGACAGCTCTCTGCTTGCCCGCATTCTCATCTGGTGACCGACCTTGCCTAGGGCCTCATGCAATAACCCTGTACTCCCTCCGTGAAGCCTGCAGACCATGGGCCTGTAAGAGGGCTCAGGCCGACCCCCCGGGGGCTCTCCAACATGCTCATCCATTTCCGCTCCCACCAACCAAATCACATGAGTCCCAAGAGCCATTGTGTTTGTCCCAAACCTGCCTACCAACGTGCTTGTTACTGTAATTATGTAATTTAATTAAATAAGACACTAAACAATGAAAAATGACTGTGAAAAGCAAGAGTTTTCTTCTTTTTCTTAAAGATCCAAGTTGGAATGTTTTGGAAGAGTTTGGTAATAGCAAGCCACTGAAAAGAATTGCCATTGAGTTAGATGTGAAAGAGACAGAGTGGTACTGGCAGGCTGGGTTTGGGACATGGGGGCAGGGGTCAAAAAGTCTGGAAGGATCCTGCCCTTGGCTGGTTCTTAAGAGGTATGAAGTTCTTGCTCCACTTTAAATAAATCAAAACTGGAACCCAGGGAAGATAGAGGGTCATGGGGTGGTTTATGCAAGAAAGAAATTCCAGGCTCAGGAGTGTCTGTGCCCAGGAGAAGGCCTCAGCTATCCATCAAAAGGCTGGCAGATGTTAGCACATCCGTAAGTCTCCAGTTAAAATGAAATATGCATACTGTAAACGTCTCATTTTTTTATGATTCCCGTTCTGACCAGCCAGCTACAGCCCCGATGGTATTAGATAGGAGGGCTTCACCGCGCCAAGTGTAAACCCGACAGCAGCGGCCTTATCACACTGAACCTTCGTTTCCTCGGGGATTATCATTTGACTTGCCTCAGACAGCCGAGAAGATTAATTGGGAGAGCGAAGTGGTTAGAAGAGCGCCCAGCACATAGTAAGCACTCAATTCGCTAGCCAACTCCTTAAGCAAGCCAGAAATCTCGGAACCACTCCCAGCGCCTCCCTCTCCCTCATCTGCCGTCTCCTTCTACCCAGCCTATCATTGCAATCATGCCAAGTCTACTGCTAAAAAACCTCCTGACTGTCCTGGGAGCTCCGTCCCCAGGCAGCCACGGGGCCAAGCCCCCACCCCGCCTGCCTGGAGGACGGCACCAGGTCCCCACTAGTTCTGCTGCTTCTACTCTTCCTCCCAGCCCGCAGTCCAGCCTCATCTAGCAACAAGAGGGACGTGTCAAAAACATGAATCTGATCATGTCGCTCCCTTGCTTAAAACTCTTCAATAATTTTTCAGACTCCTTCAAATAGCCGAGAAAGCTCTACACACACACACACACACACACACACAGAGCACTCCAGCTGCACGAGCCACTTGTCAGCCCCTCGGAGTGCACTGTGCCCGCTTTTGCCTCAGGACCTTTGTACATACTGCCTATCACCTAGAATAGTCCTTATCCTTCTTGAACAGGTAAATGCCTCCTCATCCTTCAGGCCTCTACTTAAATACCATTTTCTTAGGAATGCTTGCCCTTTCACTTATACAAAAAATACTTATTTATGGGGCCATGTGGTTAAGTTTGCACATTCTGTTTCAGCGGCTGAGGGTTTTGCTGGTTCAGATCCTGGGCGCGGACATGGCACTACTCATTAGGCCATGCTGAGGCGGCGTCTCACATAGCACAACCAGAGGAACACAACAGTGAGCAAGACAGACAAAATCCCTACCCTCATAAAGCTTATATTCTAGTGGGAAAGAAAGATAATAAGCAATTACATAAATACTATTTTCAGGTGGTGGTAATAAAAGCATCTGATCAAAATATGACTTATTTTGTTATTAGAAGAAGTAAATTATTAGAAGAAATAATATTTTAATTGTTTAAGAAAATTAAGTTTCAAGAATATATCAAAGGCATTTATTTATATCAAATATATGATATAAAATATGATATATACATATTGTGCATAGAGACATAGAACAATGACTGTTAAAATTTAGTTCTAGAATGTTGCTTGTGTAATTTTGAAAATGTGACTCTAGCATGTTCTCCCAATCAAAAAATAAAACAAAAGACAATGGCATTGCTCATGCATATACACACGCGAACACACATACCTCAAAACTGACATGTGGAGCCTATCACAGGTCACAGGTTCACACACGTCTATACACAAAGATATAGCAGACTCGAAACATCACACACACAAACACACACACACACTCAGACAGTCATAAACACACAGAGACCGGGGGCTGGGTGTGAGCACCCACACACACAAACTCGCCCTGCCTGCTGGAGGTATAGTTGCCGCAGGTGGCAAGTCTCTCTCCTCCTAGGACATCATCGTTCAGATGATAATCAGCAGCTGGGGTAGCAACAGGAGGCCCTAAATTCTCCCTCCACTCCCAATAGTTACCCAGCAACCTGACCCCTGGCAGAGGCTGAGGTTAAATTAAAATATAGAGAGATCAGGTACATTGTAATTTTGTGGCCACTCTCTACTCTGACCTCTGCTCACCCCCCAAGCCCAGCATCACACTCAATAGTCCCCTATCACCACCCTGACTACCCCACTCACTGCACACGCACACCCAATCACACACTCTGCTCACACCCACGTAATCCACAGCCACACGTCCCTGCGCTCACGCCCACAAACCACACACTCGTACACAAGCCCATCCCACACACCTGGAGATGCAGGTCAGCTACTGGGCTTCTTGGCAGATGGGAAGATCTCGGATGTGAACCCTAGCTCCCCACCCCTCCACACCCACACGTACCCAGTGCCCATGCCCTGCCCTCTCTCCTCACTACTGCCTGAAGGTGTGAGTCACTTCTCTTACGCCCAGAGCCAGCCTTGCAGGGCAAAGTGGTACCCCCACCCCCAGCCACAAGCCAGCCTCCAGGCCTCCCCATTGTCCAATGGCACCTGACCCACTTGCCACACTGCTCATCAGCATCCAAGGAGAGGCCAAAGTCTTCAGGGACAAGGTCCCTCCTGAGCCGGGCGGGGCAAGTCACAGGATCTGAGATGATGTCAGGGCACTAGGGACATCAGGAACCCAGGGAGGCTTGACCCTTGAGCAGAGGGCACAGCTGACTGCCCAGGTCCATGTGAGCCTGGAACCCCTGAGGCACAGCTGGGCATGGCAGCAGGGCCCAGAGAATACAAGGCAATGGGGCAGCCCAGAGAGGAGTCTGCCCCATTGCTGCTGGACCCGGGGAAGGATCAAGGATGTCCTTCTACCCTCGCACCAGGGCTTGACTCCTGGGTGCCTCTAGGAGTAACAACAATGCCAAGGAGATGGTCAAAAGAGTCATATCAGAGAGTCTCTGGCAGGAGACAAGGCCAGCACCCTTTCAGAATACCTAAGGGTCTTCTCTCTGTCCCCTGGATCCAAGAGAGAACGAGGCAGCCAGCAAGCTATAAGGAGAACAGGCACAGCATGGTCCAGGCACTTCTGTGGGAGTTAGAAGAACAACCCTGGGATCCCATGATTCTATGACTTGGAGCTGAGGGATACAGAAGAGAAAGAAAATGGAGAGTGGCAGCCCTCTTCCAGCCCCCAATCTCATGACCTGCCCTCCCAGCCCGCCCAGTCCCTGTCCAGCCCAGCCCCAGGATCCCTTTATGAAGGGCTGAGAACCAGCAGTTTACCTTCCTAGAGGCCCTTTGCAGGGTCGGGGAGACCAAGACCCAACTGTGCAGGAGGACGGAGAACAGGACTAAAAGTGTTAGGGAGCTGCAGCAGGAGAAACTAAGGGCACAGTAATGAAGGACTGCCTGGTTGACAAAAGACAATTTAATTCAAGTAGCAAATACTGACCGACCACCAGCTCTGCACTGGGCACTGTGCTAGGTGCTGGAGCCACAGAGATGAGGGAATGTGTTCTCTGCTCTCAAAGAGACAAGACTATAATGAAGTAATAATAATAACAGCCAGCACCTGTATAATATTTGTGAAATGCTAAGCCCTGTTCTCAGTGTTTTACGAATCATTTGATTCTCATAACCAACCTTCTAAACTAGATACTATTATTATTCCCATTTCAAAGATGGCAAAGAAATTGAGGCATAGAAGGGTTAAGTAACTTGCCCAAGATTGAATAGCCAATACGAGAGGATTCGAACTAGATACTCTGGCTCCAGAATCTGTGCTCCTCAGCATCTCACTCTCCCCTCCTGTACGGTAGCAGCAGGCCACTTTGCGCTCATTCTCCACAGTGCTGGGAACCCCTCATCTCTCCCACCACCCCATCCCCAGCCTGAATCATCTGTCATCACACTGGGTGGTCTTCACCTATCCATCAAACACACACCCAGCATCTGCCATGTGCCAGGCCCTGTGCTGGTGCTGGAAACACAGACCCCAACAGGCCAGGGCCTGCCCCTGGGGAGTTCTGTGTTAGGGGTGAGGTCACCAGGTAAATAGGCCATCAACCCAGGGAGACAGGTCTAGAGGCAGTCTAGGGATGGGACACTCTGGAACCCCAGCTGAAGGAGCCACAGTGACAGCACCAAGAACTAGCAGCATTCATGAAAATTTCAAATCCTTTGTGCATCAAAAGACACTATCAACAGAGTAAAAAGGCAACCCACAGAATGGGAGAAAATATTTGCAAGTCATACAACCAATAAGGGATTAATATCCAGAATATATAGAGAACTCCTAAAGCTCCACAGCAAAAAAACAAAAACCTGGGGCCAGCCTGGTGGCGTAGCGGTTAAGTTTGTGCCCTCTACTTCAGTGGCGTGGGGTTCGTGGGTTCAGATCCTGGGCATGAACCTACACACTGCTCATCAAGCCATGCTGTGGCAGCGTCCAACACACAAAATAGAGGAAGATTGGTGCAGATGTTAGCTAGGGACAATCTTCCTCAAACAAAAAGAGGAAGACTGGCAACAAATGTTAGCTCAGGGCCAAACCTCACAAAAAAAAAAACAAAGCAAAAACCCAATTCAAAAATGGGAAAAGACTTGAACAGATATTTCTCCAAAAAAGATATACAAACGGCCAATAAGCACATGAAAAGATGCTCAACATCACTAATCATTAGGGAAATGCACATCAAAACTACAATTAGATATCACTTCACATTCGTTAGGATGGCTGCTATCAAAAAACCCAAATCACAAGCGTTAAGGAGGATGAAGAGAAACTGGAACCCTTGAGCATCGTTGGTGGGAATGTAATATGGTGCAGCCGCTGTGGAAAACAGTCTGGTGGTTCCTCAAAAAATTAAAAACAGAATTACCATATGACCCAGCAATCCCACCTTCAGGTATATACCCAAAAGAATTGAAAGCAGGGTCTTGAAAAGATATATGTACACTCACATTCATGGAAGCATTATTCATAATAGCTAAATCATGGAAGCAACCCAAGTGTCCATGGGTGGATGAATAGATAAGCAAAATGGGGTGTATATATATATACAAAGGAATATTATTCAGCCTTAAAAAGGAAGGAAATTCTAACATATGTTACAATGTGGATTCACCTTGAGAACATTTTGCTAAGTGAAATAAGTCAGTCACAAAAAGACCAAGACTATACGATTCCACTTGTGTGAGGGATTTGAGCAATCAAATTCACAGAGGCAGAAAGCAGAACGGTGGTTGTCAGGGGCTGGGGGAGGGGAATGGAGAGTTGTTATTTAATTGGCATAGAGTTTCAGTTGGAAAAGATGGAAAAGTTCTAGAGATGGATGGTGGTAGTGGTTGCACAACAATATAAATGTCCTTAATACCACTGAACTGTGCACTTTAAAATGGTTAAGACAGTAAATTTTATGTAATGTGTGTTTTACTGCAACAAACAAAAATTAAGTAAAGAACTAGGGGCAAAGTGTAACTCCAAAGCCAGGCAGGCTTAGGTGAGAAAGTTCCCCGGGCCAGGGACAGGACAGAGGCAACGGAGAAAGCGGTACGGGGAAAGCTGAGTGCAGATGAGGGCAGAGCTGGCCTCTGCCACCAAGCCTTGCTATGTTCTGGCGGTGTCACTTCCTCGCTAGAGGGCTCAGTTTCCTCATCTGTCTAGTGGGATTAATAAAACCTGCTCTGCCAAACCCGTAGGAAATTGTGTGTGCAAAGGGCTTGGGAAAGGATAAACTGTAAGCATATGGTATTTGAGACAGATGATAACAATTAAAAGCCACAGTTGGGAATCTGGTGGAAGTCATTAGACTTAAACACCTAGAAAACAGAAAAGTGTTCATGGAGAGCTCTGTGAATCAGAAGTAGGGCGAGCGAGCTTGAGATAGAGCCTTTCCAGAAGTAGGGACAGCACTTTTCACAGTGGGATTTCCTGTGAGGGTCATCTTGTTCAAGCCTCTGCCTCCTCCAGCCTACTCCACAAGCCCCTCAGAGCCCCTGCCCCTGCCTCCAGGAAGGCCCCAGGGCTGCAGGGAGGCCACAGCCACTTGCAGCCACGGAGTCCAAGGCAGTTTCAGACGAATCCAGCCTGGCTAAGCTCAGGGCTACTAGATTCTCACAGGGGAGGCGGGGAAGAGGTGACACGGGCTGGATGGGTAAATCTGGAAAGATTTCTGGAGGCCTGGCTGAGCCAGTCTGGTGGGGAAATGGCAGGGCCACAGCCCATCACAAACCTTGATGCAACACAGACCGGGGCCTGGTCCGCTCTGCCCCTCGCTCTCCGTGTGGCCTTGAGCAGTTACATAAGCTCTCCAGGCTTCCCTTTCCACTCTGGTAAAAATGGGGGTGAAATTTGTACCCTTCTCATGGGGCTGTTGGAAGGAGTATGAGTGAGTCCATATTCTATCCCCAGGGCCCAACAAAAGGTGGCTCTTGTTTTCATTATTATTTCTTATTACTCTGCTTCCCAAGGCTGGGGGTGGGACAGAGACGGAGAACGGAGGAGCGACTGGGAATATTGCCAGCTTGGGACAGGGTGATGCTGGGGCACCTTCCAAGTCTGTGGGACATGACTGTGACTGAAGGGTGGGCGTGAGGGGCCCCAGGGGCCTGCCTAGCGAAGGCCTGGCCTCCTGAAGTCCCCAGACATGCCCCTCCCTCCCTCTTGTTTGGCTGGGAGAGTCCCCCCGACCTTCTGTGGGAACCCTAAACCTGGCATGCTTCTTCCTCTCCCAAATTGCTCTCCTGTCAGAGGTGGGGGTGGCACCCTGGACTTTACCCTCCCTTTTGGGCTCACAAGTTCCCTGGGCTACTTGCCCTTAAAGACACAGGTCCCTTCTCATGGCCCAAGGCCGGCAGGGAGAGGAGGCAGCCCCTGAGAGCATGCATTCCAAGGAGCCACCATCTGCCTCCTCAGGTCTCTCTCCAGACCTGTCCCAGGCTACTCCTCTGTCCCTACCCCACCTCAGACACACTGACATCTGGGTCTATTGGTGACCCAACAGGTAATTACTAACCCGAGGAATAGGCGCTGGCCCTTTAAGACTGCCCTGGGAAGAGATGTCCAAATCACCCCATTGGACTTTGTATCCGGAGGCTGCTGGGGAAAACAAGGCCTGGGAGCCCTGTGCAAGCGTGCCCAGGCAGGCCCACAGCCGGGAAGTCCGGCCCAGAGAGCATCTTCTACTGGCCCCTTTCCCTCTCTATCCTTCTGACAGGCTTGCCCTGCCCGTGAATAATGGAACTCATGCTCTCTCCGATGGGCATCCTCCTGCCTGAATTGCTAGGCTTCGTTCATATCCCACCTCCTTTCAACAGATGCCTTAGCCTGGGCCATCCTTTCAATGCCCGTCTGTCACTATGCAAGAAGGGGGACCCTGGTAAGGACAACCCCATCTGTGCCTAGCACGCAGCCAGGGCCCAAGGTACTGACCCAGCAAAGACCCTGGCCTAGTAAAGGCAAAGGGGAGGTGGGGCATCTATGGGAGAGAGCCCAGAAGTGGGAGTCAGGACACCTGGGTTCTGGACCCAGCTCGGCCCTGAGCCGCCACAGGGCCTTGGAAGTGTCTCTGCCCATCTCTGAGCGCAGCGTGTCTACCTGCAGACGATGGGCCCTCACTGCCAGCCGGTACTGTGGTCCTACAGCCCTCAGGTGGCTGGTGCAGGGCATGGCCTCCACCCTCCTCCCCATGAGCCAAAACCACAGTCACATCGGGGCTAACTGAGATGGGCCAAGCTCTCTTAAACGGCTTACACCAAATGAATGGCTACATGAGACCTTTTCAAGGGCCTCAGGTGCCAGCTCCTCTGGAAAGCCAGCTTCTCTGACTGCCCCAGTGTTTGGCTCCCACGCTGAGGACTGCTCTGGTAAATATCTCCCCTCCCTGAATGGTTGGTACCTCCTTGAGGCCAGGGACTGTATCACTTTCAACTCTGAGAGTCAGAGCAGCCTCAGTGCCTGGCACATCCAAGGCCCTGGGCGAAAGTCTTTTGAGTGAATAAAGGAATGAATGTCAATGGTTTTAAAATATCAGCACTGCACACAGCGGCTGCATAATAATGTGCAGGTTGGGCTAAGGCAGACCCAAGCTCTTTCCCCAAAAGCTGGGTGACCTTAAGAAATAATCTGACCTTCCTGGCCCCCCTTTGGCCCAGATCCCACAGGCCAGTTTAGTTGGTGAGCATCAGTTAGGGGCCTGCTGCCTGCAAGGCACTGGGGTCCAGTGTCAGGGGGCCACATGGAAGAACTAGAAGACACAGTTTCTGCCCTCACAGAGCTCACTTGTGGTTGAAAGCACCCGTCTGGAATAATCTGAGAACAACAACAAGGAGAATCAGGACAGGACAGACAGAAAGACCAAAGGTCAGAATGGGAGGATGGTAAGAACAGGGTGGAAGTAATCCCAGGAGGTGAGTTCTGAACTATAGTCCCAGGATATTAGTCTCATTCATCCATCCATTGGAAGAGACATTGTTAAAAGCCAGGCCCTGAGGATACAATGGTAAATGAACACAGTCCTTCCCTTCAGGAGCTTCCAGCCTCACTGGGATGCCCGCATCTAAACCCAGGAGACCACAGGGTCTGAGAAGTGGCCTAACAGATACATAGACCATTTACCAGAAACTGGAGGAGGGGAGAGCCTCTTGGGAGGGTCAATCTTGAGAAAATCGCCACCAAAATCTGCCCCGTGGATCCAAGCTTGTAAGGGAGCAGGAGATGCAGGTAATGAGAAGGGGCAGGAGAACCTTGTGAGGCAGAAGGCACCTGGCAGGGAGACAAGGCCAATGAGGACCTGTTCTTTCTCCAGGTTCTTTGCGACCTCACCTTTGACCAACAATTTCCTGGCACTGGCTCAGGCTGCCAAGGGGGACAGAGGGGGAGGAAGAGGAGGGTAAACAGCAGGTGAGGCCAAAGGTGGCCCTAGAAGGCAAGGGGCACATTCCAAAAAGTCTCCTCAGCCTGAGGCCTGCAGCAGAGCCCGAAGTCCGAGAGCGAACCCACACCTGCATTCCAGCCATCCAGAGGCCATAAATACCTGAGAACCCACCAGAAACGATGCTTTCCCTGCCTGGGAATTCCTCCCCTCCCCCATGCACAGCCCAGCTCCCCAGCTCCCTAGTGCCCCCTTCTCCGGGAGGCCTTCTGGATTTGCTGGAAGGAGCTGAGGATTTCTACCTGGGCATGACCCCTTCCTCCCACCACCTCCTCCTCTTCTCCCCTCTCCTCGCTCCCCTTGGCCAGACTGGCTGGTGGGAGAACCCTCGAGACCTCACTGCATGTGACCCTTCTGCATAGTGCAGGGGAAGCCTGGAAATATCTCAGCCAGCAGCCAGGTTTGGGGCCACTTTGCCACTCACAGGCTGTGTGACCTTGGGCAGGTCACCAAACCTCAGCAAACTTTGGTTTTGTCATCTAGAAAACAAGGATGCTCACCGGGAACGCTTTCACAGGGCTTTTGGAAAGAGTAACTGAGATAATGTACATGAAATAAAATTAGGCCTTATTATTCTAACTGCTGGACATTGCTAGACATCACTCAAACTTTTAATTTTACTGATGAGGAAACAAGTCTGGAAAATATATGAAGATATTAGGGGATTGGGTACCCTTCCCTCCTCCTTCTCCTCTTGCTCATCTTCTTAGTTCATCCTGGCCTTCTAAATAGGGGTTCCTAAACTTTAAGGGGCATAGGTCCCTTAGAGAAAGTGATGAAAGCAAGGACATCTCTCCCTAAAATACATTCACCCGCATACCTCCAACTCTGTGTGGACAGTTTCAGGGGGTTCATTTGCCCCTGGTTGGAGACCTTGCTCCCATGGTCACAGCCCCAGGGAAGCAGGAAATGACAAGGGGAAAATCCTGAACTTCGAGGAGCAAGTCTCACTCAAAGGGTCCCCCAAAGCTGATCCTCAAGACCCTGGGAAGAAAGTCTTACCTGAGCCCCCCTCCAAACCACTCAGCATCCTCTCCCTCACCCCTACCCCTTCCCTCTCAATCCACTAAAATCCCTTGAACTGGTTAATTCCATTCTGGGCCTTGAAAGTCAAACAGAATCTTAGAGAACATCTGTACAAACCTCTTTATCTTTCCAGATGAGGAATATAAACAACAAAAGGTATACTGACTTGCTTGAAGTCACCCAGATAATCAGAACAGGATCCAGGCTGCATTAACCAACTCAGTCCCACAAGCATGCACCAAGGACCCACTGTGTGTTCTGTGCCCTGCTGGCAGGGGTGGGGCCGCCAAGAATTGATGAGCGTAACTTGATTGGCCAAGCAGGCCTAAAATCCTTGGAACGAGAGTGAAAGAGGTTACCAAGCTCCTGATTGTGTAAGAGAGGTTGCAAAATTCTAACAGCTAGATCTTGAGTTAACATGAGGGAAGCCATCTTAGGGGAAAAAGAAGCACTATTGTGCTTTACTATGACCCTGACCCACTAGTCTCTGTGAATGCATCCTAGCCTGCACATAGCTTAGATGATAAGCACCTCTCGCTTTCATAAAATACATAATCTGCTAGTTCTATGACTCCTGCTTACATATACATCCCAGCTGTGGGAAGACGATAACTTTGTTCTCTGAGTTCCCCAGGAATATGACGACCTCCAGAAAGAAAAATTCTGCATTGGTATACATCACGAATGACAGAAGAAAGAGATAATGTGGCGCCTTGAAGTTCGTCACACCAGATGGTCAACATCCCTCAACCCCCTCCTTCCCTGCCCATTTCCCCTATAGAACTACCTCAAGATTCTGCATGGTTCTTTGGGACACTAGTCCACCATCTTCTGGTTCTGCTGGCTAATCGTATAAACTTTGCTTTCTCAACCATCGGCTCCTTTGCAATTGATTGGCACCAGATTGCAGCGAGCAGAACAAGCCCCTTTCGCTCCATTACAAATTTCTGGTGACCCACATGGGACATGCCTCTGCCCATGGCTAGTTGACTCCAGGAGAAACCTTGGGACTCTCCCAGCAGCTGCTGGGATATTCTTTCTCCTAGGAACTGTCCCCTTAGTTTCCCTGATTGTTGACTGCCTTCAAGGCTTCCTGGTGGCTGAAGAAATGAAACAGGCTGTAGGTTTGTTTGTCTGTTTGTTTTTGCTTCTGGTGAGTTGACAAACTCATGTGTGGAATAAGGTAAATGGCCTCGAGTTGCACTCCATGGTACGCTTTCCTCTCTCTGGGGATTCAAAAGCATTTTTTTTTTTTGTCCATCTGGTTTAGGCATCGTCACTTGAGAGAAAATACAGTAAAAGGACTGCCCTGTATCTGGTGGACTAGTCTTGGTTTTTCTGGTATGTGTGTGTGTGTGCATGTGTGGGTGTATTGTTCTGCTTGACGAGCAATGAGGGCTACGCCATCCACACCCAGGAAAAGCCCTCTGAGTCTCATTTTGACCTGATGGGCTGATTTTAGCTATGATCTATGACAAAAAAAAGAAGATGATCTTCTATTGTAACAAGCCTTGGCCCCAGGACACCTTGGGGTCCAGAGAAAAATGACCAGCTAATGGGTCTCCGAACCATTATACTATACTACAACTTGAGCTGTTCTGTAAGAAGAAACAAAAGGATGATGAGGTTCCTTAAGCACAAGCCTTTATGCTCTTATACCTGGATGCAAATAAAGAAAGAAAGGATTACTTAATAGTCCAGAAACCTCCGTTGTTACTGGAGAGACAAAAGGATAATGAGGACCTGATGATTTTACAAACTTTGAACCCACTGGCAGCAGTCCCAGTGGCGCCCCCACCTCCAGGACCACCAACCACGCAGGGAGGAATGCCTGATATGACACCAGGATTGGAAGATGGCATTTCCCCCTCAAGGACCCAATAGGGAACACAATTTGGCCAGCGGTCTACCCTTGGGGTGGGGCAATATTCATTGCACCAATATCCCGTTGAGATAAATGGACAAGGACAACCAGCGGGATTCACATGCATGCATAACCCTTTTTTCAACTTCTGACCTATTTAATTGGAGAAATAATAATCCGCCCTACAGAGAGGACCCGCAAAGAATGAGTGGCTTATTCCCTTCCATTTTTTTAACTTATCACCCTTCATGGGTGATATTCATATCTTAATGAATATGCTTTTAACTGGAGATGGAAAAAGAATGGTGTTGATAAGGCCAGGGAAGAAGCTAACAGGCTCCATCTAGCAGATCCTGATGGAACTTTAGAAGCCACCTCAGCCCTTCCCATTGCTGAGCTGGCATGGGACCCCAATGACATGGCAGGAAGTGTCAGGCTAGAACATTGTAAAAGATGCATCTTGGCTGCATTAAAAACGAGGGTCCCTAGACAGGAAAGTCTGAACAAGGTGCAGGGAATTCAACAAAGAAGGATGAAGAGGCTTCCAAGTTCCTCAAAATGATCTATCAGGCTTATCGGCAATCCACTGACGCTGGTCCCGAGGCTCCCGCAAACCTTAGAATGGTCAATACGACAGTCACAGGACAAAGTGCTCCTGACATGGGAAAGAAACGACAGAAATTAGATGGGGCATTAGGAATGAACCCTTCCCAGTTGGTAAATATTGCCTTTAGGATATATAACAGGGAGCACCGGACGAAACAGGAAGATGCAAAAACGAATGCTGCTTTCCCAGCGGCTGCTCTGATGGGTGGAAACCTATCCAACTTGGTAGACGATCTGGCCAGAAAAACAAAGGTAAGCCCCGACCTGGGGAGAATCAGTGCGCCTAGTGCAAGGAGGAAGGGCACTGGAAAAGAGAATGTCCCAAGAAAGGAAAAAGTGCTGATGGTGAGAGGAGGGAAGCTACTCAGATGGTTAATAGGGAGGAAGGTTCTGACGAGGAGTGAAGGTGCCCGGAGACTCATTTGGACTTTAGATGCCCCATCCTCATTCCCCACAGCAGCCCCAGATATGACCGGCAGTGGGGAATAAACTAGTTGAGTCTTTGGTAGACACTGGAGCCACATATTTGGTTTTAAACACGAAACTAGCACAAAAAACGTCAGTCAACTCAAGTTACTGGTGTGTCAGGAGAAGTCCAAAGTCGCCCATTTCTGCAATTTTTAGAATGTCATATTGGTGATATGACCTTAAAACACAGTTTTCTGCATGTGCCAGAATGTCCTATTCCACTACTGGGCCAAGGTCTACTTTGTAAATTTAATGCTCAAGTAACCTTTGCCTCTGGTCAGCTTGATAGACAAGTCCCTCTGGAACAATCCTTGAATCTGCAAATGGCACTGCTGGGAACCACAGAGTCAAAACCAGAACTTCCATCACCTGAGGTCTACGAGGAGGTAAGGCCCGATGTGTGTATATAAATATATATATAAAGGGTTTGGATTCAGAACCCTTGGACTGGACTAAGGAACATCAATTGGCTTCTCACACAGTTAAGACTAAGTTGGTTTCAGCCCCTGCCTAGGGCTGCCCGACCTGGACAAACCATTCAGCCTCTATGTTCATGAAAAACAGGGAATTAGCCTTGGGGTATTAACTCAGAGGCTAGGAACAGCCCAGAGACCAGTGGTCTATTTTTCCAAACAATTAGAATGAACTGTGAATGGCTGGCCCCCTTGCCTCTGAGCCACAGCAGCTACAAGTGACATTCTATGGAAAGCTGAAAAATCCCCACCACATACTTAACACTATTAGAACAAAAAGGAGCATACTGGCTCACTTCAGGAAGAATGAGCCGATACCAGGCCATCCTTCCAGATAATCCGAATGCGCAGCTGCAGGTGACCTCTTCCCGGAATCTGGCCACCCTATTGCCAAGTGAAACTTCACAGGTTTTAGAACATGACAGTCTGCAAGTTATTAAACCAGTATTTTCTCACTGGCAGGATCTGAAAGATCAACCTCTAGAAGAACCTAATCTGGAACTCTTTACAGATGGCAGCAGCTTCATGGACCAACGTAGGAGACATGCCACGTACGCAGTTGGAACCTTACAAGACACTCTAGAGGCCAAGGTACTACCTCCAGGGACTTCGGCCCAAAAGGCTGAAACCATTGCCCTCACCAGAGCCCTATTCTTAGCTCAGGGAAAAAGAGTGAACATTTACACTGACTCCTGGTATGCATTCTTAGTGGTCCATGTCAATAGGGCTATTTGGAAAGAAAGAAGACGCCTAACAAATGACAAAAAAGATTAAACATGGCCCTGAGATATTACAACTACTGGAAGCCATTAATGAACCCTCTCAAGTGGCAATCATACATTGTCCCGGCCATCAAAAGGGAGAAACACTTGTAGCCAGGGGCAAACAACTGGCAGATCAAGCAGCCAAAAGGGCTGCAAGGACAGAGACTTCAACCATGATGGGCCCTTTATTACTACAGATAGACTTATCTGAGTACCAGCCCAAATATTCAGAAAAGGACTTGGAGAGAGCCAAAGAATGGGGTTATGATGTAGAACTCTCAGCAGGCTGGAAAGGCAACCCTAAAGGAATAATTCTGATCCCAGAGGCTCTCATATACCCCATTTTAAAACATGTTCGTAGGAGGCCGGCCCAGGGGCACAGTGGTTAAGTGCCCACATTCCACTTTGGTGGCCCAGGGTTTGCTGGTTCGGATCCTGGGTGCGGACATGGCACCACTTGGCACACCATGCTGTGATAGGCATCCCACATATAAAGTGGAAGAAATGGGCACAGATGTTAGCTCAGGGCCAGTCTTCCTCAGCGAAAAGAGGAGGATTGGCAGCAGTTAGCTCAGGGCTGATCTTCCTCAAAAAAAAAAAATCATGTTCATAAGAGGACCCACCAAGGACATGACATCACCTTACAATGGGTCCGGAAATATATCACAGGGGCTTATCTACAAAGGACCATAGAGCAAGTGACTCAAAGCTGTATGATCTGTGCAAAAAACAATCCTAAGACAGTCACAGGGCCTCCCCAGATGGGGACCCAATATAAGAGAGACTAGCCAACTGAAGATTGGCAGGTGGATTTTACTCAGATGCCACAGGTTGCTAGAAACTATAAATATCTGTTAGTGTTCGTGGACACTTTCTTTGGGTGGGTAGAAGCCTTCCCTACCTGGACAGAAAAGGCATCAGAAGTAGCCCATGACCTTCTAAAGGACATTATTCCCAGGTTTGGTCTGCCAAATATCCTGCAGAGCGATAATGGGTCAGCCTTCTATCTCAAGTTACCCAACAGGTTTCTAAGGCACTAGCCATAAAGCGGATTCTTCACTCAGCCTGGAGACCCCAGTCAACAGGGAAAACAGAAAAGATGAATCACACTTTGAAGAAGAGCACCACAAACATCTGCCAGGAAACCCACGTAACCTGGGATAGGCGGTATCCCTTTCCTTGCTTGAATCCGGGTGGCCTCCGAGGCAGGCTTAAACTAAGCCCTTTTGAGATTCTGAATGGTAGACCATTTCAGGCATTCTCCCTTGGGGTAAATTCCATGGAAGCATTAAAAGACACAATGATTGCTAATTATGCTAAATCTCTGAGTTCTGTATTAACTTCTGTCGTGAGTTGGCCTCCAACAGATTCACCTATCTGTCTGATGTTCCTCTACACGCTTTTCAACTGGGTGATCATGTCCTGTTAAAGACCTGGAGGGAACAGAGGCCTGAAACCAGCTGTCAACTAAGTGGACAGGTCCTTCTGATGTGTTGCTGACTACCCACTCTTCTTTAAAGTTGCAAAGGGTCAAGCCGTGGATTCACCATTCACGAGTTAAGGCAGCCCCTCCTCTGTCTGACAAACCAGGTCAAGACTCACAAAAATGGAATCTAAGCATGTTGAGAAACTTAGATATTTGTTTAAGAAACCAAAATCTTAAGCTATGTGTTCTCTACATGTGCCTCCACCTTTCACATAGCTTATACATCCTGAAACCATCTCCCTTGTTTCAATCTGTTGACTATAATTGGGCTAGCCCATAATTAGGCCCTACTGGGTTCCATGCACTACAATGGAACCCAGAGAATAAGACACTTACTGTGATTTCAGTCAACAATTCTCTCCTTCACTTATCTCATAATTCAACCTTCCAGGGCATAATGACTCATTGGGACAAAATGTGAGTGAACACCTCCCCAGTGGACAGGTTGGAAGAGTAATAACAGGGTCTCTACAGGCCAGCTATTTTGTCACTATTGGGATGTCTGATAACCTCTTCAAAGACTCGCCACTTATGATGGGAAAAAGTTAAATGCAGCCCGTGTGACCTGTCCAGACACACATTGTCCACAGAATTTCCAACTGTGCTTTCGTGGCTTGAGTTTAAACTCCTGTGAGGTTGGAGTAACTTGGTGGCATGAGGTAGAAACACCTCCCATCTCCTTTTGAAAGGGGCAATTCTGGGACTCCTTGTGGGATACCCAGACTCAGATTTATAGGGGAGTGTCTACCACTCACTTAACCCTGACTTGGGAGACCCACCACTTTTGGGTTGATACCCTGTACCCAAACTATTCACGTGCAATTTCTGCTCAATGGAGACAACATTTATGGTGGTTAAAACAAACCTGGCCCTCAGGGAGATCACCTCGAGATCTCCTGGGAAGTATGGGAACTGGACTTGGTATTCTGGGACAAGCCGAGATGGCTTTAATAAGTATCAACATGGAAAGGGAAAAGGCTGTCTCACACAGCCAGGAAAAATGACTGGAATCCTCTTGCAGGAGGAGGGAAAAGGATGGGAGGCTGCATGCAAAAACCCTGAAGGCTTCATGGCTTGGGTAAACAAGACATACCAGGTAATAAATACAAATGCGAAAACTCAGGAATGGGACAGGGCCTGTCAGAACAACGGGAAGTCCTATTGACTGTGTTAACTGCCGTTGAAACCGAAATAGCCCCAAAACAACAGCCCACAGTACCTAATGAACAGGCTCTAAGCACTCACTCATGGGAAGATTACAGCAGAGCTCAAATGTGGGATATTAAAGAAGGGAGATGCTCTTCTCATTTATGTACAGTAATAGCAGCCATCCCAGGGCTCTAGCTTGCTCAACAATTTACCGCTGTTCAGTTAGTAGGTATAGGGACCATAAAAAATCATTCTTGGATTGTACCCACTGGAGTAGGAGGGACAGTTATTGAAGATACCCAAAGACATCCTAGATGGACCCCTATCTCTGTACTAGTATGCCAGGAGAGACAACACACTTGGTCATGTCCTCAGTAATACTGGAATTCTGAACTGACATTAACCTGGCCAGGGGCTATCACCGCGGTATCATTTTGCTGGGAAAGTCTGACACCTGAAAATATAACCGCCATGAACTTATAATGGAAACATTCTTCCATTTCCCTTGCTTCACCAGGCGTTCGGCACAATAATGGAATAGTAGGTAGCCTGATATTTCCCACCCATAATAGTACTTTGGACAACACAGACATACACTCTTATCTGACATGGGAGCTAGAACTTAGACCTGACTCTGCAGTACAGGTCCTAGAAAATGCTTGGCCAGAAGAGGAATTAGCTTTCCTTAACAAAGAATTAACGCAGCCCTAAACCAAACTAGTCAAGTGTATCATAAAGTACAGATTATAGTAGACAATGGGGGAAAGAAAACTGTCCAGTTGGTCAACAAATATGAACATACATGTACAGGATTCATAGGTGGCATAACCTGCTTTTTTTCTGTTCTCTCAACTTCAGTATCTACCTCACTAGAACCATTGTCCTGATATGTGCCACTCTTTTCCTTTTCTTCTTTTGTTGGAAATGTAGAAAATGTTGTTTCTGGTGTCTCCAACAATGTTGTCAGTCCCCATCAAAACAATCAGGAGACCTAGTCTTAATAAGGTCAGAACTAACCCTCAGTTCCAAGAAAGAGTGAGACAATTGAAAGGGCTGGTTTAGGTGCGTACTGTCAGTTTTAAGCTTCCAGAATCTTTTCCCTTGCGGTGCCCCTCATCAGCAGGAAGTAACCAGAAGATGTTGATGGCCTTACTCCCAAGTACTTCATATGGTTATGAAGTTACAACTGACAGTGGAGACATTGTAGCAGCCAGATCTTAAGTTAACATGAGGGAAGTCTTAGGGAAAAAAGAAGCACTATTGTAACTATGACGCTGACTCACTAGTCTCTGCGAACACATCCTAGCCTGCACAAAGCCTAGATGATTAAGCACCTCTCGGTTTTAAAAAAATACATGATCTGCTAATTCTATGACTTCTGCTTACATATATCTCCCAGTTGTGATAAGATGATAACTTTGTTCTCTGAGTTCCCCAGGAATATGACAACCTCCAGAAAGAAAAATTCTGCATTGGTATACATCACAAATGACAGAAGAAAGAGACAACGTGGTGGCGGCTGGTCAACATCCCTCAACCCCCTCCTTCCCAGCCCATTTCCCCTATGAACTGCCTCAAGATTCTGCATGGTTCTCTGGGACACTAGTCCACCATCTTCTGGTTCTGCTGGCTAATCGTATAAACTTTGCTTTCTCAACCACTGGCTCGTTTGCAATTGATTGGCACCAGATTGCAGCGAGCAGAACGAGCCCCTGGGTTACAAAATCTCCAGAAGTTCTGCAAAGGCAGAGTTGGAGCATTCATTCATTCATTTATTCAACAAATATGTATTAAACCCTAAGCACTAGACATGGGCATACAGTGGTAAGTCACCTAGACAAGGTTCCTACAAACGGGTAAACAAATGAAGTCAATTTAGCAAGAGAAAAATACTACGAGAAAATAGAGTGATATTTGAACAGCTCAGTGATGTAATTTATATTGTCGGGGGGAGGTGCTTAAGTAAGGCTTCATGGACGAGGTGACATTTGAGCTGAGTCCTGAAAGGTGAGGAGGAGGCATTCATACAAAGGTGTGGAGCCAGAATGTTCCAGAAGGAGGGGATAGCAAGTGCAAAGTCCCCTAGGCAGACAATGAAACTGATATGTTCAGGAACAGAGAGATCAGTGCATGCAGGAGGTGAAAGGGGCCCTCAAGGAGGCGGCAGAGGTGGTCAGGAGGCAGAAGAGGCGGGCCTTGTAAGCAAGGGAGGAGGGCAGGCTTTATGCTGTGTGCCGGGAGGGTTTAAGCAGAGAGGCAGCATGATCCCACGTGTGGTGTCAAAGCTCATCCTAGCTGCTGGGAGGGGCAAGAATTGGAGGGGCTGGAGGGGAGCAAAGAAGCCACAGAGCCCAGGCCAGATGGTGGGAAGAGGGGAACAAGGGATGGAAATACATTTGAAGTAGAACAGGCCCTGAGATTGCTGGTGGGTTTGGATGTGGGGGATAAAGCGAAAGTGCTGATCAAATAGGAATGCCAGTCTTTGGACCTGAGCAACCGCAGGGATAGTGGTACCATTTCCAGGTAGAGGAAAGTAACAGCTTACGAGAGGACCAAGGGTTACAAGTTGTATATCAGGAAAAAAGCTCAATGTCCTTTGCTCACAAAACCTGTTCCGTTTGAATGTACTATATAACAGTGTGTCCATATGACAACAAAAGACAGAGCCTTTTAAAGAATTCAAAGGAGGCTGTGGCAGAGGATGGGGGGAAGCAGAGACCAGGCTCTGAAAATGGCCAAAATGTCCAGAAGTGTATCAATTACAAGTAGAATTTCAAAATTGCTCTCCTTCTGGGTTTTCTACACCATGCGGCAGACAGCCAGGCCTCTCCCTCGGGCCAAAGGCAAGGGCCATGTGGTCAGGGACAGCGTGACTGGCAGGGAGGCCTTGTGCCCGGTGTTTGTGGTTTTTTATCTCTGGCTCACTCTCTCATCCCATTTTCACATTATGAGGATGGTGATCACTGGATTTTGGCATGATTTTTCTTATAAGTCAAGAGTTCCTTTTTATTGGAAAAAGTATCACCTGGAATCATACACAAACACACTCTCATTGCCACATTCTGAGGGAAACATGGGCGTGAAACCCTGCAGTCAGAGCTCTCATTGGAAGCTTCCTGGATTACAGGGCAAGGCTGACCACCTCCCCTGTGCCTGTCAATGCAAACCCCCCAGGAAGTCACGGCAGATTCCTTCTGCTAGGGATTCTGGTTGGGACACCCAGCCTTTTCCTCCAACTCTGTGAGCCTCAAACCCAAGCCCTTGGACCCTTGACCAGCCTCAGTCTAAGGCCCCGTCTCAGCCCAGCCTCTCTTCTGGGCCTCTGCTGACCTCTGCCACAGCCTTCCTCTTTCTCCCCTGTCCCAGTCCCTCCATGTGGTCCTTCTTTACTTCTGACAGGAGATGTCAGATGTTTTCCCTCCTGTGTTGGCCTGGCACTAGGCCACCTCCTCCAGGAAGTCCTCTGTGGTTAAGCCTGATGCCATCATCAAACTGGAGGTACAGTTTCCTGCCTTCCTTCCCTCGCTGTTCTGTAGGCTTATGTGTGATCATCCTATAGTATGTGTGTGTGCTTGTGTGTGTAACAGGCCTGGAAGAGCACATCTCCTGCTCAGACTGAGGGATCTTAAGGGGTCTTGGAGTGACCAGTGGAGACTCTCCTCTACTCTTCCTCAGGAATCCCCCTTTATGGGCCCCTTCCTGGCCACTGTCCTGCCTTCCTACTCTTCTTGCTCTCTGCCTCAGGTCCCTTCCACGCAGCTGACAAATATTTACTGAGTGCCTGCTCTGTGCTAGACAGGTGCCGAGAGCTCACTGTGAACAAGATAGACGAGGCACATTATTCTGGGTGGGGAGTCAGAGTATAAACAAGGAGGTTGGCGAGTGGGGAGTAGGTAAGTATAGCAGAGACGGAGAGAGAGAAAAGACCTCCCCAACAGTGGTAGCTGCTAGTCACTCACTCAACAAACTCAGCACCTGTTCTGTGTCGGGTGCTGTTCCATGCACTTAAGACACATTAGTGAACCAAACAGACAAAGATACCTGCCCTGGTAGAACTTAAATTCCAGTGGGGGCAGACAAACAATACACAATGTACACAAGGAATACACGCATTTTGTAATGTGAGAATGTTAGAAAGTGGTCTGTGTTCAGAGAAAAGAGAGCATAGGCTAGGAGACATGGAGAGCAGGAAGAATGTTCTCATCTTAAATAGGATGCTCAAGGTGGGCCTCACTAAGAAGGTGATGTTTGAGCAAAAATTTGAAGAAGGTGAGGGAGTAAGTCCTGCAGATATCTGGAGAAAGAACATTCCAAGCAGAGGAGAAAGGCCAGGCAAAGGCCTTGGGGTAGGAACGTGCCTGCCATGTTTGAAGAAGAGCAAGAAAGCCAACCTGGTTAAAGCAGAGAGGAGAGGAACTGAAGATGAAGTCAGGCAGGCAACTGGATTGGAAAGGGGTCATGTGGGACCTTAAAAGTCATTGTGAAGACTTTGGCTTTTTTTTTTTTTTAATTGAGGAAGATTAGCCCTGAGCTAACATCTGCTGCCAATCCCCCTCTTTTTGCTGAGGAAGACTGGCCCTGAGCTAACATCTGCACCCATCTTTCTCTACTTTTTATATGTGGCACGCCTACTGCTGCATGGCTTTCCAAGTGGTGCCATGTCTGCACCCGGGATCCGAACTGGCGAATCCTGGGCCGCTGAAGCAGAACGTGTGAACTTAACCGCACGCCACCAGGCCGGCCCCAGGACTTTGGCTTTTACTCTGAAGAAAATGAGGAGCCACTGCAGGGATCTGAGCCCCAAAGCGACATGCTCTGACCCACCCTTTCCTCATTAAAGGGCATAATTGATAGAAAGTGATGGGGGAGGAGGTTGCTACTTTAGCTGATGAGGTCAGGGAGGTCTCTCTAAGGAGGAGGATCTAAGCTGGGAGCTGAGGGGCAGAGGATGGACACCCACCCTCCCCTCCCCTCCTCCTCCTCAAGCTGTCACCCAGCAGAAAAGCCTTCTGCTGTCTACCTGCACCTCTCTCTCTTCCCCCACCTCTCCTTTCTGCCCCCTCACCCTCCTTCCCTCCCTCCCTCCCTTCTCCCAGCCCCTGACTGAGCCTCCCTCTCTCCTCATCTCCTTCTCCTCACCTCTTTTTGTCTTTAGCCTCACCCCATGGAGATGAGGGCCTGCCCCTTCCTGGGGTTCTTAGGGAACAGTTGTAAAATGCAGAAGGAGAGGCTGCAGCAGGCCCTCGGCAGGGGGGAGGGCGGCAGATTACAGTGTCTGGTCCTGGCCACTCACCCTGTAATCAGCAGGGTGTCTCAGGTGCACAGGACCCTGGGGCAGCCCCTGCCAGGCCAGGACTTCCTCTCCTCAGCCAACTCCTCCCCAATCCCACCTCAAGCATAGGAGAAAGTAACAGGCATCTCCCAGGCCTTGCCCTCAGCCCAGCCTTCAAGCCTTGATGGAGGAGAAGGTAAAAGGAGCCCGCGAGCTTTCAAACACAACCTCTCACGGTGCAGAGGGTGGGACAGAGGACCCGAAAGGAAACAGCGCAGCTCCAGATCGTGTGGATTCCAACCCAGGATGCTGTGCCCACCTCCTCAGACCCCTGTCTCATCCTGCAGCCCAGGCCTTGAGATTGAGCTGCAGGTCAAGGCTTTGGTCCTCCCTGCCTGAGGCAAAGAAGACAGGGCTGTCCATGGTCAGACACTGTGTTCTGAGGGCCAGGACAGGGTAGGGTCCTGCTGGACGCTGGCTCCGAAGGGCCGGGGAAAACTCCCGTTGAGAGCGACCCTAAGCCCACACCTCTGGCGGAGTGGGGCACAGTCCGCCCCCACCCCACATGAGACAGCTCAGCCAGCCTGTGGATCGAAGGCACGGGAGGAAAGGAAAGCCCACGGGCCACCTTGTCAGCCCCACTGGAGGGCCAGGCTCCAAGGATGTGAATGGGAGCCCTCCTGTCCTCTAGGAAAGGAGACTTGTGATGTCAGCCTCCTGGGTCACCAGTCTGTCCAGGAACAGGCCCAGCTCTTCTTGGTTGTCACGTGCCAAGCATAGCTGTGGCCTCCAGCCCCTGAGTCATCTGTGACTCATTGCCCTCTGCCCTGGGTCCCAAGAGGGCTGGGTTGGGTGGACTTGGCATGGGGATGGGATAATACCTGTCTGGTATCCCTGGTTCAGGCCTGTCCCTCCCCCTCCACCCTGCACTGAGACGCAGGAATAGCCAGACCCCTCGCAGAGGACGCCCATGTGAACACACATCTGCTCACAAATGACCCAGCGCTGTTTGTAACAGATCCTTCCCACCTTCACACACACACACACACACACACACACGCACACGCACTCTCTCACAGTGCCTTCCCCCACACACATGTGCTGGGTGGCCCCACAGCCCCCCAGTCTCCATCTAGCCCAGGAGTTGGGCTCTGCTTCTACTCCCTGTGTGACCTTAGGAAAGATTCCTCCCCTTTCTAGGCTTCAATTTCCTCCTCTGATCTGGGACTCACTGAACTCCAAAATCCCTTCTAGCCCTTAATCTAAGGAAGGACTTTCATGAAGTGATTTCAGACCTGTGGTGAGCCAGTGAAGGAGAGCTAGAGGGTGATGGTGGGCATGGCTGAGGGGAAGGACTCCTTCCTAGTGCCCTCCAGATCACACCGCACCGAAGGTGACAGGTAAGCATTGCAGGGAAAGGGGGAGTCGTGCTCTGGCCAACTCTTCCCCAAACCAGCCAGTTCAGGGCCTCCAGGGCCCCACTGCAGCCCAACCTCCAGGGCAAGGACCAAAGAGGTGGACTTCCAGAGGGCTCCCCGCCAGACCGGGGCTCCCCCAGGGTGGGGCCGTGACCCCCTCAGACCGCGTCTCCCCTCAGACCGCGGCTCCCCGAGGACGGAGCCGCGTCTCCCCTCAGACAGGGGCTCCCCGAGGAGGGGGCCGCGTCTCCCCTCAGACCGGGGCTCCCCGAGGGCGGGGCCGCGTCCCCCCTAAGACCGGGGCTCCCCGAGGGCGGGGCCGCGTCTCCCCTCAAACCGCGGCTCCCCAAGGACGGAGCCGCGTCTCCCCTCAGACTGGGGCTCCCCCAAGACGGGGCCGTGTCTCCCTCAGACCGGGGCTCCCTGAGGGCACGGCCGTGTCTCCCCTCAGACTGAGAGCCCCATAGGTCAAGAGCTTTTGGTTCTACCGTTTTTTTCCAAACCAAGCTCTCCCCTCCCTCAGTGAGCCTGTCCCAGCTACAGGGCCAGTTCCCCCTTTCTCCCTGTTTCTACCAGGTGTCAGTTTGCTCCCAGGATGAAGGCATTTCACAGAGATAGAGGTAGGTAATGATGTAACAATCTAAATAGCCATCTACCAGATCTTTCCTATCTTCCATCTATTTTATCCTCAGATCTTCCCAGGAATGAGGGTCACACCTAGATCTTATTCCCTAGAGGCACCATAGGGCAGTGAGTTTCCGAAAGCCAGAGATTTGTCAGGTCACAGCAGAGGGTCCCCAGCCCCTCACCCTCTACCTGTCCTGCCCACCCACTCACACCCCATAACTTATGGAGAGGGCCACCTCCCCCCCACCCCCCCCCCAGGAAGGGGTTAATTGGCATTAGCGGTCACAGGGTGGAGGGCTGTTGGGAAAGCTAGGGAGGGAGCAGTGTTTCTCCACTTGGCCAGAGCTTCGGTTTCCCAATCCAGTGTTACTATGAAGTAGAGACAAGCAGCCAGGCACGCTGGGCACTGCCAGGCCCAGGACCCCCACACCTTCTGCTGGAGTGGCTGGGGAACCAGACCAGTCCTTGAGGGCCCTCAGCTGGGAGGGACCTGGCCTCTGGGAAGGGGGTGCCCAGGCCCAAAGAGGCAGCACAGGAAGACAAGGCTACCCCTAGGAGAGTGAAGAGCCCCAAAGAAGGAGCTGACAGTGGGCCTGATGTCCATGAGGTGGACAAGGAGAAGATACCCACTTCAAGGTCTCCAGTTGCCCCTGCCACCCTTCTGTCACAGCTTCTAAGATATTGTCTTCCCAACATTTTTGTTTTACCATAACCCACATGAAAAAACACACCCTGTGGTGTGACCCCGGAACACACATGCACACACACATAAGAGTTTCAAGAAACAATACTTACCCTTACTATGGGCAAGCCTCTCTGAGTATTTTCCACTCTATTCTCTTTCACATTTACAAAAAAGCATAATGCTGGTTGCAAACCACTAAACTGTCTTCATGACCCACTGATGGATCACAATGTGCAGGTTGGAAAATACTGCTCCAAGGTCAGCAAGCTAGATACATTGCCATTGTACAGATGGGGACACTGAGGCCCAGAGAGGAACCAGAGCCTGACAAGGTCACAAGGCTGGTCAGTGACAGAGCCCCAGCCAGAGCACAGGTGACTCCCACAGAAGAATTTCCACTGTAAGTTTCCAGAGCCTGGGGGACTTGTTGAGATAACTGCTTGTGAAAACAAGGTTAGGGGAGAGGTTAGGGGAGAGGTGAGCCCTCAGAAAAGATGAGATGGATGTTTGCTGATCAGCAGGCTGTCCTAGGGTCACTTCCCTCAAAGCTATATTGAGTCCATGGAAAAGGTCAGGCTTGGGAGTCAGCATCCACTTCCTCCAGAGAATGGTCCCAGCAATGAAGGAGAGAGAAAGGGAGCTCCCAGTCGGATCGGGGAGATACAAAGCCCCTACCCTCAGGGGGCCTGTAGTCTGAGAGAGGGTCCCTGCCTCTGCCCTCAGAGAGCTCCTAATGTGCTTCATGTCCCTGCTGCAGGCAGAAATTGAAGACATATCCAGAACAGGGGCCCAGGCAATGTCTACACTGGGAACCTCACTGGCAAAGCAGTGAGGAGGGTGAGGAGCGAGGAGGAAAGCACCAAGGCCATTGAAGGAATCACCTGAGAGGAGGGTCCAGCCATTCCTCCCAGGTAGGGTTGCCAGATGAAGTACAGGATACCTAGTTAAATTTGAGTTTCAGATAAATAATGAAAATTTAACTGGACACCCTGGATTTTTATTTGCTATATCTGACAACCTTACCTCCAGGACATTCCCTCCTCAGACCCAAAAGGGTCAGGCTCACCAAGGGACACTGAGGCCCACGTAGGACTAACAGACAGCAAGAGGAACTCAGGTACCCGGTACTGATCTGGAGGGGGGACAGAAATGAGAGCCCCTGGAGCCCCCTCAGCCTCCAGGAGGGGGTCACACACACACAGACTCCCCTAGCTGAGCAGCCACCTGCCCCTCCCTCTGGAAGTGTGGCTGGGATGCAGAAGGCAAGGAATAGCCTACGGAGTGGGCATGTGGCGGTGGCCAAGGGAGTGACGGCTTCCTCTGCCCTTCTCGCCAGCCACACCAGGCCAGTGGAGATAAGACAGTCTTCAAGGAAACTTCCTGTGAGGCAAATGCCAACGGCTGGGCCTGGCACACCACCCGCATCTGGGGGCAGATTCTCTGAAGTCATGGGGCCTGGGGGAGGGTTTTACCAGCATTGAGCCCAGCTCTTCCCCCACCCTCACGGCTCTTCTGCCCTCCTTCCTCCCTGCACCCACCAACACACACACCCACAGTTTTGGCTTTTAGTGGAGCCGCCCGAGTCAGGCAGCTCCAAGGGTGTGCCTGGGGTGGCCGCAGCCAGAAGGAAAGGGGTGAGCCCACTGGCCTCACCAGGAAGGCATTCCCTGAGTTCTCCCGGCCTTTGTGGGCAAAAATGTCCCCTTCCCGGGCCCCAGGAAGAGAGCTAAGTGCTGGGTCCTGGATGCTGCCGACCCTCATCGCTAAGAGGAAAGGAAAAGTCATTTCCGTTTTCCCTTGTGGGTTTCTACGCTGGCTGTTTCCACACCAACCAAGGGAATAAACCATCTAAAATGCTGAGTCTGTTTTGGGTTCTGTAGATCAGCCTCAAGGGAGCAAGCCCAGGTTGCACACCCATCCTCAGGGAGCACCCAGACTGGTGAAAGAGAATCTGTCCCTGTCCTTGGGGACCCTGACAGAGTGACATGGCCAATGTTCATTCATTCATTCCAGTACTATGTTTATTGAGCCCCTCTTAAACGCCAATCGCTTTATATTCATTATCTAATTTAATCTACATTAACACCTGGGAGGTGGCTGTTATCAAGCCCATATTACAGATCAAGACAAAGAGGCCCAGAGAGGTCAAGCAACTTGCCCAGGGTCACAGAGCCAGGAAATTCTACTAATATCAAAAGTAGAGCCCAGATCTGTCTGATTCCAAATCCTCTCCTCCCCCCGCCTCGTGCCCAGTCACAAAGATGACAATCACTGAGGCTTTTGGGGGACTTATGTGCCAGTCACCACCCTAGACCTGTCCACATTTCGCTTAGCCTCAGGTATCATAGTGCCTGTTTTATAGATGACAACTGAGGCTCAAAAAACTAATTTTATCCTAACACATGGTTTAGAAGCTGTCAGCATTGGGGCTGTGCTCTGGGTTTGGGTTTTGGACATCAGGGATCCAGAATTAGCAGGCAGGATTTGAACCCAGGCAGCCAGGCCAGGCCAGGCCAGGCCAGAAGTGACCCAGTGTTATCAATTCTGTGGCTTCGAGTTAGGGGGTTATTAATAGCCTCGAGGTGTTTATTGCTGCACAGTCAGCAGCTCCCAGAGGGCAGCTTGGGGTCATGGGACTACAGCCAGGTCACCCCCCAGCCCCAGGGGGGCTCGTCCTGAGAAGCCAGATCCCTCAGTTGGGCCTCACAGCCACCGCCCCCACTGCCCCCGGGAATCTTTACCCAACCAGGCAGCAACCCCGTGACTGGGAGTGGTGACCCCTGTCACACTTGTATGTGTGTGAGCCAGTGTGGATGTGCTCGTGCGGAAGAAGACCTGTGACCTGGGTCTTGCTCCGGGTGAGAGGATGCCTTGAGGTTGTCTGCCGGGGGCAGGCCTTCCCTACAGTTCCCAGCTTCTGGGGCCCAGCAGGCCCTAAATCCAGGCCCAGCCGTCCTCTCTTTCTCAGGCTGGATAGAGAAGAGTGAGGGTAGAGCAGCTGGGAGGGAAGCCCTGGAGAGTGAAGCAGAGAGACCTGGGATTGGGGTGGAGATTCCTCTGGAAGCCAAAAGCACACAGATATCCAAATGCCCTCCCTGAATATTTCCCCAGAGGACATCCTCCTGCTGCCTCCCGAGGGGAAGGCAGCTCCTAGCTCTCGACGTCCCAGGGAAAGCCTGCTTCTCCCCTGCCCCGGTCCCAGAGGGCCTTCCTCACACCTGTACCACACCCTTTTCTCCCCAGAGATCCTGGAACACCAGGACTTTAGTCTTGGAGAGGCTTCTGAGACGGACATCCCTGAGGATCTCCGCTGTAGGCCCCTCAGATGTAGGCTGGGAGCAATCTGAGAGCAGCTGGCCCAGGCAGCCCGGCCCCAGGCCTCAAGTTTGGCTGCCCAGAGCCCAGATGTGTGACTAAGGGTGGATGCAGGCCTCCTCATTCAGACTGGAGACTCCCAGTGTGTCTGGGGGATGGGAGAGAAGATTGGCCTTGTGTTCTGGTCCTGTCCACTTGTTCAGTGATTCCACAAATATCACAAGCCCGCCTTGTGCCTGGCTCTGGGTTCTGAACCACAGGGCATCGTGTGCGCATCCACACCCTCCATCCCCTTCAGTCCAACCCGACTTCCCCACTCCTGGGCTCCAGGGCTAAAGCTCCCCAGCCTTGCCTCACTCCTCAGCGGGAGGGTGAGGATGTCCACTTGCAAAGACGGATGTAAAACCCAGTCATGGTATTTCAGTTTAAAAATTAAAAAGTGAGAAGGAAAAAACCAGCCAAATTATACTAAATAGAAACTCAGAGAAGAAACAGGCATTGACGTGGGGACTAGAAACAACAAGCTAATTATAATGACCATTTTTGAACACGCCCTACATACCAGGCACTCTACTAGGTACTTTCACATCCCCTCAAGTTCACAATGCAGGTATGATTGTCCCCATTTTAGAGATGAGAAAGTTGAGGCCCAAAAAAGTATTCTGGCCAGTGGCAGACCTAGGATTCCAACCTGGAGCCATCAGAAGTCTTGACGTGGCTTAGAGCAGCCTAGATTGGCTCTGCAGAGGCACCAGGCAGGGCGTTTAAGGAGAGGTCCCCAGGGGCTGGGCCTCACAGGCCATCACCCCACCTCCTGGGAGGCTTCCAGTCCCAGGATGGCTGGCTCAGCTGCAAACAGGGTCGGGAGTGGGGACACAATCTTCCTGCAGGGAGCCTGGGGAGGTGACAAATGGGGTTCTCAGACCTCCCCGGCAGCAGGACAGGAGGGGGGGCACATGTTGGCATCTGTCCCACTTGGAGTCAGACCCAGGGACTGTCAGGGGATATGGGGAAACCTCAGAGCCCAGGCTAGTGAACCATGCTCAGCTCTTGGCAAATGGAGAGAGAAGCCCCGTGGGGACTAGAAATGTGTGCTGGAGATGAGGGAAGAGTAGGCCTCACCAGGCACCAAAACCCAGTGATTCTGAACATCTACTCTGCAAGGGATGCCCTCCTGAGAGTGGGTTCCATCTTAATCAACAAAGAAATGTCTGATGGCAGGGGTCCTCTCTCCTCCCTCAAACTAGAAAATCTGTAAGGACAGGGAGCGTCCTGAGGGCAAGGGCCACGTCCCTCCCTCAGACTGCGAGTTCCCTGAGGGTCCTACTTATACTTCCCTCATTAACAGACTAACCCCCCAAAGGCAAATGCAACCCTTTAAAATGTGTTTCAGATCTCGGCAGGTCTCTCGTCTTGAGGAGACCCAGGCCCAGCCTTCCTCCCAAAGGCTCCTATGCCTGATGGGTCCTTTCCCTCTGAATCACTCTCCCGGGGTTCTAGCTCTTCCCCCTTCTGAGTCACTTCTATCTCCTCCTCTGCAGATGCTCAGCCAGGCCCTATCTTTGCCTTGCATTTTCCCTCTCCAGGCAGATTATAAATATTTACTGATTCCTTCCCTGCCCTCCCCCGTTCCCCGCGTCCTAATGGATAATGTCCTGTGGATGCAGCTGGATTGTCTCCCTCCCAACTACTCTGAGGCCAATCTGGCAGGGCCTCCCAAGGGTCATCCCCTGTCTCTAGGCTAGCGTACACGAAAGCCACCCCTAGTACGTGAGACACCACTCTACACCAGAGCATAGCACGTATGGCTGCTATTCCATAAATGCTGGAGGATGGGAAGGAGAAGGGAAGGAAGGGAAGGAAAAGATTCCACAGCCTTTTCCTCCAAATCCCTCGTGCTTCTCTCTCGGGCAGTTCTTCTCATCCTCTAGCCTCTCTCCCTCATGCTGTAGGTGAGGACCACTTTCTCTCAGTGAGACTTTCATAGAACTGAGTTGCTCTTTTCACTCGAGAAACTTGGACAATACTCTGTCCTGCCTGGGGCAGCCCTTGCCCTGAGGCTTCCCACCAGACTTCCCACCAAGGCAGACCCCTGGTCTCTGATTCTAACTATGTCCTTCCTTCCGTGAACCTCCCTCCATCCCCTGAGACCACCATGCACACCAGTAAAACCTTATGGATGGAAAGGGACAAAGGTCCTAGCCCCGAGGAAGTGACCATTTAGTTGGATGGTTCCCTTATTGTTTCTGGGTAACAAGCACCCCAAAACTTCATTGCTTGAAACAACAACAGCCCATGTATTTGCTTGTGATTCTCTACCTTTGGGCAGAAGATGGCTTCTCTCTCCTTTATGTGTTGTTGGCTAGAGTTGCTCACTTGGTGCTGGAGAACCCAAAATGACCTCACTCCCATGTCTGGTGCCTCAGCTTGGGATGGTTGGAACAGCTAGGGGTTGCCAGAGCCACTCTTTTTCTCTCCATATGGCCTCTCTCTCCAGCAGGGTGGCTGGGCTTCCTTACAGCATGGCGGCTGCCATCTAGGAGGTCAAAAAATGGAAACTGCAAGACCTAGGCCTGAAGGTCCCAGAACATCTCTTCTCCACATCCTCTTAGTCAAAGCAAATCCTAAGGCCAGCCCAGACTCACAGGAGGAAAACTAGACTCTGCTTCTCAATGGGAGGAGCAGCATGCAGGCGCAGGGGTGGGAAGAACTGTTGGCAGCTGTAATTGCACGCAGGCCACCACGCTGATCCTTGCACATGAAACTGATCCAGAATCACTGAGTTCTGTATGGATACATGCAGCCTTCTTGCAGGAGGGAGTAGCCTAGCAGCTTCCTCGGAGAAGCAACTACACCAAAGCCCTCTGGAGCTGTGGCCACGGTAAGTCTCTCCTTAGGAAAAGGGGAAAGCGACTTAGGCTCTGCAAAGCAGAGTTGAGAAGGAGCACTGTGTATCTCCAGGGGAAACAGTGGCCAGGCCAGAGGGGAAGGTGTGAGGCCCACAGAGGGGAGATGAGCTTGGACAGCTTGGTACTGGGTCTTGCTTGGATCTTCCCTGGGCCTTGAGAGGTCCTTTGGGAAGGCTGCAGGGGTGCATGAGCATGTCTTACACAGTTGGGGGAACATAGCATGTTCGTTCTCTCCTTCTTTTCTCCATAGTTTATTTAAAGACAGTTTCTCTCTTCCAAGTTTGCATGTTGCAATCTCTTTCGTGCTTGGGTTTCGGATCTTCCACTGACGAGCCCCAGCCCCTGGAGACATCTCTTGCCTTGCCTTACCACACTTGGGGAAGTTTGGATTTCAGCCCTGGGTTTGGCCACCACCACATCCTCCCCCTGTCCCACTTTTCTCCTGCCTGTTTGTATTCAGTCTAGACGATTCATTTTTATTTGTTGATGTTCTGCCCTAGCCTGGAGCAACTGTGGTGTGGTGGAAAGAGCACTGGAATTGGAGTCAGAAAAGCTGGTTTAAATTCTGGCTTGGCCATTTACTGGTTGTGGTTACATTTGGGCAAGTTCTTTACCCTCTCTGGGCCTCCTGCTTCTCATCTGCGAAGCAGAAATAATAAGACCCATCTCCAGGGTGGCTAAAAGGAGGAGACAGTGCCTGGTGCAGAGGAAAATGCCTCTGTCCCTAATCCTACCACGGGCTCTGAGTTCCCTCCTCCTTGCCCAGATCTGCTCAAATCCCACCTGTTAGCAAGCCGCTCCACCAACCACTCCTGCCAGGGCTAGCCCTCATCCACCTCCACAGTCTTGGGATGAAACCCTCAGTCATCAGGCCTCAGCTGGAACAACGTCAACCATTTAACAAATGTTAATTGATCATGCACTATATTCCAGGCAATGTTCTAGGAGCTGGAGATCCAACAGTGAACAAAACAGACCAAAAATCTCTGCCCTCACATTGCTTGCATCCTGGCAGGAGGGAAGACAGACAAAAGGGGGAGTAAATTTTAGAGCCATACTGTCCAAAATGGTAGCTACTGGCCACATGTGCATATGGAGCACTTGAAATGTGGCTATTCCCAACAGAGACATGCAATAAGAACAAAACACATATCAGATTCAAAGATTTAGTAAAATCTCTCCTTCATAAATTTTATATCGAATGTAATGATATTTTAGATATGTTGGGGTTAAGCAAAATATATTATTAAAATTAATTTCACCTGTTTCTTTTTACCTTTTTAAATCTGGCCCCTAGGAACATTTTAAGTTACATATGACGCTCACGTTATTGTTCTGTTGGACAGCGCTGTTCTAGAGTATGCTAGAAGTGGCATGTGCCACAGGAAAAAAGAAGTGACGGTGAAAAGGAGGGTCCTAAATGCGGAGTGAGGAAGGGGGGTCGATTATAAATGCAGTGGTCAAAGTGGCCTCGCTTGAGTAAGTAGCAAGACTTTGTAAGAGAGCCACACACGGCATGTTGGGGAAGAGTGCTCTAGGAAGAGGGAACAGCCAGTGCAAAGGCCCTGTGGAGGGAGCATGCCCAGTGTTTCAGGAACAAAGAAGCCAGTGCGGCTGGGGCTGAGTGACCAAGGGAGTCAGAAGTCATTGAGTCAGGGAGGTAGAGGCAGCCCAGACAGTGCAGGGCCTTTTAAGGCCATCGTACGGACTTTGGCTTTTTCTCTGAGTAAAACAGAGCCTCTGCAGGGTTTTGAGCCAAAAAGCGACATGATTCAGCTCACATTTTAACAGGCTCATTCTGGCCATGGTGTGAGAATCAACTAAAGGGAGGCCAGAGGAGATCCCGGAGGCCGTTTGGGAGGTTCAGGCAAATATCCACTTGGGCCGACCGGAGCGCCTACCTCACAGGGCCGTGAGCGGGTTCAGTGTTACCTAACGTAAGAGCCGGCCCATGAAATGTGCTTGGAAGACAGCGCTCACTGGACCAAAAGCTCCATGAGGGCAAGGACCTTGCCTCCTGTCTTCCTACAGTATAGCCAGTAGAGGCTGAGGGCACCCTCCCCAATCAGTCATGGAAGTCGCCACCACCACCACCCGCACCCCGGATCTCCCCTGGAGGACGGCAACAGCCTCCTCTTGGCCTCCCTGTCTCCTGCCTGCCACACAGCTGGGATGCTCTGTCTAAAACTCCTCAGCTGCTGCTCATCCCCAACAGGTCGATAGATTGTAGGCTCTTGGGCTGTGCCGTGGCACTGCAGGCTCCCCACTGAGCTAACCTGCCTCTCTCCAGCTCCCCTGGAGAGTGCCCCCTCCATGACTTGGCTCATACTCTCCCTTCCACCCTCCCCTTGCCCTTCTGTCTTCTCCCATCCATTCTTTAAGGGGCAGCCCAGAGGTAATGTCATGAGAAGATCCCAGACTCCGCCACCCCCAGGACATCCCCTACCCCCATGCTGGATCAGATGCTCCCATTATGTTTTACATATTTTTCTCTTTGTGGATTTGCAGTTCTGTGTCTCTTCATCCACCCACCCACACCAGATCCTTGAGCGGTGGAATTGTGTCTTAGTCATAACAGTATCCCTTGCCCTAGCACGATGGCTGGCCCAATAAATATGGTCTGAAGAAATGAGAGGCTGGAGGAAGTGGAATTGGAAGCATTGCTCATAAATGCCAAAGACCCAGACATCTCTACCTTCCCTAGGACCACAGGAGAGAAGGGCCTATGCAGCTAGGTTGGGCAGGGAGTCCCCTCAGGGGCAACCAGAGCTGTGGGTCTATCTTCCAGAGACTCAGGGAACTCCAGGACTCAGTACGTAAAAGTAAATTACACCCTAGGGTCACAGGCCCCCATGAGCACCCTCTTCCCACTCCCGGCCTGTTGCAGCCAACAAGGCCCCATGGCCAGACCCAGTCCTCTCTTGTCCCCTGGGCAGCAAGCTCAGACACATGGCCAATTCCCTCCTTGACCAAGGGACAGAGCCTAGATCACTACTCACTACAGGCTCCTGTCTAAGGAGCTGTCTCCCCCGCCCTCATTTCCAGAACACCCCCCTAGACCAGGGCAGAAGAATAGACGGGTCCCCCCAGGACCAGCCCAGTCAAAACGGAAGAACTGTGACCCCCAACACAAGATGGGTCACCCCATATCTTACACACCTGAGACCCCTTCCCCAGACCTAAGACAAATGCCATGTTCCCCACGGGAGGAGAGAAAGGGGGCAGGAGAAGTCTAGAACAAGGATTCAATGGAGAAGGAGAAACCAGGAGGAGCTCTGAGATCAGAATTAAATTCTTTAATACAAAATGCTTTTTTTAAGATATATCTGTATTTCTTTGTTGTTGTTTAAAAATAAATATGTACTACGGAATATCTCGAAAAACTGCACTAGAGACAAAGATGTGATGTTAATATCTTTTTCCCCCACAATTATTACGGATAAACAGTAGCACCAATAAATAAATGATAACAAATATTACAATTAAAAAAGGAGAGAGATTTAGTATGTAGAATTCTCTATTTTTTCTTGTTTTGTTTTTACATATAAAAAACAGAATAGCAATGTCTATTTTATCAGAATCACATATATACATAAACATATATATATATATATATATATATATACAAACACAAGTTGCCATATATATATAGTATGTAGATGTATATTGAAACCTTATTTCAAAGGAATGTGTGGTGGGAGCCAGGGGAAAGGGTAGGGCAGAGCTGAGTGTTAGCAAAATTAAATATCTGTTCAGGTCAAGCTAGTGACTGTCACCGATCAGGGAGAGAGAGATTGGAAACATGAATCTTATACACAAAGACCAGTACAAATAAGAGAGAGCAAGAGAGAGATACATCTCATAAATAGTTGAAATTAAATATTAACCAAGAATACTGAAAAAAACCCTACTCTTTAATTAAATTAACTGTTTTAATTTCTAATTAAAAAGGGATATTAAATAAGTACCGTATATAAAACACTTTCTCTTTTCTCTGCCTCCATGGTGGGCACGTGGAGCCTGCCCCGTCTCTCTGTGCCGCGGGAAAGGTCAGGATGGGGGATGGAGGAGGGTTAACCACTCACACACACACAGCCAGGTCTCCTGGGGGGACAGAACTAGTGGTTTCAATGGTCTGAGGACATCAGGCCCTCCTGGGCTGCACCCGGGGAGGGGAGCAGGAAAGCGCTGAGGCAGAAGCCCTGCCCTCGGAGGATGAGCTGTCAGCGGGCTGCTCTGCTTCCACCAATGTCTCTCTTCTCTTCGCCAGGACATCTGCCGGTGGCCTCCTAGGCATCTCAGAAGCAGGTGAGAGTAGGTGAAGGCTGCCCAGGCTCCTGAATCTTCCAGGCAGTGCCCCTGGGGGCAAGATGCCCGTGCAGCACGTGGAGGGGATCCCCAAAGCACAGCAGTGTCCTGAAGCTCCCCAAACTCCTGGTCAGAGCAAGTATCCTTGTCCCTGTCGTCTGTCTTTCTGTCCGTTTGACTCGGGGTAGAGGCTCAGGACCAGGGCTGGGTTTGTCAGTGTTCCCAAAAGCAGGCCAAATTTGCCCCCGTGCCCTGGCCTTGCACCTTCCTAGGCAGGGGAGGGGACCCTGGCCTCCCTAAGAGGGACAAGAAGATCACGCCAGGGTCTCTCCTCCCGTCCTCTTTCCTGTTGGGATCTGGGTGGGGACATTCTCCTCCCAACTCAAGTCCACAGCAGTCAAATACATCCAGTGAAGACACCAATAACATTAGCAATGTTAATTTAAAAAAAAGAATATATATATTTTATATATATATAAAATATATATATTTATTTTTATATATATAATATATATATATATATATATAAATGTATGTATGTGGGTGGGTGTGTCTACAGAAATCCCAGAAATAAAACTCTCCAATCTTCCGGGCTTGGTGATTTAGCAGCAAGAAAAATAAAATGGCGATCCAATTCCAAGAGGGACCATGCTTGGTCACCTGCCCGGGAATGCTTCTGCCGGAGTCTCGCCCTCCGGACCCAAAGTGCTCTGCGCAGTCTCCTCTTCCTTCATTTCAGGTTTCTGGATTAAGGATTGTTCTGTCGATGGTGATGTGGTGGCGGCAGCGGCGTGGTTTCTGTTTCGGTCGTTCCCTATCAGTCTTTCCTTGAGAGGTCTGGTTCCCGAAACCCTGAGGGAGGCTCCTTCCTCCAGCCTGGCTCACCGCCTCGGCTTGTCACATCTGCAGGGAACGGGAGACAGAAGCTGGGGTTAGGGCGCAGCGAGGAGACCTGGCGGTGAGGCAGGCAGCCTCGCCTTCCCGGGAGCCCAAGTCCCTGACGAGGAAGAGACAGTGAAAGCACAGCCCTGCCTCAGAGCCTCGGTGCGAGGGAGACCCAGCCCCAGCCTGGGGGGGGCCCTCATCTGAGCGGTAGCTATGCCTAGGCTCCCAGTCGGCCCTCCAGAGCTGACAATCCAGTTGAGACAAGACAAGGACGTGGGGACAACTCATCACAGGCAACAAATGAACACGTACAGTCCCTAACTTGACATTTAGGAGCTGATGGGTGACCAGAGTTGGACCAAGTTAATCCAGAAAGGGGCCCTGCAGGGGAGGTGTTTCAGCTCAGTCTTGGTGGGCCTGGTTTGGGGAAGGGAGTGGGGAGAGCACCCTGAGCAGGGGAAAGGGCCTGTGCAGAGCCAGTGGGGGGGGGGGGGGGGGTCCCTGGGGAGGGGAGGGGGAGCCAGCGGGGCCTGGGGCCCCGGGAAGGTGAAAGACATATCTCCCCTCACCATGCCCTCCCTCCTGGCCTCAGGTGCAGGCATCATCTTTCTTGAGCTCACTGGCAGCGGCAGGCTCCAGGTACCAGGCTGCCTTTTCTTTCCAATATGGTATTTAACTGCGGGTGGGGGAGATGATCAGTGGCTATGCTACTCCCGTCGAAGCAGAGGGGACTCCAAGAACTTTCTCATCGTGCCCCTCCCCCAGGGCTGATGGTCTTACCCTGCCCACTGTGAAGAGGGGTCAGAGCAGGCCCTGCCCTTCTGAGAACCTGGAAATGGGGATCCTAAGCCCCCAATCTGGGGTACTGAAATCCCCCCATACAGCCGGGTTAAGTGTTGGGGGAGGTCTCTGGAGGTTGGGGTAACTTCAGTTAGCTCCCAGGTCACTTCAGACATCGCCCATCCCAGACAGTCTCTCTGGAGAATAACCACCACAGAAACCTTAAAATAGCAAGTCCCTTATCTTCCCCAAGACCCCTGAGGGATGTGGAGACTCCTCATCCAGGCCTGGAGTTAGGCAGAGCCCCCACCCCCAGCACTAGTACACACTTCCTATCTTCACATAGCACCAAGACAGACAGAAGCCCACAACAACACCCCAGGGCCTGGTCCGCAGTGTCCCCTGAACACCCACAAGCCACAGGAACACGAGCGGGGAGGGGGAAGCAGCCACACTCCAAGGACTTTGTTAATGGAGCATCTGCACTGGCCAGGAGCACGCCAGCCTCCCCAGAAAAGCCCCATAAGAGCCCCTCCTCCCTGGTGAGGCTGATGCTGGCCCCAGAGGGCCCCATGCCTTTGCACACAGGCCAGACTAGTAAAAACACCAGTCGAGGCACCAAAAGATTGCCAGCCGCCTGGAGGCAGCCCGTGGCAGAGTGGTTAAAGTTCCGGTTCAGAGGTTTGGACCCCGGGTATGGACCTGCTCCACTCATCACCCATGCTGTGGAGGCATCCCACATACAAAGTAGAGGAAGACTGGCACGGATGTTGGCTCAAGGCAAATCTTCCTCAAGCAAAAAAAAGAGGAAGATTGGCAATGAATGTTAGCTCAGGGCGAATCCTCCCCACAATAAAAAAAAAAAATCACCAGCCATGTGTCCTGGCCCTATGCACCTGAACTGGGTCAGGTAGTCACTCACAGACTTGACACTTCCTTGGTCCCCACTGTGGACAAGGGACAAAGGTACTAAGATGCCTGGGGGATCACACAGGTGAATAAAAACCAGGCCCAGGCATGAGGAGTTCACCATCTAATCTTAGGAGGGCGGGCATGGCCCCCGCCCTCCACCCATCCCGTGGGCATTGGAAATACATGAGCTATTTGGGGTTGTTGCCATGACTACTGGAGTATTAAAGGTATCCAGTGTCCCAGATGTTAAATCTCCTCCCCACCCTAAACCAACCGCCAGAGCCCGTGCCCTCCGGGACCCCAGACTGAGGAGGGACTCAACCCCTGTCCCCACGGAAGACTCTGAAGGGATGAGAAGCCCAGCCATGCAGACTTCAGAGGGCGGTGCCAGGCCCCCGAGGAAGTGTTTGAGCTTTGTAGATGGCAGTGTGCCCCACACTGGGAAGGGTCCCCCAATATTAGTAACGAAGGTAGAAATAACAACGTCAGGACCAACAGCCACTACGAGCAGGACCACAGGACACAACACTCAGCTTGCGTCCACAACACCACATTAAGCCACACCAGCCTACCACTCAGGCGACCAGGGCGACCTCAGAACGGTCCCTGCCAGGCCAGCCCCCACTGCCCACCACAGGGGCCTCGCGAGCAGAGAAGGCAGCAGTCCCCAGGCAGGCAGCTAGAAGCCAAGCAAGCAGCTGGCCCCTCTCAGGTGCGCGCGCGCTCTCTCTCTCTCTCTCTCTCTCTCGCTCTCTCTCTCCCCATCTGTGTGAAGCTCTTCTCTGACTCCTCGCCCTCTGGGAACCAACCTGCAAGTACGTTCGTTTAACTCAAGCTGCCTCGCCTTGCAACGCGAGTCTGTGTTTTTGCAGGAACATTTACACGTCTGCGGATCTTGTACAAACAAATGCTTTCTCCGCTCTGAGCAAGGCCCACAGGGACTGCAAAAAGGCAAAAGGAAAGACATCTAAGCTAGAGCGTCAGCAGAGAAAGAGAAAAACACCCATGCAACCCCCTAACATGTCTGCAGCTGCACCCCCGCCCAACTCCTGGCCCCCACACCCTTCCACACCCTGGAAAGATCCGAGCGCTACAGCAGAAGACAGAGCGGCGGCGGAAAGAGGCAGCACTGGCTAGGAAGCCTGCCCAGAGGAGAGGCAGGCAGAGGGGCAGAGAGTGCAAGGAGAGGGCTGCCACAAGGGGGACAAGGGCAAGTCTCAGGCCACAGGGCCCCAACGGCTACTGCCCCCAAAAGAACACGCCTGACTCTTCACCTGCTGGGGACGGCAATTGGGGGCCACCTTCTCCCACTTTGAAGGCTCAGGCCCAGGCCCCTCCACCAAAGGTGGCTGAAGTAGGGTGTGACGGCAGTTGAGCCCAGAGGCAGTGTCCACAGGGCAGCACCCACCACAGCCTCCAACCCAGAGGAAGAGGCCACCCTACTGGGAGACTTGTGTGGATGCCATGGGTTGGGTTGGAATAGGGGGCTCCCTCCAGAGGCCCCAAGTCCATGAAGTGGGGCCGCCATACGGTGCTTGACCCCACCCAACCTCCTCCGACAACAAGCTGCCTCACGTCATTCACGCCCCTTCCTCACACCACGTCTGCCCTCCCACAACCCTCAGCTTCCAGACGAGTGCAGAAGCCCAGAGCAGTGGAAACCAGTTGGGCGAGAAGGCACCAGCGCCCGGCACCCATGCCAACATGGGCCTGCCACCAGTGCCCGGTGGGTGAGAGAAAGGCGGTGCCCAGCCAAGCCAGAGTCCCCTCACTGAACCATCCAGGCCCACTTGGCCCACCCAGCCACCCCCATCTCTGGACCAGCAACGCCACCACCAAGTCTACCCCCTGGTGCCAATTAGTGCAGTGAGAGTGAGAGAGGGACACTAGGGTGGGCGGGGGAGGCTGAGCGCCAGGGAAGGAGGCAGGGTTCCAGGGTCCTGCAGGCGGGAGTTTGATTGGGGGCCAGGGAAGCTCCGGGGACTGAGACAGCAGCGGCACCACGTACACGCTCCAGAGTTTATACCGGGATTTCTTGCGCTTTCTTTTTTGCCCCTTTCCCTTTCCTCGAACTGATTTTCTGGAAAATAAAAACACAGAGACAGAGAGAGAGCGAGGGGGAAGGGGAGAGGGAAAGAAGCAGTGAGGAGGGCAAGGGACAGGACACACTCCCTGGAACGAGACGAGGTGGCAGGAGGCAGGCGGGCTCCAGGAAAGAGCTTGCACACGCGCACGCACACGCCAGTTGGGGCAGCAGGCACTCAAGGGCTCCCTCTTCTCACTTTGGCCACCCTAGGGTGGCAAACCCAGGCCCCAGCAAGGCTCTGGATGGAGAGCAGAGGCCGGGTGGAGGGCACGGGACCCAAAGGCCTCCATGCTCACAGCAGCTGTTGATCCCAGGCAGGGGGCAAAGCCCCGAGGGCAGGCACTTTGTTCAGCAACTGCGTAAGTCTCACCTTGAAGGTCAGGGAGTTATAAAAGGTAGGCCAGAGTTTGAGGAGAAGGTCAGAGACCTGACTTGATGGGGAGGAAGGAGGGGACAAGCTGTGCTTCAGGCAACTTCTGCCTTTGTTTCCAAGTGCAATAGCAAGGGGGTCCCTCCAGGGGCCCTGCCTCTGTGAATCCTGGGGTGGGGGAGCAGCTACACTGGGAGCTGGCACAAAACCAAGGGCAGCACATGAGAGGCGCCAGCCCGCCCAGCCATCACCTGGGCCCTCAGAGCCCCAGGCAGGCAGGAGGGTGGGGTGAGAGTTAGGGAGGCGTGGGGAGGAAGGGCCTGGGCGTCCCTTGGCAGGGAGTTCTCTCTCCAGCCTGTCAAAGCCTGCTGCACCGTTTCACCAGACTCTCTTCCGAGCCCAGGAGAGCCCCGACTCTCCCTGTGGGCAATGCAGGCGTTTGGGAACTGGGCAAGGGGGGCAGGCTGGAGCCTGTCCACCTCAAGGGAACCAGCACTCTCCACACCTGCCAGGCCCAAGAGAATGCCCCTCAGAGTGTCTGCCACAGGGGAAGAAACGAGGGGGAAAAGGGCCGCAGAGAGGGTAAGTCTGTTCCCTCTCAGGAGAAAGCACTGGAAGGAAGAAGGTCTTCACGCACACACACACGCACACGTGTGCACGCACGCACCCACACATTCTCTCTCTCTCTCTCTCTCTGGGCCTGCTCTCCCAAATTACTGCTCTAGTAGCCACAGCAATCCTGGAAGTTGGGGACTTAGGGAAGAGGCAAGGGGTTGAGGCCCAGGGGGCTTCAATGTCCCTAGAGTGTTGGGAGCAGACAGAATGGTGGGGGACTGGGGAAGGAAGGGCATAGGTGCTCTCTCTCAGTCTCTTTCCCCCGCAGGCTCATCCACCACACCAGCTGCTCACCCTGTCTAGAAGGCTCACGGGCCCCAGACCTTGCCCCGGCTCCACCCTGACCCAACCCTCCACACTGAGCAACTGGAAGCTTCAGAAAATGACAAACATTCAACCATTTCTCCCTGTCCAAGAGGGCCGAGTGTCTCTGGCCTGCCTCACGCCTACAGAAGGGCACGCACCAAGAAAACACCCCAGCCAGCCCCAAATCCAACTGCACCCCCACAGCAGCCACCAGAAGAAGCCATTTCCTCTGACACACCAGAGCTGGCCCCTCTGCCATCCGCTCTCTCTGCCTGCTGTGGGTGATGAGAGCCTAGAACAAGCCAGGGAGCCAGTGTCCACACTGCCCCCAACACACCAAAACTACAAGTCCTGGCCAGAAATGACCTGGAGACCTGGAACACATCATCTCTTCCAAAGGAAGCTCCAGGCTCCAGACTGGGTTTTGTCACTAATCCGAGAGTCATGATTCTGGGGTTTGCTCCATCCCACTGCTGCCACCACAAGTTCCCATGAGACCAACTCTCTGACCCAGTGAAGCCATCAGACCCCCTGACAGAGGAAGCCAAGAGCCCCAAACCAACACAACTGGCCAAGAAGTGGGAGAAGAGCTAAAGTCACGGCCACTTACTTTTCTTGCCTTGCTTTATCTTTCTTTGGTCTGTAGTGGGTAGAGAAAGAGAAAAGAACAAAACAGAGGAGTTCAGATGGTGATGACAATGATAAAAATAATAAAAACTTAACATAGTATTTATGATATACTAACAGTTTTAATCTCTTTACATATGATAACTCACTTAATCCTTACAATAATGCTATGAGGTACATATTATCATTGTACCCATTTTACACATGTGGAAATCAAGGCACACTGAAGTAAAATTAAAATGCCCAAGGTTACACAGTTGGAAGGTAGAAATGGGCTAACAAGTGGAATGTGCTTAACCCTGGCTGTTCGATGGGCGAATGAATCCGTGACTCCATCCTCACCTGCATTCACATTTGCTATGCTGTAGGAAACTCATCTCTCCTATGTGTTGGCTTTGGTGAGGTTTGATCCGCATAATCTGGAGGGAAAGGAAGCAGATCACAGAGGTTAGTGACCCAGCCAGCCATACCCAGATGGGACACCCTCGTGGCTCCTGCCACTCAGCACCCAGGGGTTCGACAGAGCTGGGATGGGTGGTGGAGGTAGGGGGGACCAGGGGCTCTATACTAGAAAGAGCCTCAGGCCCACCCCAACTTCCCCAACCCTGCTGACCTCAAGGAGCCCCTGCTCCTCTTGAGGGCAGACATGGCTGCGAGGGTTGGCCAGGCTGGGAATTCGGGTCCTGGGTTCTTGCCACTCCCCATCCCTTCCCTCCTTTCATCCCTTATAGGCCTCACCCTGACCCCATAGTAGGTACCCAAGAGCCACCCCCTCCCTGGGGTCTCAGAGCTCCCTCCCACCCCGTCCAGGCTGAGATGTGCCCTGTCACCAGGCAACGTCAAACAACTGGCTTTTTAAACTCTCCAGAGGCCAGGCTCATCCACCTTCCCGGACAGAGCCCCCAAGGAGCGAGGGCCCTCTTCCTCTAAGAGAGGAGGGGAGGGGCTCCTGTCACAGGTGTCAGCCCCCTCATGAGCCCAGAGGCCAAAGGTCAGGGAGGAGGAGGTGGTCAGGGCTTGCTGCGAACCTGGACTGGGAAATGCAAGCATCTTTTTTCTCCAAAGAGAGCAAGACCTCTCACTCTTGCCCCTGACTGACTCAGGGGCAGGAGCTGGGCAAGGGAAGTCTGGCTCCTCCTCTCAAGAGCTGCCCAGAAAGGGCCGGGGACTACACGTCCCCAAAGTCCCCACCCCATGCCCCCAGGCCCTGCTCCCCATAGGCGCCTACCTGCATGGTGATGTTGAACTCCGCAGTGGGCACGCACTCTAGGCCCTCGTCGTTGCAGCAGCCCCCACACCGCATCAGGGGCACACAGGATGGCTTGAAGATGTACTCGATCTCATCGGGGTACTCCTGGAAGATGTCCACCAGGGTCTCGATTGGACGGCAGTAGCTGCGCTGGTAGACGTCCATGAACTTCACCACTGCGTGGGAGTGGGTGACATATGAGCCCAGCAGGTCACACAAGAGATGGCCAACCCCTATCTCCACCCAGCCTTGTAAGGCCACTCCTCCAAGTTTCCGCGAGAGGTACCCACTATCGGGCAAGTCCTTCTAAAAATCTAGCAAGTCCCTCCAGCTGTGGTTGAAGTCCTTCCCCAAACTTTCCACCATCAACACCAATGAAGGGGTTTGTATTCCAAAGATTGGACAATGCTATCAGGTTCCAAGGGAGATGGCCTACCACATCTGATCCCCCTGCCTCACCATGACAGCCGAGCCAATTCCTAGGTCAACCTTGACATCAGAGGACAGTTTGAGTGTGAATATCCATATTAGGGGTGCTCTAAGCTTCCCTCGAAAGGAGGAACAGCCAGCTTGGCAAACCTGCGCCCCATTTCCCCACAACTTTCCCATGGCCACTGACATCCCATCAACCATACCAACAACCACTTAATGAGGACTTTGTATATGTGGGGCACAGTGGACAGTCATCCACAGTTGTCATCTCAAACAACTCTCCCAACATGGTACCATGAGGTTCTAGTAGGACCCCCATTTTACAAATGGGGGGCTGGGGGCTCAGAGAGGTTGAGTAACTTGCCCCAAGGCCACACTGCCAGTAAATGGTAGAGCTAAAATCAGCTCTGACATCAAAGCCTTCCTAAGCTGCGGTCATGTGTAAAGCGAGTAGAAGCATCAGTGGGCACCTTGCCACCTGCCAGACCGTCTCCCCAGACATGGGCTGAGGAGGTGGTGGGCATCAGCACAGGGGTGGGCCTGCCTGGAATCAGCAGGTGGCAGTGGGCGGGCACGCTGTGCAGGCCCTGCCAGCCACCGATAACCCCGCCCAAGAGGGCAAACTGCTTGCATCATGGAAAAACAGCGCTGCCACTTGCAGCCACGAGCATTTCTAGAAGTTGATCTGGAGGGAGACCAGGGTAAAGACAGCTTCCCAGGCTGCCTGCAGAACCTGGGGTGCATGGGAGCATGAAGGGGTAATTTTGGGCCATTCTGAGCATAAATAAAGTCAGAATGACTACTCCAAATTGTGGCCCAGCCTGCTACTCCCCAACACCCACCCCCCACACCACCACCACAGAGCAATCCTGTCCCTGAAACGGGTGTCCCCTACACAGGAGGGAAGAAGCAGTACCCAGCCAGCGAGGAGACCTGGGCTCTGGCCATGACTTGGTGTGACCTTGGGCCAGTCCCTCCCTCTCTGGGCTCAGACTCTGCACATCTGTGTAAGTATGTTGGGCTGATCTCAAAAGACACTGAAACAGAGGCTGAAAAGTGGGGTTTTGTCTTCCATTTCCAGCCCTGAGAATAAGCGCCCTTTTCTCAGGCCAGGTGACACAAGGTTTGGAAGCTCACCAAGGCATCTACAGTGCATACTCCCTAGCGTGCCTCTCCCCAGAGACCGTAGCTGAGCCTCCCCTCACTCCTCCCTCCAGAAGGGGAAAGGAAGATGAGCCCTGGGGATGTATATGCAACAGGTGGGTTGAGGGGAATTTGGGGCCAAAGGTGTGAAAACAGAAAGGAGAACAGTGGGGGCCCCCAAACCAGTCTCTGGCCTTGCCTGAGGTCTCTACTTCCCCTATCCAGCCGGTGGGCATGGAATTCTTCTCCACCCGCAAAAGGGTTAAGGTAAAGCCTTGTCAAAACAAGGATAAACAAGACCATGGATGTGAAGAAGTCCTTTCTTAGCCAAGTCTACATTAAAGAAGGTGACTAATCAAGAATTCTTGACCTGACACTTCTTCATGGTTGGGGATAGTGGTGGCCAAAACTTCATGGCCCCACCCATTAGTGAATAGCAGAAAGGTCTGGCCCGGGCCATGGCACTTGGTAGCTGAGGGTAAAAAGACCTGGGCTGGGAATTCCTTGGAAAAGCTCCCTGGAATCCCCAAGGCCCAAGGGAGGTGAATGGGGCAACTTCACCTGCACCCTTCGCACCCTAGCCACCGCCTCCATGGAAAGCTGTCCTTCCTGCTTTTGCACGGGGCGTGGACACACACACATACTCCAACATCAGGCTTTCGTGGTTTTCCTTATTTCTCGAAGACAACCTTTTCCCCAGCAAACAAAGATCATTTGTCTTGCCTCTCCCAGACCACAGAGGCCACTGGGAGGCTGAAGGGGTGGGTGCACTGGGAGCGGAGGCCTGTCAGTGAAACAGGCTGTGGGGTGGCTGGGAAGCCAGGCCCTGGGCCAAGGAAAGGGCTCCTGGGTGGGGAAGCAGGCAGAATCGGCTAGGCATCACCACGGGCCGGCTGGGGAGAGCAAACATCATGCCTGGCCACTACCCTGGGCCACCCTGGATTTGGGGGTCCTTCTTCAGAGGTAGGGAGTTGGGGGAGTGGCATTGGGCGCTCCTCCCCTAGGCTGGAGCAGAGGCCACATTCAGTGGTGGGGAGAGCCAGGGCGTCCCTAGAGAAATGGGAGGATCCTGTACTCCAAACCACGTCTGCGGAACAAAAGACAGGCAGACGCGGGTTGGGCAAAGGAGGGGGTGCCTGGGAGCTACAGCTAGCCCTCTGCTGGCCCAAGAGGGAAGTTCACAGCACCTAATCCTACTCCACCCAGAGAGCAGGGGGAAGCTATAGGGCTTTCTCTCTCCACGCAAAAAGGAATGCAAACTGGGTAGAGGGGTCCCAAGAGGCTAGATCCTCTGTGCCTTCAGCTCAGGCACAGCCAGCTCTCTGGACAGCGAGTATCACAGCCTCCTCCACGCAGACCCCACAGGTGGGACATGGCTGGGCTGGAAGGGACATGGAATATCCATCCTCCTCTGGGAGCAGGGGGGACAAGGGACACCTCCCTCAACATCTGAAATTCCTGAGCACTGTTTTGTCTTCCTGGTCTGTGCTCACGGCTCCCTCTCCAAATAAAATTTTACTGGAAAGAGCAGAAGAAAAAGGTCACAAGTCCTATTTGCTAATCCCACAGTGCCCACCGTTTCCTTTCTTGATCCTCATACTCCTGTGCCCCTTCCCCCCCCAGACCTGAAAAGAAGGAATCAGGCCTCCTCACCCATTTCCAAGGGGGTCAGGGGACCCCATCCAAGAGCCAGGGGGACTCACCTTCATGGGTTTTATGCTCTCCTTCTGCCATGGGTGCAGCCTGGGACCACTGGAGACAAAACAAAGAACGAAGCACGGCCATGGGCACGGGCAGGGACGAGGAGGCCCAGCCACCCGCCCCTGCTCCCTCCTCGCGTCCCTCCCAGCCCGCAGCCTCTGGCCTCTCCAAGGCTTCTGAGTAGAACAGGGTACCGCCAGGGCCTCCCCACAGCACAGAGCATGCCCACCACCCCTGGACTGCTCCAATTCTGAAGCCAAGGAAGATAAAGACTGACCAGTGATTGGGGGTGGGGAGTTCAAAATACAGGAGGAAAACTCCAGAATGCTGCAGTGTCCAGGTCCCCTGCTTCCCACATTCCCCTTGCCTGCCCTCAGTGGCCCATTGCTGAGCCAAGAAAAGTGAATCCTCTCAGCCCCCCTGACTCCCTGCTGCAAAGCCACGGGTAAGTATTAAGGTCAAATAGGAGGACAAATTTGGACTGGGGCAGGAAGGAAGGACTAGGGGCAAGAAAAACAACATGGTGACCTTCTCCTGCTGACATGACAAATACCAGGGTGAGCTGGTGCTGGGGAGGGGGGGAGGTGCAGAGGACCGAAGGGCACCAACTATCCTCCCCCATCCAAACTCTTCAGTCCTCAGGAATATTCAGCAAACCCACAGGTTGCCTAGAGGGTAAAACCTGGGAGGAAACTCGGGGGGGAGGGAGGAGCTCCATTTTCCCCCCCCACAAATCTCCCTCTCAGAGCCAGAATATATTTTCAAAGCCCTGAGCCTCCCACTCCCACCTCCGGCCCTGGTTTCTACTCCTCCCAGACTGAGGGGCTCCCAAGTCCCTCTCACCTAGGCACCTTCCTCAAATGCAAGCAAGCCTTTTACGCCTTAGCGCTGCCCAGCCCCTAGGGGGCCCCCTGCACTACCCAGGCCTGAGGCAGCCTCCATCCTTCCCCACCCCCACCAGATCATTCCTCCCCTCCCCAGAAGCTGTGAAGGTCAACAAGCCCAACCATGTGGACTTGACAGCACCCCGCAGGCAAAGGCTTCTCCCCAGCCCTTCCAGAGGGTCTCCAGTTCTCACTAACTGCCACCCCACTTGCCCTCTTGTGGGGCAGATCCTGAGCAGGAGAGCTGCACTCTAACCGACGAAACTGCAGACCCCGCTGAGAGGGAGGCTCACAGTCTGTCTGTCTCTCTCCTCCCCATATCCCCCACAGTGCACCCCAGATCCCCCAGCCTTGCCCCCAGGACCAAGGTCAGATAACAGTTTCCAGGCTCCCAGCTGGACAGCCCTCCTAAGACAGCTCCCTCAGGGACCCCCTAGCGTCTCCACCTCAGCCCCTCACCCATCCTCAGGACACCCCCAGCTTCCCTCTGCCAACAGCTTCCCTATGCCCTCCACTGCTCCTGGGCCCCCATGAGGAAAGGAGACAGAAACTTCATACCCCCTCCAAGGCCAGGGGGGCACAGGGAGGGGCAGTTCTGGGCGGGGAGGGGCCAGGTGCCCTTCTCTGGGGGCCTCTGAAGGTCACGCTGTGACCAGGCAGCCACTCCTCCCCCTCCCCCTCCCTTGGAGGCCTGGAGCCAAGGCCTTTGTGCCAGGGTCTGAGGAACTCGAGGTGGCAGCAGGGACCCCAGCCCATTTCCTTCCTTCAGCCACTCTCCCGGGGGACTCTGTGGTGAGAGGAAGTATAAGGAAGGGTGGAAAAAGACCCCTTAGGCGGCAAGTTGGGTGGGCAAGTTTCGAGTTCCAAAAAACCACCTGCTCCAACGCCCCATTTGCCCTGGACAAAGTGTGTTTGCAAGGCTGGCAGGAGCTCCTTCCAAAGGTTAGGGGAGGGCTAGTCCCACCCTGCCCGTGTCACAGCAAATTTCAAACCATTTTTCCAAAGTGTGTAGTGGGGTAATGACACTGTAAAACCTCCCTTGGCCCACCCCCATAAAAGCTAAACCTCCAGCTCATTCGGAAGTGTGGGGGAAGGGAGGGAAACTGACTGTCACCAAGTCGGGACTTTAGGTAGAGTCTTGACAAAGCACCTGGGTGGGCCCCGGCACCCTGACCTCTGACAGTGACCATCCTTTCTCTGGACTCTGGGGCCGGAGAGGGGTTAGATGGGTCTTCTCGGCAGAGAGGAGTAAGAAAGGGGGCACAGTGGCTTCTCTCCACACTAGGGAGGAAATGGGGAAGGGGCGTCAGGAAATTCCTCCTAGGACAGGAGGGGGCTGGGACGGCGGGAAGGGAGAGGGCTGGTCCTCCGGGTCCTCCGGCTGGGGCTACCTCAAGAGGTCACCTTCCCGCAGAAGGCCGGCGGGGGGAGGGGCGCCGCTCGCCGCCTGGGTCTCCCCGCTCGGGCCGCCGCGGCTCCGGGAACACGCGGCCGGCCAGGCCCGGGCTGATGTAATCGGCTCCGCGCCGCGCGCGCCCGGCCGGGCGGGGGAGGGCGGGCACCGAGCGGGACGCGAGCGGGGACGGGCGGGGGTGGCGCGGCGCAGGTGGCCCGGCGGAGAGGGGGGTCCCCGCAGCAATCCACCCCAAAACTTTTCCCAAACTCGCGGCGAGGGCCGAAGAGATCGAGCTGCAGTGACAGCAAGCCCCCTCCCATGCCTGCGCCCTGCCCCCTCCACGCTCTCTGCACTCCCTTGGTCCAAGGTCCGAGCACCCCACTGCCCGCCGGGCTCCGGCTCCCGCCCCCGCTGCCCAGACTTCCAGTTCGTCGGGGACCAGCGGCCGGGAGCAAACTTCAGCCGCCGGCGGCAGCGCAAGCCCAGCCCCCTCGGCCTCCTCCGGCTCCCGCCCTCCGCTGGTCGGCCCAGATCGTACGTGCGGCGACTGTGGTGGGTGGGCAGGGCCCGCGTGGGCGGTGAGAGTCTCTGCTGGTGCCCTCCCACCTAGCGCGCGCCCCCTCCCCCTACACGGAGAGCGGGGGAAGCCGCGCGCCCCGTGCCCAAGGACCCGCGTGGGGCACGGAGCCCCCACGCGCGCGCTCGCTCGCACGCACGTCCCCAGCCGGGAGAGGCGCTCGCAGCGGCCCGCGGCGCCAGGCGGGCACGGCCGCTTACCTTGGCATGGTGGAGGTAGAGCAGCAAGGCAAGGCTCCAATGCACCCAAGAGAGCAGAAAGTTCATGGTTTCGGAGGCCCGGCCGGGGCCGGCGCGGCTCACGCTCCCTCTCCGGCTCGGGCTGCGGGGCGGCCCGCTCTCCTCAGCGCCTAGGCGGGCTCCTCTTCCTTCGGGAGCCGAGGCCCGGGCCAGGGCCTGGGGCGCGCGCGCGGCTGGAGCACTGTCTGCGCACACAGACGCCTCACCCGTCCATGAGCCCGGCTTCCGAGCGCCGAGTCGCCACCGCGGCCCCCTCTCCTCTTCCTTCTCTTCTTCCTCCTCCCCCTGCTCGGACGGCGGCTCCTCCCGGCCCGAGCTAGCACTTCTCCCGGTTCCGCTCTGCTCGGCTGCCCCGGCTCCTCCGGAGCGAGAACAGCCCAGAAGTTGGACGAAAAGTTTCAGTGCAACGCCGCGAGCCCCGACCCCCTCCACCCCGCCTCCAGGCGCGGGCTCCGGCTCCTGCCCGCGGCTCGCCGCCGCGTCCACCGTCGACCGCTGGCCGGAGAGGAGGTGGGCGCTGGGGCGGGGGGCGGTGTCTGTCTGTCTGTCCGTCAGCGCTGCTAGTCCGATGCGGGATCCCGAGGGGGAGGGCTCACGCCGCGCTCTGGCGGTCACCCCCAAAAGCAGGTCACTCACTTTGCTCCTGTCCCTCTCGTTGCTCGCTCGCCCGCGCGCGCTCTCTGACCCCGTCTCTCTCTCTTCCTCGACTTCACTCTGGAGCTCTTGCTACCTCTCTCTGCTGGTTTCCAAAATCCGAAGTGATTTGGGGGAGTAGAAGAGCAATCTCCCCAAACGGTCGGCCCGATTTAAGCAGGGAATGGGAGCAAAAATAAATTAAAATGGGAAAGAATACGGTTTTTAAAAATGTTTAAGAAAAAAGGAGCAGGGTAAACCCTGGAGAAATGAATATCAAATTCCAGTGCGGAGTCCCCTGGCTGGTGACCCCCGCCGGTTCGTCCACCTCGCTGCTGCGTCTCCCGACTTAGCGCCGCCACCACCGGCTCCACTCTCCCCGGGTGCCGCGGCCTCGTCGCAGCCCGGCTGCCCCAAGCCTCTGCGCTCCTCACCGCTACCAGCGGACTAGAAAAAGGCCTGGCTTCGCCCCGCCCCGCCAGGACCCCGCCCCTGCACGCCCCGGGGGGCGGGGACAGGCCCAGCCTCCGCCTCTTCCCTCCAGGGTCTCGGCGAGCGGCTGGCTGTTGGTGTTGCGTTTCCCGGGGGACACCCGACGAAGCCTGGCCTCCCCAGTCACCCCAGTGAAGGGAAAGTTCGACCCCCACTAAGGTTCACAGCCTGAAAATTACCCATCCACCCCCCCTTTGCCTGTGCATCCACCCCTCGTGCAGACACACACGCCCGCGCGGTATTTGGGGGAAGGAAACGGGAAAGTGAGGTTATGTGCGGACAGGGCTCCAGAGCTATTCCGTCTTTGCTGGAAATATTGGAAGGGGAGGGGAGAGGAGGGGGACACACAGATCTATTGGAATCCTGGGGTGACCCCTGGCCTTCTCCCTCCAACACTCCCAGCCTACCCACACACACACACTCAGACTCACACTAACACACGCGTCCTCACTCTCACGCAGACGCTGCTCTCCCAAATTCACCCAGCTTCCCTGTGGTGGCCGAGCGCCCCCTAGTGACTACTGTCTGCACACCCCAGCTCTGGCTCGAGGAAGGAATGGGCCTCAGGAAGAGGGTGGAGGGAGATGACCGCTGATACCCCAATTTCTGACCTCCCAAACAGTGGCATGTTTGGGACTCCAGTGGCCCCATGTGCAGAGAGCCCAGTGGTGGGCACAGGAGGCACGATGTATCCGTCTGGACAATGCGCCCATCTGGCGCCCTCATCTGGCCTGCTGACTTCAGAGTGAGCTCCAGCCAGCAGGCTGGGGTGACTGGGGTCCTTTGGGAAGTGTCCAGGGAAGCTTCCTGAGGGAGAAGTACTTGGCACCAAGTTTGTGGGGCTGAGAACGGGAAGCTGTGTGGTTCTGGGGTTAGTCAGTGGCTCACAGGGAAGAGGACCTGTTGGAGCCCACGTATACACTGTGGAGTCTGGCAGAGCCCAAAGGGAGAGGCAGCTGGGCAGACAGAGGCCCTTGTTCCTGCTTCCCCCCCACCCCAGATGTTGCCAGGGAACTGAGGCCAGGGGGCTGGTGGGAGCGGATGAAGGCCAGGGCCTGAGTGATGATTCAAACCTACTCACCAGCACTAAGGAACGTCTGTAGGCCAGCTGCCCAGAGCTCCCACCAGGCTGGGGGCCAAGGCTTCTATCAGCCCCAGCCAGGCTCACAGCTCATCTTCTGAACAAACCAGGGGGCATTCTCCTCCGCACCCTCCAGACCCCCAGGATCCCTTGCCTTCTTCTCCCAGCTGGCAGCCTCTCTCCTCTCTTTCTCCCAGTCCCTTCCCTTCCTTCAAAGCCTCCGTCTCCCCCAACTCCCCGTGTCTTCCCTAAATGCTCCCCAAGTGCCCCTACCTTGTGTATAGGAACCAACCTGGAAAAATGCCTGGTTGGGCTTTGACTCCCCCCAAGCTCCCCGGCCCCCCCCCCCCCCCCCCCAGGGAACAAAGTGGAGCTCCAATACCTGTGGGAAGAGAGGGATCAACCAGTCTCATTATTCATCCAGACCTGGCCAGCGCCTGGCCTGGGGCTGATGCAGCCTCCCTGAAGGCCTGGGCTGAGAATGGGGAGCAGGGCTGAGAATGGGAACGCAGCAACTTCCCTCAAGTTGACCAAAATGATCCAGGGAGGTTACTCAGCCAGCCCTCTGCCTCGGCACATGGTGCTCCAGTTTGGTGGGGGTGCTGGGTTACCCCTTTAGGACCCGAATTCCACAGGAGTGGTGTCCTGAGACCCCCATGAGCAAAGCAGCTGGCTCCCCCCGACCTCATCCTACCCTTTCCATCATTCATGCCTCCAGTCCTGTCTCCACCACCTGGCAGGCTCCCCAGCAGCAGGCACAAGGTCTTTTTACAGTTAGTAAATGTTTATTTGCTGGCTCAGGGCCCCTTCCCAGGCAGGCCTCCTCACCTAGGCTTCATGCGCCAAGCTGCTGTGTGGGATATGGAAGGGAAGCCACTAAACTTCCTCCTTACCCAACCTGATCTACCTCTAGCGTCCCGGGAGCACAAAATGTGGGCGCCTTGGCAGAGTCCCCCTCCCTCATCCCTACGCCAGGGCAGGCAGAACCCAGGATAGAGGGGCCTCGTGGCATGATGGGGGCTCACTCTGGCCCCTTTCTCTGCATCCTTCCCATCTCAGCCATCCTCAGCCCCTGGAGAGGCCTGAAGAGAAGGTCTTAGTAAGCAACCCTGAAGTTGGGAGGAGGATGGAGGGGTTCCAAGGAGGGGTGGCCATCGATTGTCACTTCATAGCCCCAGAGCTCTCCCCAACCTGAGCCAACCATCCCTAATTGTGGTGTTCAGCAAGGGGTGTTACCATGACCCATTTGAGCTTCCCTCTGTGGCCCTGCACAGGGAACCAGGGGAATGAGGGGAGCAGCATCACCCCTGGCCTGAGGAGTTTGGAGCACCCTTCAGTACAGTGGGGCGGGGTCTCCCATCTCCACTCTTCATTTCAGGGACACAGCCTGGTGATAACTCGGAGGAGGGGAGTTGACCCTGCATCACATCTGCCAAGGTGGTGTCACCAGCTTTCACAGTGATACACTATCATGGACCCAGCCAACGCCCACATTATCATTCGAATTGAGAGCCTAATGCACCTGGGTCTTCAAAAACGGGAACAAGAAATACACAGAAGGAACACAAATGAACAATCAGAAGACCACAACGTGTCTCTATAGCACCTTCTCTTCCCACAGGCTTAATCCCCTGGGAACAAACTTTATTCCACATATCCTCCCTCCACAGGTTGCTTCAGGAAAGGGGATATCAGGGAAGACTGTCCCCCCTAGAAAATCCCAAGGTCACCCAGCAACATGATGGGGGTGGGGGAGGTGCATGCAGCAGAGAGCAGCCCAGAAAGAGGTCATGCTGGGTCTCCTCAAGGGGCAACTTCAGCCTGATCAGAGGGCCCCACCTCAGAGCTGGGTGGCCTCAGCCTGTGGCCCTGAAGCAGTTCAGAAGGAGCCAAGGAGGAAGGGGACGGTGTTCCAGGTGACGGGGAAGGGGAGAGAGGGGCAGGGGTGGGTGGAGAAGAGCGTGAAAGGTGGCCAGGAGCCAGCAATGGCCCTAGACAAAGGAAGTAGTGATGAGCCCAAGGCACAATAGTTGTACTTTGTCCTGACATCCTGTCACCTCTGATGCTTAGGGAAGCTCTCACCTGTGCCCACGGATGAAGGGACAGAGCCCCTCTGGAGTGAGAAAAGAGGCTGAAGGGAGAGTTGCTGAGTCTTGCTGTTGTCTAAACATTTCTCCAAGTGGTTTCTCTATGATGGAAGGAAGGTTTTCTCCCTCACGCCATCCCCCAACCCCCAGGGGCCTAGCAGGACACAGATCTGATCTGCAGCAAGGGCAGGAACACGAACCTGTTGAATTGAAGGAGAGGAAAGTGGGTTGGTTTCCTTCAATTCTCTGGCTGTGAGTTGATCTCTTCCTCTCTCTCCTTCTCTCTCTCTCTCTCTCCTCTTTTGTCTGTTTATCACAAGGTCTTTGCAAGAAAGTCATGGAAGACAAGGCCAAAGCAAGGAAGAAGGGCCTCTTTTCCTAGTGCCAACATCCCACCCCCATCTGGATCTGGAGGTTTGACGTGGGGTAGTGCTAGGGAATGATGCCAGATGGTAACAAAATTGGAGCAGAGGAAGCCCGGGAGGTTCACGTCACCACAGGAGCCTGTTAGGAAGGGAACGGGGAGAGGGCTAGGGAGCAAGCAGGAGGCGGGGCAGAAAGGGCAGGGCATGGTCACTGTCTGGGGGAGTGCACCTCCCCATGCCACCCCCAGGCCCGATCAGCCAAGTCTCTGCTCTCCTTCATGGGCCTCAGTTTAATCCCCTAATGCTAGTCTGTCTCCCTGCATCGCTTCTCCCCAACCGCCCCAGGCATGTCCACCTCCTGACACCCAAGTCTTTGCTGCTCCTCAAAGTCTGACTCCCATCCTGCCCAAGGCTGCCCTTGTTCACACCCCCGCCCCTGTTGGAGGAGTCCCTCTGCGGGGAAGAAGATGGTGTCACGAGGTGGCAGCTAATGTCCTAAAGCTGCATCCTCCCTCCTGACCTGGGCTCTGCCTGGGAGCTGAGCTTCGTTGCAATTTGTGCATCTTTCCCAAGGCCTGCTGGGCTCCAGGCACTGTGCTGACATTATAGAAGATACACAGACACCTCAGTAGTGCAGCAGAAAGCGCAGGGGCTTTGGATCCAAATGGACCCAAACTGCACCCCTGGCTCAGCCACTCTTTAACTGTGTGATCTTAGGCAAGTTCCTCAACCTCTCTGACCCACAATTCCCCTCATCTGTAAAAGAGGAGTAAAAATACCTGCCTTGGAGAGTTGCTGCCCACAGACAGTCATGCACCCAACTACCCCAGAAGGTAAGATGGGAAAGAAGCCCTGAGAGAGGCACAAAGTGTCATGAAGTCACTGAAGCAGAGCTGTCAGAGTGGCTAGGATGAGCATCAGGAAGGGCTCTGCAGGAGGTGGCATGGGACATTTATTCCACAAGCAAGTGTTAAACTCAGCTCGTGAGTCCTGTTTTGGGCTGGGCCCTGGGGCTACAACAATTTGGAAGGGGCTCCCTGTGTGGAGATGAACCAAAGAGTAAACTGAAAACAGAAACTCTGCCTGAGGGGCACATAATTGCTGGGAGTAGGGAAGGCTTCCTGGAGGAGGTGACACTTGAGTCTTGATGGAAGAGCAGGAGTTTAGCCAGCTGAGTGGTACAGGGATGGATAGCAGGGAGGGGCAGTGAGGTCTGGAGGATTCTGATGGCTCACACAGCCTCCCCATCCTCCTTTGAGTGATAGAGACTTTGAAGCTAGAGAGGGCAGGAGATTAAGGCTTCTTCAGAAACATTCCCAGCCAAAGCCCACAGGGACAATGGCTCCCTCAGGGGGTGAGCCCTACACTGGTTTCCCCGCCCTCTGGGACAGCATGTCTCTGCCAGAGAATTTAAGCAAACAAGCAGACGCTAGAGGTAGGTCCAGCTAGCACATGAGCATGGCTGTTGTTTGCCCAGGGGTGAGAGAGGAGGACAGAGGACACCAGCCTGTGACAAGCACAGGGCCACTCAGCTGGGGCAGGGCACAAGGCAGAAAGACCTTTTCTCTAGCTTCGCCCCCTCCATATCCCTACCAGGTGGGTGCCCAGAGCCCCCCTGTCTGCCTGCCACAGACATGTGGAGACCTGGGTACAGCACTGGGCAAAAAAGTCGAGTCTGCTGCATGCTGTGTGCCCTTGGCCAAGTCAGTCCCTGCTTCTGGACCTCAGGCTCCTCCTAGGTGACAGCATGAGGTTACACTGCCTGAGCTTTAAGGCTCTGTAACAGGTCCATCCAACACTCCCACTGTGATCTCTGAAACAAAATGTCACATATTCCAGGGGTCTGTGTATTTTTGAAGGCTCCTAGAGGGCAATGCTTAACTCAAAGAAATGCAGCATGAATGATGAAATCTGGGGCACAGCACCAAGTGGTGGAGGGGAGATATGGTTCCCAGGAAGCCCTCAAATCCCAGCAGGTAGGGAACTGCTTCCTTTCTTACCTGGGAGGGCAGAACCTCTGTCCTTTTAGAAAAGACACCAGCTTGGGGAACCCTCTTCAAGGGTGAAAGCCCCTGCCAGCCCCGCTGCCCCACCCTCCACCCCCACAGCACGGAATAGAAAAAGCCAGACAGGCTGGGCTCAATCACTGTTCCCCACGTCCAAGCCGTGAGACTTTGAACAAGTCACTTCATCTGTCTGAGCCTCGGTTTCCTCATCTATAAAATGGGAGTCATGGTGCTCACCTCCCAGGGTCGTAGGGAGATACATAGAGACAGCGAATATAGCAGAGCTCCTGGCCTAGAGTAGGTGTCACATAGTGTTACTTCCTGTCCCTTCCTCCTGTCCCTACCCCCATGAGTGAGCAAACTCTCGGAGAATGCAAACCCACTATCATTTGGCTAAAGTCAAACAGAAAGGAATAAGGAAGTAGGTTTATCCCATCCTGTAAAAAAAAAACAAGAAAGAAATCACACAGTGCATGCCGGAGATGACTAGGGGTGGGGGATATGTTGGCTTGGCTCCTGCTTTAGCCTTTTTTTGGAGCAACTATGTCACCAGGTTGTCACTGAGTTGGCTGCAATGTAAGTTCCTTCAGGAAAATCCTAGGAGAAAAAGAGGCAGGGACCCCAAGTGCCCCCCAGCTCCTAGCAAGAAGGGTCCCTTTCCCCTCCCCTAGGGACCCCCTGGGCCTGGGCCGGAAGGCTGGCCCATGACCCAGGCCCCCCAGGACGGCTCACAGAGATAAAGCCAGTTAATGATTGGCCCCCTGAGAGGAGTACCCCCCCCCCGCCCCCCACCTGCCTTCCCAGAGCCGGAAGTGCAGGGCAGGCCTTAGGGAGTGGAGGAGACCTCCCCTCAGCTTCCAGGAGCAGCCTGGCCTAATATCTTCGAGATAATCAGTGAAGCAATTAGTCAAGGTGTGTCCATGTCAGGAGAACATCAGATGGTGTTCCTGGATGCCTTGGGGGTCCCCAGAGGTGGGGCAGACGGGGCAGGGTGTGGGAGTGGGCAGGCGCAGCACACCAGGTCTTACCTGGCTCATTGGCTGCAGTTTCACTTGGGATTTTATCTGGAGAAAAGGCTCCACTGCCAAAGAAGTAGTTGAAAAGCCTGTCACTGGCCAGATGAGCAGAATGAGGCCCAGCGTTGTCTGAAGCCAAATAGCTACATAGAGGCAAGACCTAAGGTCAGATCTCCTGACTCACAGCTTGGTGCCATTACTGCCTCCCCAAAGGCCACTTAGTCACTGCATCAGGGCCCAGCACAGAACCAGGCACCTTGGAATACATAGGGCCTCAGCCCCCAAGAGCTGACTAGCTAGCTGGGGAGCCAGGCAGCGGCAGGAGAGGGTGCTGGCACCAGGTGCCCTATGCATCTGGAGCAGGTCAGCTGCTGGGCCCAAGACCCACTGTTTGCCCTCCTTCCCACGTAGAGGGGCTTAGCACTCCCTCATTCCAGGCAGTGCCCTGCAGAGGCACAGTTTATGTGAACCATGCCCCCGCTGGGGTACCCTGCCGAGATGGTCCTGCCTTTATCTCCCTGCAGGCCAGCCCACTCAGACCCATCAGAACACAGGTGGAAGCATCAGGAAAGATGAGGTAGGGCACGCTCTGGGCTGCTGTGCCGGCTGCCAGCTTCCCCAAGTCCCAGGACCTGGCCTTAGTCAGCTCCAGCTATGGGGCCCCAGCCCCGCAAGCTGAGGGTGATGGCCAAAATATTTAACACCCATTATGGCTCAGGCACAGTTCACATAGAACTGATACGTGAGCCCGGCATAAACCTCTCAGTTTCTGGATTGTGGGGAGGTTCAGGGGACCCAGGATGGGACTGGGGTGGCCAGAGAGGCATATGGGGACTCAGGGGCTGGAATAGAAGCTATTTACCAAGCAGGTGGCGGTGCTGGGCTGTACCAGCTGACTGTCTGCCCTGCCCCAGTCTGCTCTCAACCCTAGGCTGGAATGTGCAGTTCCCAGCTGAGAATGAGGCCTGTCTGGGGCCCTGGTCTACATGCTTCCATATCTCCTCCGCTTCTAGGAAGACCAGGCCAGGACTCCCCAGCTCTCCATACCTAAGTGTAGCCCACGCCCAACGTGGCAGGGAGCTCACCTCTCACGGGTTCCAGCCACTGTTGAAAAGATGGCGGATACAGCCAGCCCCAGTCCTGGGCTGGAATTCCAACCACAGGTGCCCCGATCTCCGACAGCCATGATTAATCAGAGCATTTTCCTTTCCCTCCTCTCTCTGTCCTTGGATATCTCCATCCATCCTCACCTCCTCTCTCCCTCCTCTCTGCCTGCCCCCCATTGTCCCAAGGAACCTCCTGGCCTGTCCTGTGGGCTGAGTGCTCCTCCATTAGAGGAGCCAGTCAGAAGCCTCAGCTTCTCATAGTCCCCTGGGAGGTAACTGCTCCCCACTCCCCATTCACTGTTGGGGGGCAGGCTGGGTAGAGGGGAACAAGCTGGGGAAAAGATGGTCTTCATATCTCCCCAATTCCCACTGGCCCTCCAGGGCCTAAGGGAGAAGCTGCAGAAAAGAGATTTCTGAGGAAGTGGGGGTCACTTCTGTCCATCTGGGTCACAGGGGAGTTGGGGCAGCAATGAGTACACTGAGGGGCATCAAACCCCCTGCCCTCAAGCCCCTGGCATGACCTGAGGCTTTAAAGAGGAGAGAGGGAGGCACCATGAGTCTGCCCTTCACCAGCCACTGGCCATCACCCTGGGAGAGTTGCTCTCCGCACACCTCATGACTCTCCCCAACCACTCACCGCTGCTCTCCTCCTCCCCATTGCTCCACAGATCTCCAGACTGAAGACCACAGGGACTAATAAACCACACACACACAAATAAATCCCACCACCGCCACCGCCACCCGTGACCGGGCCCCACAGAGAAGAGTATTCCCAGAAAGCCAGCTGTTCCAGGCAAGCCGACCTGGGTCACGGCGCCCTCCCCACGGGGGCTGCGGAGAGGCTGGGCGTCCCCTGAGCACCCCTCCCAATACCGCCACAGGAGTTACCTTGAAAGCCCCGCGTACAAAGAGCGTCTCTAAAACCCCACCATTAAGCACTGTTGTATCCTGAGCAGCTCCTCAGATATCTGCGTGTGGGGCCAGGGCTGGAGGGCAGGACGCCTGGGTTCCAAACCAGGAACTGTCGCTGCATTGCTGTGTGACCTGGAGGGAGCAAGGCACTGCCCACGTCTGGCCTCAGTGTTCTCTCTATAAAGTGAAGGCGTGGACTGATTTCTAAAGCCCTGGGAGGGCTCCCAGTCCATAGCTAGAGGGGATGGGGAGGAAGCAGCAAGGATGAAAGCTGTGGACACTCTGGTCTGTGGCCTGGCAGGCAGAGAAAGATGGAGGGAGGACCAGGGAGCAACCCTCTGGGACCACTCTTAGAGATGCTATGAAAATTAGTGATGTGTAGGTGGGCGGGGAGGCATGCTTCTCGAGCATACTCTTCAGTCCCTGTCTGACCACAGCCTGAGTTTGCCTATTGCCATCAACTAGAACAGCTGGGATTGCAGCAAGAAGGGTTTAAGTTAGATAAGTAGAGGCCAATCACTCTCATCTTCTCTGGAAGATTTATGGGACGATAGCAGCGGGATGTTTATCTAGAGACTTCTAGGCCCTTTCCTGGCCTGGATGAAATGTCAGGGAGTGGGAGAGAAGGGGAGAGGAAGGAGAGAGAAAGGAGGAGAGGGCAAGACAGGGTGTCAGCTCTGTCTCTTTGAGAGAGGAGTTGGGTGGGGTGCCCGTGCCTCCGATCTGGGAGCTGAAGTGGGGGAAGGAATTTGTCAGGGGTGTGGTGGAGCGGAGAGCAGGGCAGCAGGGGAATGGAATGAGAAGGCTGTCAAGTGGCAAAGCAAGTGTTTATGGGAAATGGAGAGAAAGACCCTCTCCTGGTGGGAGGAGATGAGAGGGAGCCTCAGGCCAGGGCTCCCTGCCCTGGGCATCCCCAGCCCCACTCCAGGCACAACAGAAGCTCACTGGGGGAGGGCCTGCACCTCCCCTGGGACAGCAGCTCGAGCAGGGGCGCGCAGAACCTCTGTTTGAGAAGCAGAGATGACACTCATCCAGCCTGGACCCAGGCACTGGGGAGGATAAGCCTGGAGGCATCCACTGGGCAGACTGCGGGGACCAGGGGCCTTCCTCCCCCTAAGACTGCCAGGACGCTCAGGCCAGTCCTGCTTTTTCTCCCGGTGTCACCCCCTCCCCACCTGGGGGCAGCCAGTAAGGCCTGAGAGGGCCTGCCTTTGCTCTCCTTCTGGCCAGCCACTTGGGCAGGTGGGACAATTCTGTGACTCATTCCGTAGTCTCTTCTCCTCTGTCCCAAACCTGAGAATCTCTGGTCTCCTAAGAGAACTGAGGTTAAAAAAACCACCTAGGAAGGAAGTCTCTCTTTCCCTCTACCCACCTTCCTTTTTGCTGCAATGAGGACCAGGTAAGGAGAAGGAAGAGCAAGAGAACGGGGCCCAGCCCCCCAAATACCTCAGCCAAATAATGGACAATTGAGGCGAGGCCAGGGTACCGGATGTGCTGCACAGATATTTCTGCATGTGTATTATGATGAAGCTGGGGCAGCCCGCCCAGTCCCCTCTGGAAGCCCAGGTCCCCGCCACCCAATCTTCCAGCCGGGTAAGATTTATTAAGTGATTCCACACCTCAGCCCACTCTGCCCCCATCCTCCCAGGCTCTGTCCATGTCACCATCCTCCCCCTTCTCTGTCCGTCCTACCCAACCAGGAATTGGGGATTTCTCCACCATCTGCCCAGGTTCTACCCTCCCAAAGTCACCTTGAGTCTTACTCCTCACCCTTCCTCCCGTTCTGGCCTAAAGCTCCTCTGGGGATTCCTGGCTGTCAGAGGACAGTGTCATAGTTGTCCCCACACTCCCCAGGGCTGGCAGGGGCAGCACCCCGCCTCCTGGAAGCTGCCCAAGGGGAAGGTGAGGAGTGGACAGGGGCTGTCCTGCTAGGCTGGCTGGGCACAGGCTAGGGAGCTCCTTCTCTGGCCCAAAGGAGGAAGGAGCCTCTACACCCAGACAGAGGTGGGGGGCCTTGAAGCCCCTTCTGCCTGAGCCGACAGCACAACCTTGCCGGGCGCTTTCCAGCAGTGGGCTTCAGATGAAGCTGATGTCTGGCTGTGGACCCCTCTGAATATTCTTGGAGGCCCAGGGCCCCCTCCTCAATCAGGACCCCTCCTGGGTGCCTCACCCAGTGCCACCCCAAGTCTCTAGAGGGCGCGGGAGAGCAGCGCTGGACTTCCCAGCCCCTGGGGCATACGCAGGTGGCTCTCTGCATAGGCCCCTGGGACCAACCAGCTGCCCCCAGCCCTTTGCCCTGGGAGACTGGCACCATGCTGGAGGCTGTGCAGCCCAACTCACCCCTCTGGGGGCAGGAGAGATGGACCAGGGCTGGGAGCGGAGCTGCTTGGACGATGCAGGGACAAGTTGGACTGTGGGGGACACTGAAGAAGGGTGGGTTTGAAAAGTGGAAAGATGATCAGAGACCAATCAGAGGTTATCCTGTTGTTCATTTGGGGACAGAAAGGAGAGCAGTGGCCAGGGCACTGGGAATTTATGCCTGACCTTGGAATAAGGAGGGGCTTCTTGGCCCACATAGCAAAGCTGCAAAGCCCTCCCACCCCCATGCAGGGACAGAACTAGGGTGAGGCCAATGGGGCAGATAGGGCACAAAATTTAAGGAGGTTCCCAGTCTCGAGTGCAGGGTTGGTCCTAAGAGTCAGCACCTCCTTCAGTACAGCACCCCATCCCCTCACTCCCCTCATCTTAGCCCCAGCCCTGCTCTCTGGGTTGCCTGTCCTGGGGCTGGAGGCCATGGGACTATTTGAGGCCGAGGTAGGGTGGGTGAGCGGAGGAGTCGCTCTTTCACATTGGACTCCTCAAAGGAAAGAACCAGCCCCTGACTCAACTAGAGGGGAGGGGAGCAAAGGATGAAGAGAGAGACAACTATCTGTCACCTGAGCCTGGGCCCCAGTGTGTGTCTGTCTGTGTGTGTATTTGTGCATCCAAATCATACATCTGCCAATTTCTAGCTCTGTGTCCTTGTGCAAGTTACCCAATCTCTCTGAGCCTCAGTTTCCTTGAAAACTTGTGATAATAATTCTCCCACCATAGGGTTTTAGCGAGGATTGAAAGAGAATATCTGGAAAAGGTGTAGCATAAGCACCTGGCCTGCACACAGTGGAGCCAAATAAATGGTGACTGCTATTCCCATTGTTAATAATATCATTGTTGTGTGTGGCTCCAGCTTACTTTGCAGCCTTATTTCCCACTGCTTCCCTACACATACAGCCCACTCCAGCCAGACAGGCCTTCTGACAGCCCCAAACACACACATCGCTTATTTTTTCATGCTGTTCTAAGCCCCACCAGCCATGAAGATGCACTTGTTAAAAGAAGAAGACTTCCGGGACCATTTCTGCTCAGTGGTCTCCCCAAAACTCCTACAGCATGAGCTGTCTCTACCTCTTGTGTCAGCCTCAAGTTTCTATTCAATGCATTTAACGTTGTGAGGGTGCGTGTGTGTGTGTGTGACAGAGAGAGGGAGAGAGAGAGAGAAAGAGAGAGAGAGAGAGCTCTCTCCAAGTGCACTTCCATAGGAGGGACTGTATTTTTCAGTGACCTGCATCCCCCCCACCCCAGCCTAAGGACCAACACATGCTGCAGGTGTAGAAATACCCATGTAGACTCTGTGAATGGCAGCGGTAATAATGGTAAATGCTGCCTCTGATTGCATTCCTGCTCTGTACCTTACGTTATCTCATTAATCCCCACAATAACCCTGTGACGTCGATCATAATTGTAAAACTACAGGCTGGAGAGTTTAAGTAACTTGCCCAAGGTCATACAGCAAATAAACAACAGAGCTGGGATAATAACTGTCTGTCTGGCTCCAAAGCCTGCACACTTAACCACTATGGTTGAATAGGAGAATGATCCAAAAACCAGAATTTCCTTTTTGTATTCGAAGAAGGAAATAACAATAAAGCTCTGTGATATCTGAACTTCAGTCAAGTGCTCTCAGGGTTTCAAGTCAGCGTCGTTTGGAGGTTGAGTCCTGTCACACACTGTTCAGAGTGGGGCTGGCGAGCCTCAGTCATCGCAGAAAGAGGCACCAGGGTGGTCTTGCCTTACTCACTAGGGTTTTAGAAAAATTTTCAGCAAATGAGACTGAAAAATTCTCATCCCAGAGTGAGTCAGAAAAAATACCTAGATTATTCAATCACCAGAATGTTCTGGTTGGCCCTAGCTCTATTTTAACTGCAGATAGGAGAAAGTTATTTTCCCTCCTTTCGTTGATGGACAATTTAGCAACTTTTTGATAATTAAATGGACAACATTGGTCAGTCAGCAAATATTACGTGGAGTAACCACCAGAAAACTGCTGACTGACTGATTTTCACATACACCTCCATCAATCCCCAGTTATAATAAAATTTGGGCCCTTCAGGCCTCCGTCCTCCTTTGCCATTTTCCTTTTGTTGTTCTGTGGCTAAACTGACTTTGAATGTCTACACCACATTCCTTTGCCTGTGGCTCAGTTTCTCTATCTGGGAAATGGGGATAATAACACTATCGACTCCACAGGGCTATGACAAGGACCTAATCAGGCCATGTGTGTAAAGCACAGTGGCCGGCATGGAGTGAGAGCATCGTAAAAGTTTGGCGCTGTTGGTGGTGTCATTGCAAGCCCGGGAGAGGTGCCCAGAGGCCTGACCCCTGTCTGGCTGCATGGAATCTTCCCTGTATGACCTTCCCTCCTGCCCACTAGGATGCATGTCCCCCAGAAGCACCTTCTGCGCTCTCTTGCCCCTCCAGCCACACCTCGCCCCCCAAAGACTTAGAATCATTCAACTCCATGGCCAAAAAGTAGTGAGAGCTCCTCTTTAAAGTTCAACTTTATTTTTCCTGACAAGGAAGGCAAAACCTTCTGAAACCTAAACAGCTTGCCCCAAATCATACACCATTTCCTTCCAAATTACCTGTGAAATCCTATGCATCCAAAAAATGGGTTCTACGCACCTAGGCCAAAGAAATCGAGTTTGCTCAAAACACTTTTGGACTTTACTTCTTTTTGTGAATTGACCTCAAATTTCATTGTACTCTGAACAAGGAACTCAAGTCTCATAATTTGATGCCACACCTTGTCTGGGACCAAAAAAAAAGGTGTTTTTATTACCTGCTCAGTTCGCTCACTCTTCTAGGTCACACATCTTGGCATTAAACAACTTTTGGCTATTTCCACATACTATTCAGTTTCCAAGGATGAAGTCTTGACATCATTGAGGAAAATTTTTAATGCAATAAAGGCTCTGAAGGCAGCTCAATTGTTGATTCATAAGTTTAGCAAATATTTATCGATACTTTTTAAAAATTATTTTATTGAGGTCAAATTGGTTTATAACATTGTGTAATTTCAGTTGCACATTTTTATATATCAGTGCTTTCTTACATACCAGGCCCTATGCTGGGGGATGAAATACCACAGTAAACCAGACTGACACAACTCCTGAATTCTTGGAATGTGCAGGTTAGCTCCTGAGAAGAGATGCCTGGTCTGTTCTTTTAGTATGATTACATGGAATCTGTAATAATAAAAGCCTCTAATAATGGATTAAGGGACTTCCAGGAAAAGATGGCAGTCTGAACACCCACAGCCACGTTTGCTCTTTCCTGAAACTCCACTAAAGCAAAGTTAAAGGCTTTCTAAAGTTTTCTTTCATTTTTATTTCATTTCTTAAGGTATATACCCCCCAAGGACAGGAAGAATGGGAGAAGAGATAGCAACAAAATTTTGGAAACTAGAAAGCAGGTAGAAGAGCAGTAAAGAACATGGAGAAGGCGGTAGGGAAAGCCATACTGCCTAATCTATGCCTCAGCATCCCTAAAAAGCTCAGGAATTGGTGACACTAGTTACTTCTGGAAGTGAGGGTGAAGGAGATTAAGTAAATAAAGAGGGCTGGTGGAAGTGTTTTTTAAATCAGTCAAACCCTCAAATTCTTCCCCAACCCCACACAGCCAGGCAAAAGGCTAGAGGCGTATTCCCTGGTGAGGGGAAAACCAAGGGTCTCTGACAGGGGACACCCAGGACACTGAAGGCAGGACTAACTTAGCGAAAATGTTCACACAGTGGATGCTGAGACCTGGGTCCTCTTACCCCCTGGAGTCCCAGAACATTGGCCTTTGTCCTCCAGGCTGGAAATGGGAAGGTGCATCTCTGTGGAGTCTGAAAGGAAGAAAAGACTCAAAGATACTAACATCGGAGGCTTCAAAATGAGCTATCGCGCCAGATCATTCTATTGTGAGGCTCACACACTCACTCACACACACACACACACATTCAGAGCTTCCAACTAGCTTTTCAGATCTCCACACTTAAAAATAAGCAAACAACTAAGGATTAAGAGACATCTGTGGAAAGCTTGTAACACCAAAGACAGAGACCAAAACAAAACAAAAGAAAAAGTGACTTGGAGGAAGCCAAGACTACATAGCAAGAAGAAAGCTTAAAAATAGCAACACCTTATCATTATATCCTGAGAACGACAAGGAAAAATACTGCAAAAATGAGACAAAACAAAATAGTATTGTCTAAAATGAGAACAAGAGGTCTTAAAAAATCAAACGTCATAGCAGAAATAAAAAATTCAGTAGAAGTTTGGAAGATAAAGCTGAGGAAATGTCCATAAAGCAGAAGTAAAATGACAAAAAGGTAGAAAAATAGGAAAGACTATACAATAAAATTAGAGGACAAGTTCAGGCAATAATATCCAAATAATAGGAGAACATTCAAATAGTAGGAGAAACAGAGAAACTAAAGGAAAGACATCATCAATGACATAATCTAAGAAAAATTCCCAGAACTGAAAAATTACTGAGACCCCAGTATGACGGATAGTCATTTTTAAAAGTATTATTTTTAAATTTCAATTTCCAATTGTTCATTACTAATATATAGGAATACAATTGATTTTTTGCATATCTATCTTGTCTTGCAAACTTTCTAAATCCATTTATTAGTTCTAGTAGCTTCTTTGCATATGCCATCAGATTTTCTACATGGACAATCATGTCATCAGCAAATAATGACAATTTTACTTCTTCCTTTCCCATTTGAATGCTTTGTATTTATTTTTCTTGCCTTATTGCACTGGTTAGAACCTCTGGTACAATGTTGAATAGAAACACTAAGAGTAAACATTCTTGTTTTCTTCCTGATCTTAGAGGGAAAACATTCAATCTTTATTGTCATAGGTTTTTTGTAGAAGCTCATTATTAGATTATGGAAGTTCCTTTCTATTCCTGGATTGCTGATATTCTTTTATCAGGAATGAATTTTGGATTTTGTTAAATGTTGTTTCTACATCTATTAAGATGATTATTTTTTTTCTTTTTTTTTAATCTGGTAATATGATGAATTACATTGATTGATTTTTTTTAATGTTACCAACCTTGCACCCTAAGATAAATCCTATTTATTCATGAGGTATTCTCATACAGACAGAGGTAGAGGTAGATTTGACTTACAGAAATTTTGTTGAGAATTTTTGCATCAACACTCATGAGGGATATTGGTCTATAGTTTTCTTTTCTTGTAATGTCTTTGGTTTCGGTATCAGAGTAATGTTGGCCTCACAGAATGTATTGAGGTGTATTCCCTCCTCTATAATTTTCTAGAAAAGTTTGTGTAGAATTTGTATTATTTCTTCCTTAAATTTTTGGTAAAGTTCATCAGTAAAGCCATTTGGGCCTGGAGTTTTCTTTGTGGGAAGGCTTTTAACTACAAATCCAATTTTTTATTTTTTGTGGAAGATTAGCCCTGAGCTAACTACTGCCAATCCTCCTCTTTTTGCTGAGGAAGACTGGCCCTGAGCTAACATCCATGCCCATCTTCCTCTACTTTATACGTGGGATGCCTACCACAACATGGCTTTTGTCAAGTGGTGCCATGTCCACACCCGGAATCCGAACTTGCAAACCCTGGGCTGCTGAGAAGCGGAATGTGCAAACTTAACTGCTGGGCCATGGAGCTGGCCCCTACAAATCCAATTTTTAAAAAATAAATATATGTCTATTCAGGTTATCTATTTCTTCTTGAGTAAACTTCTGTAGTTCATGCCTTTCAAGGAATTCGTTTATTTCATCTAAGTTATGGAAATTATTAGAGTAAAATTCTTCATAATATTTTCTTATCATCTTTTTAATATCTGTGTAATCTATAGTGAAGTCACCGCTTTCATTCTTGATATTGGTAATTTGTGTCTTCTCTCTCTTTTTCCTGATTAATCTAGCTAGAAGTTTATCAATTTTATTGATCTTCTTGAAAAAACAGCTTTTGGTTTCATTGATCTCTACTATTTTTCTGTTGTCTACTTCACTAATTTTCCTCTGATCTTTATTACTTGCTTTCTTCTGCTTATTTTGTGTTTAATTTGCTCTAGTTAAAGGTTTTTAAATTCATTAAAATTTTTAAACTGTAAAACAAAAATAATACAGGGATAATTTTTCATCTATTTTGTGATCTATAATAACCTTTCCATTTTAAAAGCTCTCAGTAGGTGTAAAAACACATCCAATCATTGTTTAATCAAATATTTATGGAGCACTAGCTATGTATTAGGCACTATTTAAGGCGCTGGAGATAGAATAATGGGTAAAACAAAGTTAATGCCCTCACTGAGCTTACTTCTAGTTGGAGGACACAGGCAGTAAATAAGTAGACAGACGTGTATATAATATGTCAGGTGGGAAGAAATGCTATGCAGAAAAATAAAGCAAAGTGAGGGGATAGCACTGCACAGGCTAGATGGGACTATTTCTATTTTAGATGGGGTCAGCAAAGGGCTGTCTCTGAACAGAGACCTGGAAGAAATAAGGGAGAAGCCATGGAAATGTCTGGAAAAGAGCACTGCAGGCTGAGAAAGCAGCACATACAGAGTCCTTGAAGTTGGAAAATACTTGTCTTTTTGAAGAAAAGTAAGAACGTCTAAATGGCTAGGGGGAGAGGTAGCTAGGGGTCAGAAGATGTAAAGTCTTATAGGCTACTGTAGAAACTTTATATTTAATTCTGTGTGTGGTAGGAAGACTTTTAAGGTGGCCTCCCAGGATTTTCCACCCTCTGGTGTAGACGCTCTGTATAATCCCAGGACTGTGAGTATGATAGCTTTCACTCTTGTGATTAGATGTTAGGTCATATGGCACATTGACTCTAAAAATGGGAGATTATCCCAATGGGCCTGACCTAATTACATGAGCCCTTTAAAAGTAGAGTTTTCTCAACAACAAAAAACAAATAAACAATCCATTTCAAAAATAGGCAAAAGACTTGAAGAGACATTTCTCCAAAGAAGATATATGAATGGCCACTAAGCATATGAAAAGATGCTCAACATCACAAATCATTAGGGAAATGAAAATCAAAACTACAAGATACCACTTCACATCCATTAGGGTAGCTATTATGAAAAAAACCCAGAAAATAACAAATATTGGTGTGGATGTAGGAAATTGGAAGCCTTATGCACTGTTGGTGGGAATATAAAATGGTACAGTCACTGTGGAAAACAGTATGGAGGTTCCTCAGAAAATTAAAAATAGAATTATCATATGATGCAGCAATTCCACTTCTGGGTATACATCTAAAAGAATTGAAAGCAGGGTCTCAGAGATATTTGTACACCCATGTTCATAGCAGCATTATTCACAGTCGCTAAACCAGAGAAGCAACCCAAGTGTCCATCAAAGGATGAATGGATAAGCAAAACGTGGTATACACACACAACAGAATATTATTCAGCCTTAAAAGGGAAAGAAATTCTGCAACATGCTGCAATATGGATGAACCTTGAGGATATTACGCTAGGTGAAACAAGCCAAACATAAAAAGACCAATACTGTATAATTCCACTTATATCATACAGTCAAAATCATAGAGACAGAAAGCAGAATGGTGGTTGACAGGGGTAGGAGAGAATGCAGAGTTATTGTTTAATGGGTACAGAGTTTCAGTTTTACAAGATGAAAAGAGTTCTAGAGATGGATGGTGGTGATGGTTGCACAACACCATGAATGTATCTAATACGGCTGAACTGTGCACTTAAAAATAATATGGACTGACAAATAACAATGTGCAACTGAAATTTGACATTATAAATTTTTATGGCCCCAATAAAAAAATAACACAAATTGTAGTTAAGATGGTAAATTTTATGCTATGTGTATTTTACCACAATAAAAAGAATTGAAAAAGAAAAAAAAAAAGCAAAGAGTTTTCTTTGGCCCATCAAAGAAGAGGAAGTCAGAGGTTTAAAGTATGAGAAGGAGTTGATGTGCCATTGCTGGCTTCATCATGGAGGGAGCCATGTGGCAAGGAATACAGGCAACTGAAAGCAGCCCTGGCTGACAGCTAACAAGGAAGTGGAATTTCAGTCCTACAGTCACCAAGAACTGAATTCTGCCAACAATAAGAATGAGCTTGCAAGTAGATTTTTCCCCCAGAGCCTCCAGATAAAAACTCAGTCCAGCCAACACCTTGATTTCAGCCTCGTGGTACATTGAGCAGAGAACCCAGCCACGCCATGCCAGACTTCTGACCTACAGAACTGGGGGCTAATAAGTGGGCATTGTTCAGAGGTGCTAAGTTGGGGGTCATTTATTATATGGCAATAGACAATATACTCAGTTTTCTAGGAAGCCATAGGTACATAGAACCTATTTTATGAGTTTTACTTTAATGTCATGCCAATTAGATAGTAAGTTCCCCAAAGGTGTAAACCCAACAGTCTACCTGTCCTTACACAAGACTGGGCCAGCTGCCTAGTGGACACCTAGGAACTGTTCAACAAATGGGTAAAATGTTTTGGCCAAGGCAAGCTATTTGGGAAAATTGTTCAGCTTCTTGTACCTACCACTTTGAAAGACCACTGATATTTCTATAAATTCCTGAAGAAAAAGTTGCACTCTGTATGTGCATGGCTTGCCTTCATTCTTGCTCTCTTCTGGGGGAAAGACTTACCTTAAGTGCAACACGCTGAAATAGAACTCACCTTCCATCCAAACACAGCTCAATCAGACTTTCCCTTCCACTGCCAGTAACACCACCATCGCCCAGGTACCCCAACTCTGAAGCTTAGACTCACAACTCAATTCCTCCCCCTCCCAGCCTCCCCATAGCCAGTGTTCTGGAGATTCATTTTCCAAAATGCCTCTCCACAAGTGCCAGCCTTTGTGTTCCCATCACTATCAGCCTCTCACTATCCCACTTCTTCAGCTCTCACCTACAGATAGCAAGGGCACCCAAAGAGCTTCACTGTCCCCTCTTCCCTGCCTCAAATCCTGCTTGGTCACCATCACCTGCCTAATGCCCCTAGGATAACACTTGGCACATGTAAGCCCTTCCTCTAAAACCTCCCTGGGTGCCTCACTGGTTGCTCAGATGAGCTGGATACCCCTCAATAGGCTGTGAGCATCTTGAGAACTAGGGCCATGTGTTGAGCATCTTTGTAGTATCATTGGTGTTCCAGGTCTGTATGAGGCTGTTGATAATCTCATGACCATGAGAATTTGGAGGCTTCCTTTTGTTTTAGGTCAAAGAAGACCAGCCTGGGTTGTCATTCTCCCACATTTTAAAGACTTCATTGGAAGCAGGGGAAAGCTGTGAAGCGCATTCACTCTTCTCTATAAACCTACTGCCTCCCACCCCTCACCACCCCTGGGAATCCTGACCAGCGTGCCCCCACCCCAGTTATTCCTTTATCAATATCAGCTGTCAGAGCTTTTCTTCAGGATAAAGGGGTTCCCTTCCTAGGGGTATTGGCAGTTTAGCAAAGAGACAGCATCAAAGGAAGCAAATGTTAATGGTGGGGTTTCAAGTATCGGCTAGTGGGTGGAGTGAGATGTTTGGATGGGATGTAGAGCTTTGCTCCTGCATCCAAAAGCACATGCCCACCAATGCAATAGGACTGATGTTAATAAGAGGATGGTATTGAAAACGTATACCCTCCCCTCCACAGCCGAGGATGGAGCAAGAATCCAGGAGATGGGCAGGATCTAGAGTAGGCTGCCAGAAGGAATCTCCAGAGATAGTGGAGAGGAAATTTTTGAGATGTCGAATGCCCTGGAGATCTTAGAATAAAAGTTCCTCCCTGTTCTCTCCACCTGAGACCCTTCTCCCAAACCCCAAGGATCAGGCTGGGTGAGGGGGTCACTCAGTCTAGAAGCACAGGGAAGGCTGCTATGGCCTTGGTCATGCCTCCAACCTCAATACCAACTCTGAAAAGAGTGGACCCCCTTTCCACAAGTCCAGCCCACATCCAGGAGTGGATGATGCAGAAGGCATCTTCTAGATCCAGCAGCCTCTCCCTACTCTGTCTGTCCGTTCCTCCTACTGAAGCCCAGAGGAGGGGACCCCTTTAAAACACGTGCCCCCCCCCCACAACCTGTGATTGTAGCCCACAGCTTCCTGGGTCCAGAGAGAGGAAGCCTCTGTGTGTGCGCACGCGTGTCTGTGCGTGGGGGGGTAGGGAGGTCATGGAAAAGGAGGAAGGGAGGAAGATGTGCACAGCTGGGGGGGTTGGCCCTCTGGCATCCTGAGGGAGTCTTCCTCCTTAATTGCTTGAGTTCTACAGCTGTCATCGCTAACGAGAAATTAAAAAGCACCCTGACCCCTGCCCCCGCCCCTGCCCCCATGCCTCACAAGTGCTCTCTCAGCACGTTGCTCTCCGAAAAGCACCCAATGGAGGATGCTGGGGAGACGCAGGGATGCCTCGGGCTGACTGCCCCCAGCCTCCTGAAAGGGGAAGGCAGGAGGCTGCAGCACAGAGGGGAGGTGGGGGTGGGCCCCAGCTTCTCTGCTCTGGCTCTGGCTTTCTGGACAGCCCTGATTATTTTATATATCCTGCTTCATAATCCCCACAGCTGTTCTGGGACTTGTCAGACCTCAGGCCCAGATTTGGGAATCCCTGGAACGGCAACTTGGAGATCTATGTTCAGCTGCCCTGGGCACAGTAAGCAATTATATAAAATGGAGAGAAATGAAGAAGAGATGGGTTGGAAACCACAGCAAGAAGGATCTCCTTTAGTACAGGGAAAAACTTCCCAGCTGTCTCTTGCACCATACCCAGAGAAGCAGTCCCTTCTCTAAGGATAAAAAGCTTCTGTCTAGCATTGTCCGTGGGAGTCTGCATGATCTGGCCCCTACCTGCCTCCTCTCTGCACCCATACCCAGAACTCAAGGCCAGACACTAACTTACTTGCTCTTAGAATGGACTTCCCAGCACCTACAGATCTGAGACCATCAGAGCAGCTCCTCCCTGCCACCCACCCTTCTCCCTCCTCTCCAAGGACCACTGAATTTTCACAAGCATAATACTGTGTTCTACTGGCTTCCCTTCTCATTTTTCACGTGCATCGCCCCCCACAGTTCTACGCGGTGCAGTTAAATGGCAGCGTCCCGTACCCAGATTACAGACCATTTCCCCCAATGATCCTAGTTCTTTCAGTTTAAATAATAATACTGTAATGAACATCTTTGCTCACATAGTCGAGTGAATGTCACTCCTGAATACACTTGCTATTGTTCTTTCAAACTTGTGTGGAAACTATGAAGGTTAATGATACGCAATTTCATTTCGAATTATTCCTAACTTCACCATAGTTTTTTTCTTCACAGATTTTCTCAAATGATAGATACCTATCATACAACACCTGTCCTTTGGAGTTCTGTGACATTTGACATTTTTTAGTGTTAAAATAGGGTTTTACAGCTCAAAATGTTGTGTATCTGTAGATGAAGACAACCAACGGTTGCTGCCCACATGCAGTCCCCAAATCATGTTAGTATGCCGTTCTGGCACATCTTACATAACTCAATTTTTACATAAGTCAGAATCCTTTCAAATCAAGAGATAAACGAAGCAGGTATCTGCTTTGCAGCAATGTAAACACAGGGGGGAGGATGGAAACCTGCCCAGTGAGGGTGCCACCAGCTCTCCTTGCCCGTGAACAAGGGTTACTTCAGAGCGAAGGAGCAAGGAGCGTGACACTCACGTTTACACCCCGTCAGCCAGCGCTCTCTCTTGCCAAGGCTGCTGGAAAAGCTTGACTCAGGCTGAGTTTACACAAGTCAGCCTTACGTAAGTGTATACCTATACAGACATTGGAAGGTACAAGGAGAAAGGTAAATAGCCACGATTATGGGTATAAGTTTAATTTAGGGTGCCTGATATGGCAAGATCACTTTAAAAATAATTTAGGCGTACTCAAAATCAACCTTGGGCAGAATGCCCTCTCTGCATCCAGCCCTGTGGAGGGGTTGTCAGATAATTAAGAGATGTTATGAGATGGTCCCTGCCTTAACGAAGCTTATAATCAAGTTGTGCAAAGGAGCTCGAGATCCCGCTAAAGCAGGCTGCCGTCTACTTCCCACTCATCTGGGCCTGGGGTCAGGCCACTGCTGCTCACCCTTAATATCCCTCCCTCTCCCCCACATTACTCAAAAGTCAAGCTCCCCCCCCTCATGCTGCCCCCTGCAAGCTTCCCCCCCAAGAAAGGAGTAATCCTCTTCGTGCTTGGGATATTCCTTTGCACGTCACTGAGAGTCACAGCTATGACAATGTCAAAGGCACCCACCCCCTCCTGGGTCCCTCTCCCTCAGCTTCCTTCCTTGCCTCCCCAGGATCTTTGCGGGGACTCCCGTGTTTCTGACTTGTCTTTCCCCAGTGTCTTCTCCAAACACAGCCCAGGGGGACTCAGAATGAGGATGGGGGAGGGAGGGGCAGACAGCTTCCACCATCTGCATGTTCTCAGCAATCAGTCCTCCCCAACGCCTGTCCCCGAGCTGGGGGGACGACTGCTGAGTCAGGATATTCCTCACATTCCCTCCCTTCTCCCTGCTGGCCCCAATGCCACAAACCCTGCATCTGAGTGACTGGCCTCAGCCGAGTGGCCGCTCCCCCTACCCTGACCCCAGCCCAAGACTGACCCTCCTCCCTCACACCCCAAGGGGAGGCCACAGGAAAGAGGTCATACTGCCCACTCTTCTTTGGGGCCCTGCTGGGAGGAGGGGTGGGGGGGCCACCCTGCTCCTGCTTCCCCATTTCCCTCCCTCACCCCCAGCTCCATCTCCCCCAGCCAGCCTCACTCACAGAATCTGCCGCCACCAATCAGGAAAGGACAGTGAAGGTGGTGGAGAACCAGGAGCAGGACCCCCTAGTGCACACAGCCAACTGGGTACCACACAGGGGCACAGCCAGTCCTTTAGTGCAATGTTGAGAGAGCCTCCACTGTGCAGATGCAAGCCTAGAGGCAGGCCCTGGCAAAGGCTTCCAACCCAGGGATCCCCCAGTCTGAAGGGAGGCCTGCCTTGCCCTCAGGGAGCTCCTTGTCTAGTGAGGGAGACCCCCAAAGACGGGTAGGGAGGGGAGGAAGGAGGCTATTCTCTCTCACTAACATATACTAATGTATAAAGACTCAGAAGTTCAAGGGCAGAGCTATGTGACTGAGCCCAGAAGGGGTAAGAAGCCTGGGAATAATCAGTGGGTAAAACTGGTCTAAATAGGAGAGGAAGGCTTCCTGGAGGAGGTGAGCTTGGAAGACAGGAAACCTTGCTGGAGGCTCAGAAGTAGGCAAGGAGGACAAGGCAAGGAGGAAGGCCCAGGATGGAAAGAAGGCCTTCCTAATTCAGCCCAGCCCACGAGCAAGCACGGGACAAGGAACAGGCATCCTGGGCTCCATGGTGGCAGTGGCCAAGGCCCTGCCCCTCTCAGGCCACAGAGCCTTCCTCAGCACCACGTGGGGCTTGGCCACAGGCCTCCTAGGGTGCCTCCCAGCAGGATGTGTGACAGGCCCCCATGCTAGGCCTAATGCTCTGCTGTCGAAGGAACAAGAGACCTGCATTTTCATTTTGTACTGGGCCCCGGATTATACGGCCAGTCTCATCCCCCAGGTCAGAAGGTCTATTTTCCTCCTGTGTCTTCTCTGGAGAAGCCCTAGTGGGGAGGAGAGCATGAGGGCAGCCCGAGGGGCTTGGTGCTCCCTGCTCCTAGAGGCTGCATGCAAGGAGGAGATCAGCGCGTGCAGGTCCCCATCCTGACCCTTGGCAGCGCACAGTGGCCCACTCAGCCCACAGATGCCCTCATCCCCCGGAGGCCCAGCAGGAAGTTTCACAATGTGTGCACTTGACAGAGCCTGTTCTTGGAAAGCTGGGGACGGGACAGCTCAGTCCTGGGTGTAGGAGAGGCCCAGGCCCCTGGGGTCTGCATTTGAACAATAAACAACCGAGGGCCTGCTTGGGTAGGAGAGGGGCATGGGGACAGGATTTAGCTAGTGTTCTGTGGCTGGGGAGAGACAGGGTCCCCCCAAGGGCTTACCATACAGCCTTCCGCACTCAAGGGGAATATCCCAATCAGACAGGGGGCACAGGATCGGTGCCTACTGGAGGAGGCTGGGACTTGAGGATTTAAGGCATGAGGAATGTGGCGTGGCAGGGGAGGACGTCATAGCCCAGTAGGCTGAGAGGGCTCTGAGGGCAGGGCCACCCTCAGGCCTGTCACAGTTCCTGGTTCCCATGAAATCACCATATGGGTTTGGGAGGTGAGAACTCAGAATTAGAGTCAAGAGTGGCAGTATCCTAGTGTTAGGTGACCTATCCTTGCACAGCTGGCATCTGGCCACCTGAGATGGGACACAAAGGCAGGAGAGAAGCTCAGACCACAGGAGAGTCCAATTTGCAGGGTGTAGACAATGTCCTGAGTGTACTAATAAATAGGGCATGGAAGCTGGGGGGCAGCAGGCATTCTTAGAGAAGGCTTATTGGAGAAGGGGCTTGAAAGCTCTTTCTTCTCTTTCTTTTTAACAATTTTTTAAAAAAATTTTTATTGAGTTTATGATAGTTTACAACCTTGTGAAGTTTCAGTTGTACATCTTTTGAACGAAGGGGAAAGAGCGAGGCTTTGCACAGAGCAAGGCTAAGGGTGTCCTGACAGAGAGAACAATCCCTACAAAGGCCTAGGAGTGCCTGGGAAGCGAAGATCCCCTCCCCTGAGGTGGGGGAGACGAAGGAAGGACGGTGGGAGAGGGAGGAGCTGCCCCCTCCTGGGCTGATCCATGGAAAAAAGCTCTGATGAGGGCTCAGGGCCAATCCGCCTTTGATGTGCCAACTCAAATAACTGAGGCCTGGATGCTCCTAACGGGCAGGGGCCAGGCAGGGGCCACGTGGTGGGTGCTGGAAGAGGGGACTTAGCACCGTAACTGTCATAGCACAGGTGTCAATAAATGTCTTAATGAATGAATTGATTGATTGATAAGGGTAATGAGTCGGGGTGGTGCTTTTCTGAGAGACTGGCGAATGGGGGCTTTGGGCTCAGCCCCCTTCTCATGTCTTTGGGGGTGGCGGGGGCCAGAGGGAGGCAATTACAGGTACACTGTAGATTTCACCCATGGGACAGTGTGGCCTCCAAGCTGCCTCCTCGACTCTCCTGGCTCCTCTGTCTCCAGCCGCTTGTCTTCTCAGAGACCTTAGCTTCTGGAACAAGACAAAATTAGCAAAAAGGACTTTCGCGTACATAAAAAATCCACGTACCTATAAGAGCAACAGCAACAACGCTAGTGATCCTTCATATGTGCCAGGCACAGTGCTGCCTTACGTATCAGACCTCATAAACCTCAGAACAACCCTTCTGAGTAAACACTGGCAGATGCAGAAAAAAAATGTGTGTTCAAGAGAAATGTTTTTCCCTTTATTTTGGTTCTCTGACACACATTTTTCACACGTGAACATCTCTGAAATCAGGAGGCGCCTTGCAATCAATAACAAGGAGGCACTGTGTCAGAGTTTAATTAGCAATGTTCTTTCTTCTTGGCAGTGTGTAATTTAACTCTGTGTCTTGCTTTTGATGAAATATAGTTGATTATGTCCGTGGTCTGTGTAACTGACCGCCTGCCCCTTTCAATCAACTGTGGATGATACACAGTGCAGGTTTCTCTGTTTCCAAGTCTGTTTTCTGGGAGTGGAGGCTGTGTCTCAGCCCACCAGTTGGGAGCTGCCTGAGGACAGGCTGTCTTCTCTCCTCAGAGCCCCCACAGCCCCTAGCCCAGCACCCCCACCTAGGGAGGCCCAGGAGACGTGAGGATGGGTGGGCACAGAGAACCTCGGGCCTCCCTGTGAATCCCTTTTAGGCAGCATAGAAAGAAGAGGCCTGGGAAGCTGCTCTCAGTAGCCCCCGGGAGGAATGGAGGTAAAAGGGAAGGAACGAGATTGCTCCACCCTCCACCAGGAAGCTCTGGACCAATGGAAGTAACGCAGGCTGGCACCTGGCCATCCGACCAGGAGCCAATTGCAAACGCTGGCCCCAGCCTCCTTCAGCTTTCTTTGCTTACCTGCCAAAATGTGTTCCCCTTGGCCTTTCCCTCTGCCGTCATGCCAGCCCCAGGAAGGGAGGAGGCAAGGGCAAGTGAGGCCTTGATCAGCCCTACTGGAGAGCTGGGGAAACTGAGCCCTGAGGGCCCCTGGCCTGGGCCCTCCCTGCTCTGCTCCAACACAGGTGCTAAGCTGGGTGCCCTGCCAGCCCTCTAGGCACCCCTCAGTGGGGATCTCCGGGGTGGCAAGGAGCGAGGGGAAGAGAGAAGTATCTCTTGCCAGGGACTCTCCCACTTGGTCAGAACATTGCCACCACCTCCTCCTCTTTTCCCTCCTTTCCCAGGACTTCTCCCCTCAGAGGCCAGTTTTTTCCCTCCTCCACTTCCCAGAACCAGAAGCTCCATCCTGGGGTCCTGGTGGCCCCCAGATTGCCCATTGACCACTTAATCAGATGTCCAGGCTGGGCCTGGTTGGTGGGGGCGGGGTGAAATGACAGAAAAACCATCACTTGTCCCCTCTCCGCCAGACCTGGGAGTGGAGGCCTCTGAATCTGCAGCAGGCTGGAGGATTAGGGTCTCTAATGAGGACAGGGACTTACCGCGTTAGGGAAGGGAGCTTTCATCCTGGCCAGGGTGGGGGAGGGGCGCCCAGGGTTGTGTGCTGGGCTTCCCAAGCCCACTCTTTCAGCACCTCCTACCCTCCCCCCGCCTTTGGAGGCTCGCTGATTGATCCTGCTGAGGTGCAGAGGGGAGGCTGAAATAATGGCCGCCCCTCCCACCCATGGCCCACTAGGACTCAGCCAGAGCCTGCCAGAGCCTCACATGCTCAGAATCCCCACTCATAGCTGTGGGCCCTAAAGACGAACCCCTCCCTCCTGCCGGTCGTATACCATGTACCCCTGCAGGCGGGCTTCAAAGTCTCCTCGCCTCCTGCCTGGGGCCTTGGATACAGTCAATGGCCTCTGGCAAAGGAATGGGAGGGTGAGGTGTGCAGGCGAAGGGACACAACTGCTGTCGAGTGTGACATGGAATCCAGCCTCACGTGCAAGTGGAGGTGGTGAAGGAGGAGCATGTCAGGGCTCCCTCAGAGCACCCCCAGAGTGCTCAGACTGAGCACTCAAGTCCTAAGACGGAAGATGGAACTGGAGAATTGGGGCTGGGCTCCCTGGGACCCGAGGGGAGAAATTGGCCCCTAGTAATGGAGAGGCCAAAGCCCAGGGAGAGCATCTTAAGTTCAAAGGCTCTCAGAGAGGGGAGGAGCCTTGGAAATCAGTACACACCACTCCTTATCCTATAGCCTGGGACGCTCAGACCCAGAGAGGGAAAAGGGCTTGTCCGCGGTCCCATAGGGAGTTAGGAGTGGGCCAAGAATCAACCTGGGGCTCCTAAATCCCAGCCTAGTGCCCCTAACCCATAATAATGCTAACAACTATATAGGTATTAACTCACATAGTTCCTCTTATAAGGAAACTGAGGCCCAGAGAAGCCAAGATACTTGCCAGGAGTCACACCCAGGAGTCTAGCTCTAGGGCTTGTAAACATCTGATTCAAAATTATTTCTCTAGGTTGCATCATGGTGTAAGGACTGAATCCTGAAGTTGGAGCTGAATGTCTTGGAGATGCAGGTATGTAGGAAGGGGGTACTGACCCAGGAGTTGGGGGGTCTCCACCTAGCTTGGGCATAGAGCTGGACCCTACCCTGCTGGGACCATCTCAGTCCCACCTGGAGGACCCAAGGTAGACAGGGAGACCTGCCACCCTCATGTCCAATCTGCTCGCTGCTGCCTGAGTGCCGGCTCCACCCTGCCCTTCCAAGCATGGCAGGGCCTCTTTGTGGATAGAGCTGCCCCTCAGTGGTCAGCTGGCCTCTGCTGGGCCCTGACCCCTACACCCCATTCCAGCTCACTCCATTCCATCCTGCTTCCAGTGACACAAGGAGACATCAGGTAGCAGGAAGAAGGTGACTCTAAGGACACTAACCAAGGCACAGTGCCAAGTGGTATAAGGGACGTATCTTTTCCCCAGCATATCTCCAGCCCCCTGGCACAGTGCCTGGCTTTCAAAGACACTCAGTAACTGCTGCATGAATGACTAAGAAACACAAAGATCAGTGAGGCATGGACCTGCCCTCCAAGAGGTGACAATCTGATGGGAGAGTCAGTTATGTAGACTACTAATTATGACACAAGTCAGACAAGGTACAGTAGGAACTCAGTGGAGGGAGAGATTCATTCCAACTGTGGGACTGGGGAAGGCTTCATGGAGGAGACAGCATCTGAGCTTCGTAATAATAACAATGAGTGATAATGATGATGACAATGGCTTGTACTTATTGGATGTGGTTAGCACACTTCTCAGTGCTTTTTATGCATTAACACATTTATTTTTCATCCTATCACCAGATGTAGATCCTATTAAGATATGCATTTTACAGATGAGGAAACTGAGGCTCAGACAAAGTAGCTTGCCCTAAGTCACACAGCCATAACAAATGAGCAGAGCCAAGATTGGAGCCCAATTCTGACTCAAAGGGATAGGTGGGTTTTTTACGTTCATCTGTTTGACATTCATTCGACAATTATTTATTGAAATGCTGCTCTGTGCCAGGCAGTCAGAAGTTAATTGAACACAGAACCAACCTTTACAGGTGAATCAGCAGGACTATAAATAAACTTAACATAAGACAGGAAGTGATTTGGGTCACACAAGATGTACAGATAGACGATGGAGGGATTGCAAGGCAAGGGTGACGGAGGCTTCACAGGGGAGGTAGCCGGTGAGTGGGACTTTGAAGGGCGGATAGGATTTGGATACCCAGAGATGGTGGAGGGCACTCCAGGCCAAGGGAACAGCTTAAGCAAAGGCACAGAGGCAGGAATGGGAGGGGCCTGCAAGAAATGCAAGAAATGGGGAAAGGTGCAATTTGGCCAAATGGGGAGGTTGCAAACTAGCACCCGTGGACCACATCCGGCCCTCAGACGTGTTCTGTCTGGCCCACCTGCACCGGCCTGCACAGCACCCTTGAAAAAGGCACAGTCCATCTCCAGAGGCAGAAGGTAAACAATGAGGCTGGGGGGTGGAGGAGGGCGGGTTTCGGAGTCTTAAATTCCAGAAATGCACAACCATTGAGAAGCTGAGTAGCGCACCTCCCCCTCGGTCCAGTCCACTTCCCTTGTCCCCGGATACCTGTCTGGCCCCTGTCGGCATTTGAGTTTGAGGACCTGGACAAGAGCCCAGGACACCGAAGGGAGCAGCAGCGGATAACCATGGGAAGGTGCCTTAAGGTCTGAACACAAGGGCCTTGAACATGGGGCTAAAGAATATAGGCTTTATTTCGGCAATAGCCCTGTAATTGCAGCCCCTCCTCCCCCAGCAGTTGGGTGAGAAGTGCGTGCATGCACGCGCACACATACACATACTGGGGCTGGGGATGGTCTAAACGGGTGTCAACTGAACTGGGGCAGGCTGGGGGAGCTCAAGAGATATCTTTATACACATTGTCCCTGCCTCAGCCTCAGATTTCACATCCCTGCTGCCCCGTGCCCAGCCCTGAGGTTGTCCCAACTGTGCCCGCACCAGCCCTCCCTCAGCATGCTTCTCTCCTCTTTATGCGGAAGGGAGTCCCAGAGGTGTCCCCTGGCCCCAGAAGCTTCCCAACCCCCAGTGTGGAGCTGACTGGCCAGAGCGAGAATTCCGTACAGGATTTAGGACTGGAATTTCCCTCTGGGTGGGCGGGGCTGATCAGGTGAGCCCTGTAACAGGGCTGGGGGCTGAGTGGAAAAGTTTGGTCCATCCCAGACCCTACCCTCAGTGACTCAGGGCCCCAGTGGCGGTGAGTCTTGGGAGGGGACGAGACAAGAACCCACAGAAAAATTTTCCCTTGTCTCTCTAGCTCTGCCACTGCCCAGTTCCCCTCCCCCGTTCCACACACACCCTGCCTTGCTGCGCACCACAGCCACTGTCTGTACCCGCGGTGACAGCCATGGAGCCAGAACATCCCAGGGCCTTCTCAGCCCGGGTGGGAGCAGGGCAGCCAGCCAGCCGGAACTTGGGCCTTCCTCCCTTGCAGACAACCTGGGGGTTGTCCCTGATGAAGGCCATGGGAGATGTGGGGGTGAAGCTGCTGGATTTAGCAAATAAAATACAGAACATCCACTATCTCATGCAATATTTGAGATACGCTAAAAAAAAAATTATTTATTTTTTCTCTTTTTCTTATGCTGAAGTGACTCCCAGAGCTGAGGATTCTGAAATTCAAATTTAAGCAGGAATCCTGAATTTATCTGGCGACTTTCTGTGAGAAGCAGGGGTAACGACAGGGAACACCCAGACACCCCTCACCACTCAGGCCTACCCACTGTCCTCGACCTTCCCTGCCCCCACAGCCTCACCAAGTGCACCTGCTAGACCTTACTACTGCCGCTTCAGCCTCGAAGCCTCTTTCAGACCTTCTAAGTCCCCAGGTGCCAGGGTCTTTCTCCAAAAGAGAGAGTCCTGGGACCTCAACTCTCATGCCAGACAGGGAGCCAGCAAGGATGTGGTGGGGAAGTTTTCTGGGAGCGACTATGTCTGAGGACACGCCACCCCCACAACATTCAGCTTCAAAATAGAAGGATCGTGGGGAGGAGGTGGGTCCGCAGCACCAGGGGACCTCTTAGACAGCCTTCCATCCTCTTCTGAGTTTCTACCCCGATTTTCCTCTCGCCCAGGGTCTGGTTGAAACAGTGTCTCTCTTTCCCCCTCTTTTTCTGGACCCCCACATCCGTCCCAAAACACACTTGCCTGTGACCTGGTAAAATTCCCCATCACTGAAGTATTCAACCCCAGGCCAGGGGTCTTGTCCAGGGAATGGGAAAGCCAGTGGGGAATGGATTCCACCAGCCATCCCTGCCTGCTCCCAATGAGCACCTCTCACGCACAGACACTATGCTAGGCCCCAGGGTCCTCATGGCACTCACAGCCTGCTGGGAGACAGAGGACGTTCACCTGGCAGAGGGAGGGGCAGAGAGAGATGAGAGAAGGACAAAGGACATAGCTGCCTCTGGGGCTGGTCAGGAAAGGCCTCTGTGGTTTCACGAGGCAGACGCACCCAGCCAGTGACTGTGTCTAGGCTGCGGCTGTGGGGACTCCTCCTCCCCCACCTTCTCCTCGGGTTTAAATTAGACCTCTGTCTGTCCTGGCCTGCACAGGCTGGCTGGCTCTGACAGTAAGCTCCCCGAGGGCAGGGCCACATCCTGCCAGTGTTGTGTCAGATGTTCTCTGGAGATGGAGGTGTTTTGACTCAGGATTGGTTGACAACAGTTTTTCTGGCAAGAGTTGCCGCAGGCCTGGGGGTGAGGGTGAGTAGATGCTGAAGGACCATCTTATCCCAGAGACCCACCCTCCCCTTCCTGGAGATTCCCACACCTACCTTCAGCAGAGAGAGGGCAGGGCAGGGACCCATTGTCCAGGTGGAAAGGCCAAGTCCCAATGACTCACCTAAAGTCATGCAGCCCATGGGGGAAGGGTGGAGCCAGGAAAAGAGCCCAGGGGTCCCAGAGTATACACCAGGGCTCCCGTGGCCTCCCTCTCCACACCAAGCATCGGCTTCGTCAGCTGATGCTAGCCAAAAGGGAAGATATTGGCTATTTGCATGGTGAGGTCTCCTCACTCCTCCAAGCAGAGCAATCAGAAGTCAGAGGGAGAAAAGAAGCTTTTCTCTGACCTTCAGGACCCCTCTGCACTCCGGCATAGGTCCTCACCCAGAGAAGGGGCTAGGGCAGGGCAACGCCACCGTCTCCACCCCCGGATGCCTTGTTCTGAGTTTGGCTCAGCTGGCCGTTCCCCACCCACCCCATTTTGGATCCTGACTTCCAACTCCTTTGGGTCCTGCCCAGGCCGTTGCCTGCACATCTGTACACACCCTCCCCACACCTCGGGCGCCTTGAACAATCATATGCTGGCAGAAGTTGACTTTCAGGCATCTGTCAGTCTCTAAGCCGGATGGTCCAGTGGGCAGAGCACTGAGCTATGAACCCAGTAGAACCAATCTGCCCAACCAACCTACCCAAACCAGGTACTCCCTATGCAATGGTATCTGGTCTCTTAGTCTCAACAGGGAGAGTTATGTTGTTGAAAATAGAGGCTGAACCTGCTGGAAGGCCCCCTTCCCTCACCCCACCCCCAGCCCCCTCAACCAGCAAGGCTGGGCACTCAGCAGAACAAGGAGTGGAAGAGGAGAGAGGCTCTGAACAGGCCCACAAGGCCAGAGCTGGAAGGGAGTCGGGAGACCCCCTGGCAATCCCTCAGTAGACAGATAGGGAAACTGAGGCTGTGGGATAAGAGACAGAAAAGTGGGCATCCAAAGCCCTGGGCTCTGGTCTTGGCTCAGCTGCTGTGTGACCTGGGCAAGTGCCTCCCCACTCTGTGCTCTGGGGTCCCCCCGCCTTGCTGTGCCAGGGCTCTAGTTCAAGCATCTTGCCCACGGAGGTCAGGCCTGACTGCGGTCAGTTTCCTGTGGACTGCGGACTCCTCTCCTGACTTCCCCTCTAGGCCCTACCCCAGCAGGGTCCTGGGGACTTAGGGCAGGTGGGGTGCAGGGAGGGAAGGAGGTGGGTGTCACTCAGGGAGGGGCAGCAGGGAAGGGAAACTGAGTGTGTCCCTGGCTTGCCCCAGCCTGTCCCCTGCATCCGGGGAAGGGTGAGTGACTGTCAGCTGAGGAAGGGGGGCAAGAGGGGCAGGCTGGGGAGGGGCAGGGAACCCCCGTCTGGACATGTTGGGGCGGCCGGGTGCAGCTGTTTCCGGCTGATGAAAAGGCCCTGATTGATATGGCAGCAGTGACTGACGCTAACCCCCAAATCTGAGCCCTTCCCATCCTCCCTAACCTGGGCACGCCCAGGGGCCCGCTTTAAGGACAGGAAAAAGCCGAGGAGAAGGGAAGAGTGGCGCTCCTGCTGCCACTGGGGACGTCACCCCAAAGACAGGCTATGAAGGAGGCTTGTCTAACCTTCCTTACCCTAGCCCAGCAGGGAGGAGAGGCCCGGGCAGAGTGGGGGGAGGTGGATTAAGCCAGGGTGGGAGAGGATAGGGCCAGGGAAGGGGGGCAAGGCTTTGCTCCCTCCTCTCCCCGTCCCAGTGTTCATACACACACGTTTGAACATTCAAATGCATACACGTAGAGAGAGATTCTACCATCCTGTGGGGATGGTGGGGAGGAGAGCAAGGATCGGTGTTAACATTCATTTTACAAACTGTCTAGCCATCTGCCTTTTGCCAAGCCCACATAATAATAGCTACTGTTTATTGAGCATGTCCTGTTGTCCTGTGTGCCAGTTATCCTTCTAAGACCTTTAGGTGCACAACCTCACCGACTCCTCACCACAGCCCCATGAGGTTGGTGCTATCATCCCCTCCCCCACCATTTTATAGATGAGGATGTAGAGGCCCAGAGTAGTTAAGCAACTGGCCAGTGGTCAGAGGCAGAATGGAGATCTGAACTCAGTCTCCACAGTATGACGTCTTAACCACTGTGCTACATAGCCTGCAGGGAACTCATGGTAGGGACGGGGGCAGACAGGGCCAACTTGTAAACAAATAACGACCTTATAAGTGGGAAAGTTTTTAAATAGAGTTGTAGAAAGTACGAGTCCCCAGAGGGCAGGTACTATGGCTGGGAGCAGGCGGGAAGGAAGAGTCAGGAGAAGCTTCCAGGACAGCACACATTTGAATTGGGATTGAACGTTATTTTCTTATCTAGCTTAGGGTTTTTTTTAACTTTTTTTTATTATGGTAATATGCACAAAACATAACATTTACCGTTTTAACCATTTTAAGTGTACAATTCAGTGGCAGTTTTTAATTTTGATGAAGTACAGTTCGTCTGTTTTTCTTTTGTTGCCTGTGTTTTTGGTGTCATACTAAAAAATCATTGCCAAATCCAAGGTCTTGAAGATTTTCTCCTATGTTTTCTTCTAAGAGTTTTAAAGTCTTAGCTCTTAAATTTGGGTCACTAATCCATTTTGAGGTAATTTTTATATATAGTGTAAGGTAAGGTGAGCTTATGTCATCCATGAACAGAGAAAATTTTACTTCTTCCATTCCAACTGGATATCTTTCATTTGTTTTTCTTGCCTAATTGCTCTGGCTAGAACTTCCATTATGGTGTTGAATAGAAGTGACAAAGAGTAGGCATGCTTGTCCTGTTCCCAATTGTAGGGGGAAAACTTTCTGCCTTTCACCATCAAGTATGATGATGATGAGTTCTTCATATGTGGCCTTTGTCATGTTGAGAAAGTTCCCTTCTATTCCTAGTTTATTGAGTATTTTTATCATTAATTTTTTTTGTATTTTGTCAAATGCTTTTTCTACATCAACTGAGATGATCACGTCTCTTTTTTTCCTTCATTCTAATAATGTGTTACATTGACTGATTTTAATATATTGAACCATCCTTGCATTCCAGGGATAAGTTCCAGTTGGTCGTGGTGTATAATTCTTTCAATATGCTGCTGAATTCCATTTGCTAGTATTTTGTTGAGGATTTTCTCATCTATATGCATAATGGATACTGGCCTGTAGTTTTCTTTTCTTGTAGTATTTTTGTCCTGTCTTTGTATCAGGGTAATACTGGCCTCATAGAATGAGCTGGAAATGTTCCCTCCTCTTCAATGTTTTCAAAAAGTTTGAAAAGGACTGGTGTTAATTCTTCTTTACATGTTTGGTAGAATTCACCAGTAAAGCCATCACGTCCTAGACTTTTCTTTGTTGGGGGGTGGTTGACTATTGATTCAATTATTTAAATTGTTAGAGGTCTACTCAGATTTTCTATTTCTGTTTAAGTCCGTTTTGGAAGTTCACGTGTTTCTAGGACTTCGTCCATTTCATTAGGTTATCCAATTTGTTGGCATATAATTGTGCATAGTATTCCCTTATAATCCTTTTTATTTCTGTAAAGTTAGTAGCAAGGTCCTTGCTTTCATTTCTGATTTTAGTAATTTGAGGCTTCTCTCTTTCTTAGTCAATCTAGCAAAGGTTTGTCAATTTTGTTGATCTTTCCAAAGAATTTTTGGTTTCGTTTATTTTCCGTATTGCTTTTCTATTCTCTGTTTCATTTATCTCTACTCTTATATATGTCAGTTTCTTCTTCTGTTAGTTTTGGGATTACTTTGCTTTTCTTTGTCTAGTTCCTTAAGGTGTACACTTAGGTTACTGCTTTGAGATTTTTTTTTTCAATGCAGGCATTTACAGCTATAAATTTCTCTCTGAGCACTGCTTTCTCTGCATCATATAAATTTTAGTATGCTGTATTTTCATTTTCATTCATATCAATGTATTTTCTAATTTCTCTTGTGATTCTTCCTTCACCCACTGGTTATTTAAGAGTGTGTTGTTTGACTTCCACATATTTGTGAGTTTTTCAGTTTCTTCCTGTTGTGGTTTCTAGTTTCATCTCATTGTGATCAGAAAAGATACTTTGTATAATTTCAATCTTTTAAAATTTATTAAGACCTGTTTTGTGGCTAATATACGGTCTATCTTACATAATGTTTCACGTGCACCTCAGAAGAATGTGTATTCTGCTATTGTTGGATCAAGTGTTGTGTATATGTCTGTTAGATCTAACTGGTTCATAGTGTTGTTCAAGTCCCCTATTTCCTTATTGATCTTCTCTCTAATTGTTCTATTCATTATTGAGAGTGGAGTATTGAAGCCTCCAACTATTATTGCAGAATTGTCTATTTCTTCCTTCAATCATGTCAATTTTTGCTTCATATATTTTGGGGCTCTGCTTCTAGGTGTGTATAGATTTTTAATTGTTATATCTTCTTGCTGAATTGAACCTTTTTTTAATATGTACTCTTCTTTGTCTCTCATAATCTTTTTTGACTTACAGTCTATTTTGTATGAAAATAATATGACATCTCAACTCTCTTTTGGCTACTATTTGAATGAGGTATCTTTTTCCATCATTTTACCTTCAATCTTTTTGTGCCCTTATATCTAAAATGAGCCTCTTGTAGATGGTATAGTTTGTAAATCCAATCTCTGACTTTTAATAGGATAGTTTAATCCATTTACATGTACTGTGATTACTGATAAAGAATTATTTACTTCTGCTATTTAGCTGTTTTGTGTACATCTAATATTTTTTTGTTCTCCAGTTCCTTCATTACTGCCTGTTTAAAAATATCTGTTTCATTTTTGTAGTGTACCATTTTGATACCCTTCTTTTTTCCTTTTCTGTATATCTTTTGCTATTTTCTTAGTGATTACCTTGGGATGACAATTAACATCTTAAACTTATAACAACCTAGTTTCAATAATACCAATTTAGTTTCAATATACAAACACTCTGCTCCCTTACATTTCCATCTCTTCCTCCTTTATATTATTGTCACAGATAATATCTTTATACGTTGTGTGCCCATTAACATAGATTGTTATTGTTTTATGCATTTTCCTTTTAAATCAAATAATGACCTCAAATGTGGGGAAGGTGTCACAGAAAGAGGTACAAGATACAATGAGTCCTCAGTGGAAGGGCACTGTGGATGGGGACTAGAGGAAAGGAGAGAATCAGGGGAGCTTTCCAGGACAATAAACATTTAAATTGTGACTGAGTTTTGAAAAACAAAAAATTAGTATGTAAAACTGCTTATGCACAGGAAAGATGTCCAAAATATTTAATTTAGAGCAAAAAGTAGGTTATCAAATAGCATGAATGATCTCATTTTTGTAAGTATGTGTGTATTTATACATATTTAAAGATATAGGTATATATATGCATAGAAAAAAATCACGATTATATTCATCACTACTTTAACAATGGTCATCACTAACAGTTGGAAATATGGGAAGAGGAAACATTTCTTTCCTTTTTGTTTCCTAGTGCATTCTATACTGTTTGAATTATTTACAATGAACATGCATCACTTTTATGCCTTTTATGTTCTGAAGGGTAAAATAAATGAGCAGCCATTCACCATGGAGACAAAGTCGGGAAAGACCTACTAGGCAGAGGGAACAGCACAGGCAAAAGCAAAGAGGCACGAAAACCACGTCCTGTTACAGGAACTGCTAGCCACATGGCACGGCTGGAGGGCATTGGGGGTGGCTTGAAAACGGGTGCTTCCAGGGACCCCATTACCAAGGGCCTCTTATTCCATGAAGAGTTTAGAGTCAGTTCTTGGCATGAGGGCTGGAGAGTGGCAGGTTTTGATTTACACATGAGGCAAATTAGTTAGTGGGGTAGAGAAGAGCCCAAAGGCTGGAAAGCCAATGGGGAGGCTATTGCAATAATTGAGGAAAGAGAAGGTGAGGCTAGAGCTGAGTCAAGGCTTAGAGGGTAGAGAATAAAAATGGAAATAGGAGGTAAGTGGAGGCCAAATCAGACAATTATCCCTGAGTGGGAAGTGGGTTTGTCTGTCTCACCAGGGTCTCTAGGGCTGTACCTAGCCTGGCATATAAATGGCAGGAGAACAGGTCTAGAGATGACCATGAGCATGATGAAGATGATGGTGATTCATTAAGAAGAGGAGGAAAATCCCATTAAAAGAGCCCTATAGCACTTCACAGTTTGCAAAATCCTGACTTCTGTCTCCTAGCACATCACAATGTACGTTCCTATTCTACAGATGAAGAAACTGAGGTCTGAAGAGGTGATGCAGCCAGAACAAGACCCAGAGAGCATCACTTACTAGGCACATGGGTGGACAGGTGCTGCTATCTCCAGCAGAGCCTGAGCGATGACTGTGTGTTCACTTTCTAGTTGTGTGACCTTGTACAACTTACATAACTCCTCTGTGCCTCAGTTTCCTCTTCTATAAAACGGGGAAAATGGTGCACCTACCTCATACAGTTGCTGAAAGGGCTTAGAGTCTGGCACAGTAAGTGCTTGGTAAATATGCACTCATAATTTTTTTTTTTTGAGCAAGATTAGCTCTGAGCTAACTGCTGCCAATCCTCCTCTTTTTGCTGAGGAAGACTGGCCCTGAGCTAACATCCATGCCCATCTTCCTCTACTTTATATGTGGGACGCCTACCACAGCATGGCGTGCCAAGCAGTGCCATGTCCGCACCTGGGATCTGAACCTGTGAACCCCAGGCCACCGAAGCGGAACACGTGCACTTAACTGCTGTGCCACTGGGCCAGCCCCATAATTTTTTTATAATTATTATTAGTATCTACACAGTACCTCAGACTGATCACTTAGAAAGAATGAATGTGGGGAAGCCAGGCTCCTGGCATTCACCAGGCCCCTTCCTTACTTCTTGGACCCTACTCCTGAGAAAAAGACCTAGAGGTTGGAATCTGCACCCTTGGTCTGGTTCATTAGGGGTCTAGGGCCTCTTGCAACACCCACCCTTTCTATTCATTTTCATGCTCCTTGGTACTAACTCATTCATTCATTCATTTATTCATTTCATTCATTCAGCAAACATATACCAAACTCTGATCTGGGCCTGTGCTGGGGTCTGGGGTTACAAAGAAAATTTTGACCTGGGCCTACGTTCAAGGAGCTCCCTGTGGAGCTGACTCAACTCACTCACTCACCCACTCACTCATTTATTCATCACTTGCTAGGAGCCTCCTCTGGGCCCCACACATGAGTCTTTTTCTCATGCTTTTTCCCCTGTGTACCAACTCTGTGCCCACACACAAAATCACACAGAGAAACCAAAGCAGAGATCCAGGAAGAATAAATTCTTCTCCCATATTTCCCAGGGCTGAAGATCTTCCACCAGTTTCCAGAGTCTGGAGGAGAGAGCAGTAACAATTGAGTCCTCTGGACTCTCTTCCATTCATTCATTTATTCCTTTATATTCATTCAGCAAACCACTTACTCATCACAGTGTCTGGGCCAGGCCTGTGCTGGGCAGCACAGGAGTAACAGAAATGAACAGCCACAGAGCACACCCTCAAGGAGTCTCCACTGAGTGGGTCAGTGGCTCGTTCTGTCCATGAATATTTATTGAGCGTCTACCATGTGCCAAGTGCCAGTCAAGCCTTTGGGAATGTGAATAAGAAAGATGAAGTCCCTGTCCTCACGGAGATTGCCATCTAGATAGAGAGACAATGGGCAAGCAAACACATAAGTAGACAGACAGCTATCTATGACCAAGGCTCTGAAGAAAATATAGGAGGGTGATATAATAGTGACTGAGGTTAGACAACATAAGCTGTTTGAATTTGAGCAGGCTGCTTCCCTTCTCTGAGATAACAATTATACCTATGTCTGCTATGAGGAGGAAATGAGTTCATATATGTGAAGCCCAGCACACAGTAAACACTACATTATCTATTATTGTTTTTTTTAAATAGATGCATAAACAGATCATCAAAATACTAGGCAGTTAGTGCAGGATAAAACGATATAGATGCAAGACTGGGAGCACTGGGGAGGAGCCCCAGGGGGCCAGGTGCAGCCTAGCCAGGGAAAAATGTGAGGACGCTGGACACAGATGCCCTTCCTCCCCTCCCCTAGCCCTGAAGCCCACTCGCCACCCCAAAGGCTATTGCCTCTCTGAGGGACTGGAGCAGGAGGGATGGGGCAGAAGAAACAAATATGCCTCACCTCCTCCAGACAAGAGAGGAGGGAGGGTTCACAGGCCACCACTGAGACCCTCGCTAGGCACAGGACAGACAGGATAGTGCCTGCTTTCCCTGGCCATCTCCTTCCAGGGTCCCTGACTCTCCAAAGTTCCTATTGCCCCATCTGGTGATGGAGATGCTGAGGGTGAGGGTACTCAGATGCTCAGTTGACGTGAAATTGAATGAAAGGGCAACTTCCATTCATGAGGTTCCTTCCTAGATCCTAGGGTCCCTTCCGACAGCCCTGTGGTGGAAGTATCATGCCCCCATCTCTCAGATGGGCACATGGAGGCTGAGGGAGGACACAGATCGTTCTCAGTCTCTCAGTTCAGAAATGGCAGTGGTGGTTAGAATCTGGCCTAACTGCAAAACGGCTGCTTTTTTCATCCTCCCCCATTCTGCTTCTCCTCAATGGGGAGTCTGCAGGAAAGACCACTGGAGGGGCGGACAGGGGGAGGGCAGGGCCGGGGGACTCAGGAGGGTGGAAGGAGTGAGACACAGCTGTTGCCGTGCAGAATGGCCTGAAAGAGGGGTGAGGGCTACAGGATTGAGGGGGTGGGGGGCTTGCCGGTAGGCGGTTTTACAACCAGGAAGAGATGGAAGAGATTGAACCACAGGGAGGAAGCCCCGCCTGCCCCACCCCCATCACAATAAGCATCCAGGCAAACAGGATGAGGATGGGGCAAGGCCCCCTTCTCTGCACCAACCTCCCCTCTAGCATGAGCTGGCCAGGTAGCCCCATTTCAAGTTCTGTGCCCACAGGGACCAGGATGTGGGCACCTAGGGATGGACAAGCCCTGACATAGACAACTCTGCGCCCCCCGTGCCTGGCCTCCACAGCCACAAGCTAAATACTCCTGTGGTTTGGGCCCTAGCCAAACGCCCACACCCCAGCTCACGGGACTGCAACTTCCCTGTTGCATCAGGTTACCGAGCGCGTGCACACACCCCAGAGCTTGTTACACAACTGTGGTGCGTGCACAGGGCACCCACACACCTGGGGTTGCCTGACAGTCCCACAGAGAAACCTGCAGCCTTACACGGAGGGCACAGACCCCTCTACAGCCTGCTGGCATCGAGAGAGCTGGGGGAGGGGTGGGGAGGGCTCCTGGGCAGGAGCCAGGATTCCTTGGGCTCCGCCACTGGCTCATTGTGAAAGTCCAGTAGGTCACATCCCCTCTCCGTGCCTGTTTCCCGAACTATAAAGGAAGATCTCCTTCCAGCCTGATGATCTGTATACCTGCTTACCCTCTGTGCCACTCAACACGCTCTGAACCATTGCCAACATCCTCCTTTCGCCTAGGAATGTCCGCAAGAAAGGGAGGCAGGAATTACACAGGGTGGAGACATGGGGTTGGATGAGGTGACCCCTAAAAGGGCCCTTTTCTGATGGGGATTCCCCCCATTGAAGTGGTGTGCCTTAAGGGGAACCCCATGGTCACTTCCTCCCCCTCTGTGAAGAGGAAGGACTGTGGCCAGATCTTTTTGAGGTGGGTCTAAGGAGCAGGAGGTGAGGGAGGTAATTTTCTTCTTTGCGCTTTTGATTTTTTCCCATTTTTCTACAACATGTGTTACGTATTACTTTGTAATAGCTGGCCGCGCAGGTGGGGGGAGGATGTGCTGGAGGCATTAAACTCCCCCAGGATATTTGCCCTCCGACCAGGATGATGCTTTAAGCCAGTGTTTCCTTAAGCATGTTGTGGTGAAATGGCTCAAATGAGCACAGGAGACCTGAGCTAAACAAAGTCCAACGGGTGTTCTTGACTGCAGGACTGCTCGGAGCCTCCAACAGGCTAATCGGGGCCATGACACTCTGAGGGCCCAAACGAGACAAGGAAACACATTTGGTCTCAGAGCTCTTTGTAGGGAAGCGTCTCAAGAGACATTTTCTAGGTACTGCTGGAACTCAGGCTCCAGTGAGGCAGAAAGCCAGGGTCGCACCCAACCATGAGGGCCTCCATCGGAGAGATGGCTCAGGCCCCAGAGGACACTGAGGGCAGCTACCCTAAGTGGCCACCTCCATCTGCATGAGTCAAACCTCAACCCGTCTTCCCAGAACTGGCCCAAGTCCTGCATCCCAGCGGATGACAGTTACAAGGCAGATAGTAATATGAGAGGGCCCTGGGGTGTCCCAGCTGCCTCCCTGAGGTTACTTAGATCTGCAGTGACCCCTGCTGGCTCTGCCCAAAATCACCCCTCCCCTGAATCCTCACTTTCCTGGTCTACCTCACCCTCCTCACCCGCCTTCTCCTTCTCTGTCCCTGACCCATCCAGCATCTTCTCCATTGGCCTTCACCCAGCCCTATTAGGATCTACCCTGACCACACCCTGCCACTAGGTCCCCCACTCTTTTCCCCATCCCTGGGATTGGAACCTGACTGGGCTTTGATAGAGCCTATTAGTAAATTCTGGGGCCTGAACTGGGGAGACTCTGATGGCATGAGGAAGGGAGGTCCAAAGGCTGCCTCCTCCTGTATCAAGGGCTTGGCACACCCCCAAGACCACTATAATAATAAAGAACATGCATTGAGCAATTACCATTTTCTAGGAACCCCACTAAAACCTTTATGTAAATTATTCCGTTTAATTCTCATAAGAATTCTAAGAGGTGGGCACTATTCCTGTATGAACCCAGTATTCAGATAAGAAACTGAGACTCAGAAGTAGGAAAGTTAGTAAATAGCAAAGCTTGGACACAAATCCAGTCTCTGACTTCAGAGCCCAACTACTTATCCACTACACTATTACTACTCTTGCATTTGCCCACCAAGACCACCTGTGTGTTCAACTGTAGTTTTGTCTGCCCGGTACCCACTGCTTCGGGAAAGTGGGCCTCAGTGGGCCTTGCCCCATGCCTTCCAGGTATGGCCCTGTGTGCCAAACCTGGCCAATTTTTGTACCCTTCCTCCTGGTAAGCTGGGCTGCAGATGTGGTTTTCATGGCCAGGACCCATCCCTTCTTCTGAGAATTGTGTCTAGATTTCTTTTGGGCAATGCTCAGGCCCTCGGTAAAAGTGGCAAGTGGCATGGATGGAGATGACTCCACCCACTTATCTCCCAGGGGAGACATGTGATTCAGACCTGGCCATTCAAGCACCAAGATTTGCTGGCCACAGTGATTGGTTCAGGAAGGACATATGACCCAAACAAGGCCAGGAGAGCCAATCCTGGGCTTTTGCTGGAGCCACTGGGAAGGAGAAAGGTTTTCCGCTCTGGAGTTGCTAACCAGGTATGCGTCTGTCAGGAGCTGCCAAGAGTGCAGCCTGGGGAGATCATGCCCGAGAAGGAAGCCAACACAGGAGAGCAGAGACCAGCCCTGATGACATTATTTGTGCTGTGCCAAAGGCAGGTCCATGTCTGGAGTTTTCAGTAACCATAAACCAGTAAATTACTTTTTTGTTGTTCTTGTCCTAAGCAAGTATGAGTTGGGTTCCTTCCTTTGAAACAGAGATCTACCACAGCGTCCCTCCCATCGTTAATCATTGTTGACAGCTGTGTCTCCTTCGTGCCTTTTTCTCCTATGCTTATTTAGACATGCTGGGCATTTTTTAAATAAAAATTGACACCACTCGCTACTCCTTCCTTCAAGATATACTTTTTCACTTATTTTTGTGAAAACTCACTCTCCTGGTTTTCCTCTGGACCCCCTGAAGTCCTGTCTGTCTCATTTTCCTTTGCTGGCTTCTCTTTGCTTGCAAGTAACAGAAACCAACTCTGGCATTTATAAGCAAAAAAAACCACGACTATTGGAAAAATATTGAGGGACTAGCTCAGTGAATTAACTGGGAGGCTGGAGTACCTCGCTTGGAAATGGGACAGAAATTACTTGGCTGAATTCTTCCATGTTAAAGTCAGGATGCCCAAGACGGCCAGTCCCAAGAGAGAGTCTGGCCAGCTAAGTTTATGTCCCATGCAGGTGAGAGGGAGGGTCCGGTGGAACAGGTCTCTAGGGACCCTTCCACGCTCTGGAGTGGGAGAGCAGATCATCTGATTTATCGTCCCACAAGTCGGCAGAGAGACAATGTCCCCAAAGGGAACCAGAGGCCAGGAGGCCACCAAATGAGGGTGAACAAATTCCCAGGATTTTCAAGTATTTTTCTCTTCTTTCTTTACACTGCTCCTTGGGCCTTGTAATTCTCTCCTGTGATGGCTGCAGTTGCCACTAACATGCCCATAATTCCCAATATAGACCTGTCTCCTGAGTCCGGACACATATATCCATGAACCTTTCTCCATGGATTGCTCACAGGCCCTTCAACTCAATTGGCCCAACTCTGAACTTGTTCTGGTCACCAAACCTGCTCCTTCTTCAGGGTTTCTTAGCTCAGCAAATGCAACCGCCACTCACTCAGTTGATCACACCAAAAACTTGGAGCCTTGGATTCATTCTCAATGCTCTGCTTGTCTAAGGGCCCTCACAAATGCCAGTCCTTCTCTCTGGTGCTCTAGTCGCCATCACCCCCATCTCTCATCCAGCTAATTTCACATGGCATAGACTTCTATCCGTCTCCTCTTCTTCTTCAGTAATAGAACTGCTGGTCTGTAGCTAGGCCCACAGCTCCCCAGAATAAAGACAAATTCCTCAGCCTCCTTTGCAGCTAGGTGTATGACCAGGCTCTGGACAGTTGTTTGTGCGTAGAAATGGTGTGTGCTACCTACAAAGATATGTCCTTAAAGGAAGGGGCATGCCCTTCTCTCTCCTCTTTTATCCTTTCCACTGACAGGACTGTGAGCATAATGGATGGAGTTGGAGCAGCCATTTTGGATTGTGCGATGGAAGCTGTGTATGTATTTGAGAATGAGAGAGCAACAGCCTTAGGCAGAAGGAGCCTGGGTCCTTGATGGCTATGGAAATGTCCTACAAGCCTTGGTCTACTTAGCTCTGAGCTTCATTTATGCAAGAGAGAAGTAAACTTTTGTCTTGTTTACACCACCGTTAATTAGGAGGCTTTTCTGTCACTCACAGCTGAACCTAATCCTAACACACTGCTCTCATCCCGTAAGCCTCAGCTTCAGTGTCATTTCCTAAGGAAAGTCTTCTGCCAGCGCGCAGTAGGCAAGAACTCACTCTGTCTTTTCAACCCTGACTCCTCAGCTCCTGACATAGTACCTGGAGTATGTAGTCACTCAATAAGCCTTGTTGATGAAATGAATGAATGAATGACCTTAATATTTTATTTATTTATTTTTTTAAGATTTTATTTTTTTCCTTTTTTTCCCCAAAGTCCCCCGGTACATAGTTGTATATTCTCCGTTGTGGGTCCTTCTAGTTGTGGCATGTGGGACGCTGCCTCAGCGTGGTTTGATGAGCAGTGCCATGTCCGCGCCCAGGATTCGAACCAATGAAACACCGGGCCACCTGCAGCGGAGCGCGTGAACTTAACCACTCGGCCATGGGGCCAGCCCCAGACCTTAATATTTTAAATGAGTCTATTCCCCATTTCACAAGTCTCTTCAGTTGCTTTCCATACAGATTAACCCAACAGACCCACCTCCTCAGACTCACCAGCTTCTCTAACAGAGTCTAACGCCCCTGCCTGGAAGTTTGCCCTCCCCTGCCTCCATCCCAGCCTCTGTGGCCCTGGATTTCTCTCTCTCTGAGAGTCCTGGGATCATCTACTCACCACAGCCAAGTTGGCCCTAACAGGTCTCAGGATATCAGCTCAGCAAACAGGCTATTGTCTTGCCAGAAGTCTCCTCCAGCAATGAGAAAGATGGCACCCACCAGCCTCCTCTCACTCAGGCATTGGTCCAGAAAACAAATGGGTCCCAGGCCAGGCACACCCATCCCATGGCCTGCTGTCCCCAGCTCCCGCTCTTACTGCTTGCTCTGGTGATTCTAGACCTTGTCTGACCTCCAGACTCCAGAAAATCCCTCTCTCCACCTCTGTCCTCCATCTTTGGTGATCCTCCAAAGGCATGAGGATGTGCCTAAGTGATAAAGCACGGAGTGGAAGGAATGAGGGAGAGGTTTGGGGTTAATCCCACTAGGCTGTGAGCTCCTTGGGGAGGGGATTGGTCTTTATCCATCCCTCTCTTCCTACACCCGGCATCATGCCTGGCACAAAGTGGGCACTTAGTAAATGTCTACTGGATAAACAGAAAGGCTGTCCAGGGGGTTCTTTAGGGAGGAAGAAAGGGCTTGGTGGGATGAGGAGGATAGTTTGAGATGCTGCCCACTGGGTGCTCTGAGGCCTGGAGGTGAGCATGAGAAGGGAGGGTAGTGAGAGCCAAGGGTCTGCCCCATCTCTACGACTGCCTTGGGGGTGGGGAGCACAGTGCGGGGAAGCCAGGGGGAGTCCATGGTTGGTGGGAACCAGAGCCCCGCAGACCCTCTTCCCACCCCCACCCCTACCCCTACCCCTACATGGGGGTCTGTGGGTAAGAGAGCACATTTGGCTATTGTCTCTGATCTGTGATGCTGCTGCTCCTCTTAATAGAACAGAATCAAAGAGGTGGCTGCCACAGGGCCACACAACTGTCCAGACACATAGGGATCTTCCAGGCCATTGTCTACCCCCCACCCCCACCCCCAGCCATTCCCAGGGACCAGGCTGATCCCAGGGAGGCCCCACAAACAGGCGTATCTCCAAGCTGGGCTAGCTTACCTCCAGAAGGCACCTTTGAAGGGCCTGAGAGAGCAGTAGGCTCAGTGCAATGCCTGCACAGGGCAGGTGAGGAAACAGGCCAGAGAGCCAGGATTTGCCCACAGCCACAGGGCACGCTAGAGGGACAAGACCCCGAGGCTCCTGGCTCCTGCTTCTGTCCTGTTTGCCACACTAGGTATGGACACTGGGGAAGAAGTGGCCTGCAGGTTTGGAGTGGGGATTCGACTTCAGAGGAGGAGATCCACCCTCACCCCATTCTGGAGTACAGAGAAGCAAGACATCTGGAGCCAGATACACCAGGCACAAATCCTGGGCCCACTTCTCATCAACAGTACAACCTTCAAGGCCGGCCCAGTGGCGCAGCGGTTAAGTGCACATGTTCTGCTTCGGCGGCCTGGGGTTCGCTGGTTCAGATCCCGGGTGCAGACATGGCACCGCTTGGCAAGCCATGCTGTGGTAGGCATCCCACATGTAAAGCAGAGGAAGATGGGCACGGATGTTAGCTCAGGGCCAGTCTTCCTCAGCAAAAAGAGGAGAATTGGTGGCAGATGTTAGCTCAGGGCTAATCTTCCAAAAAGACAAAAAAACCCAGTACCACCTTCAGCAGATGTCTTAACTTATCTGTGCCTTCATTTCCTCAACTGTAAAATAGATAACAGGAATCTAATCTTATAGCGATATTGGGGGGATGAAATGAGTTTATATGTATGAAACACTTAGAAAGGGCCTGATATGTAGTAAGCGCTCAATAAACACTGGCTGTCACTATTGTGTCATCATCAAAAGGCCTCCTGTCCTGCCAAAGTCTTTTAACCAACCGGAGCAAAAGGCCTTCCCCTGACGAGTGATTTGCAGCAGCAAGTGGGATGTGGCTCAGCCACACCCACTTCCCAGAGTGTGGGGGAAAACCCTCCCCAATGTTTTCACTGATCCCACCTTCCAATCCCCTGTCTCTGGGCCTCAGTGGCCCCTCGGCCTCTCCAGTCGCCAGCCTGTCTGCCCAGCTCTCACGCCTGATGCAGAGATAAACACATCCCACGATAGTATTGTTTCCCACTTAGCGGAGCTCTCAAGTATGATCCTAGAGGTGGGATTAGCCCCGTATTTGGGCAGTTCAGGGGTTTGGAAGGATTGAGAGAGGCTGTTCCCAGAGCCCGCCAGTCCCATCCTTAAAGGCAGTGCAGGTGCCAGGCCTTGCAAGGGGAGCAGCTGTGGCCTGAGCTTCTAGAATATTCTGCCACTCTCCCTCCCCACCCCACCCCACCCACCATCACACACACACTTAGCCTAATGTGGAAGGAGGGGCTGCCCAGCTGAGTGGAGAAATGGGACACCCCTCTCCAATAGTCAGTTCCCTCTCTGCCCCCAGATCAGAGTCTTCTGGTTCCTGTATTCTTTCAGGTGGCTTAACTGACTAGCCAGGTATCTCTGGGAAAGAGAACTCAAATGCCATGGCAGAGAGAGCCCACAGCACCCACCCGGAACCTGTGAGGAGCTGGGCAGGAAGAGGGGAAGGGAGTATGGGAGAATGGGGCATCAAGACGTGCTTGCTTCACCATTTTTGGTAGGGTCAGCCCAGGGAGAGAGGCCATCTTCCTCTCCCAGCCAGGGCGGGCCCCCTCCTTCTCTCCCCACTCCCAGTATTCCCAGTACAGCTACTCTTATGACCTCACTGCCATGGACAGGCCAAGCTGGTGGCCAGGAGCCAGGGACCCGCCAAAATGCACAACCCCCAGAGACTAGCACAAGCCAGGCAGGGCGAGGATATGTCGCTCAAACAACCTCCACCCGCCCGAACCCACGCCTGTGAAGACAGCCTGTCCCACTAAGTGTTTACTCCAGCCAGGCTGGCTCACCTCCCCTCTCAACAAGGCTGAACTTAGGGCAATCTTCTACTACCGATCACATCTGTCACCCGGACATATCCTGACTCCAACCCCTCCCCTGCTAAATTCTGCTCAGCTGTCCTGTCCCACGAAATCTCCCAAGTCCCATACCCGCCTCTAAGCTCTTCATTAGTTCACGTAGTGATGGCCATTGTGGTGGTGGTGGTGGAAGAGGTAGAGGGGAAATGATGGAGGTGGTTACATGGACATGGAAGGAATGGCTGTGACAGCAGTTCTAGCAGTTTCAGTGGTGCTGAGGGTGATGGAGGTGGTGGTGATGGTGGTCATGGTGATAGTGATTACGTTTGTGGAGGTGATGGTAATTGGTGGTGACAGAGGGGCTGGCAGTGACAGTAGAGGTGGCAGCCTTGCTGGAGACGGTGATGGCAGTGGAGGTAGTGATGGTGCTTGTAGCAGCAGAATGGAGTGCATAGGGGAGTCTCCTCTCTCTAAGGCTCAGGGATGTGACATGTCCCTAAGGACTATAGGAACACAGTGGTGAGTAGAGATTGCCTGGGGCATCCAGTCACAGAAGGCCCCCAGAGCAATGGGGTAATGACCCCTTCCCCAGTTCCCCAGGGAGGCATAATATGCTCCCCTCCTGGACTTCTGGAGACCTTCCCTCCAACTGAAGCACGTATCATCTAACCTAGAAGCTGCTGAGGCTTCCCTTGAACAAAGGTGGGAAGAGGCCAGGCTTAGGAGACGGAGGATCCAGTCCTGGAATCCCAACTAAGCAGAACAAACTTGGGCCTGAACCTGACTGTAGAATGGGATTCATAATTCTTACTGGCAGCATCATTGTAAGAACTGAGATAAGTATCTTTAAAAATGCCCGGCACAGAAGAGTAGCGTGATAAATAATAGATCTTTTTCATTCGGTTTTCCAAGGCTTTCTTATCAAGGCCTGGCCTACCCACCCACTCCCCTGACCCCTTTAACCATATGCCTCCCTTATTAGTTTTCTAGAGCTGCCATAACAAATTACCACAAACCTGGTGGCTTAAGAGGATAGAAATTTATCCTCTTGCAGTTCTGGAGGCCAGAAGTCTGAAATCAAGGTGTCTGTAGTCGTGCTCCCTCCAAAGGCTCTAGGGAAGCATCCTTCCTCATCTCTTCCAGCTTCCAGTGGCTCAAGGCGTTCCCTGGCCTGGGGCTCCAATTTCTGCCTCTGTCTTCGTGTGGATCTTCACATGGCCTCGTCCCCTGGGTCTCTGTGTGTTCTTTCCTGTTTCTTAGAAGGACACTCTCATCGGATTTAGGGCCCGCCCTAATCCAGCATGATCTCATCTCAATCTTTACCTTAATCACATCTGCAAAGACCTGTTTCCAAATAAGATCGCATTCTGAGGTTCCAGGTAGAAACAAATTTGAGGGGGAAACTATTCATCCCACTACACCTCCCCTCAACCGCTGAGTGAGCCAAGCCTAATTCCCCAACCTCCCTGGCACAGTCATGGCCCCTGTGCTCTATCCCTCCCTAGATGCCATCCACTCCACTCCCGCCCCCCACAGCATCCCAGGTCCTCTGGCTCTGTGCCCCGTGCTCCCTGGTGCCATGTGTGCATGCCTGTGTGCATGTGCACAGATGCCCCTTTTCACTTGGTGATGAGAAAGGGGGATTCTAGGCTTGAGTCGGAGCCCACAGGGGCCTCTCTGCTCGGAAATGCTTCTTCCTCTCCCCCTGGCAGCTGTTTGGCTTGGCAGAGGCCCAGCTGGCAGGCTCAGCAGCCAAGGAGCCCTGGGGGGCAGGGGGAGGGAACGGTGAGGGGCAAGCAGCTCCCTCCTCAGGCCCAGGCCCTGGGAGCTGGGCCAATGGCGAGCCTCCCTGCTGGCTTGCTCCAGCCCCCTCACTCTTGGTTCTCTTCCTCCCTGCACTCCTGTCCTCTCCATCCCACAAAGGGGAATTCTGGAGACCCTCCACCACCTCACCGCAGCCAAGGGGAAGACGTGCAGAAGGGGAGCAGCAACTGGCAAAGCAAGAAACACACAGAGAGAGAAAGAGCAGTCAGTGGACTCTGCGGCTTTGCTCAGGAGGGACTCTGAGTACACTTTGAGGGCACCCTAGGACAACTTGGACTCCTTCCAACCTCTGGATACCCTGTCTCCTGCTCCCACCAAGCTCCTGACATCTCCTGTCCCTAGTGCCCCCTCCAGGACACTTGCCTTCTCCTTCCAGGGCCCCTCTGAACCCCTAAGCTGCTGTCCATTTTTCTGAATCACTCCTCTCTTCAGATAGGCAGGACTGAAAATGATGCCCTCAGCCTTCTACCACTGGTGAGAAAACACTAAAGAAACACTCAGGGAGGGGTCCAGCATAATGAGCCCAGGTTTTAGGGTCTAACAGGTCTGGGTTTAAGTCCCAGCCCTGCCACTTAACACCTGTGTGACCCTGGACAGGTAATTTAGCCTCTCTGAGTTTCGATTTCGTCTCATAAAAATGAGGGTACTCATAGCTAACTTCCAGGCTGCAAGGATAAAATGGCGTAGCTGTTGGGGCTGGCCCGGTGGCGCAGCGGTTAAGTTCACATGTTCCGCTTCTCAGCGGCCCAGGTTTTGCCGGTTCGGGTCCCAGGTGCGGACATGGCACTGCTTGGCACACCATGCTGTGGCAGGCGTCCCACATATAAAGTAGAGGAAGATGGGCATGGATGTTAGCTCAGGGCCAGTCTTCCTCAGCAAAAAGAGGAGGATTGGCAGTAGTTAGCTCAGGGCTAATCTTCCTCAAAAAAAAAAAAAAAAGGCGTAGCCGCTTCTGAAACAAGTGGGTGTTCTCCAAATGGTGTGAACTTACTACACGTTAGTAAATGTTTTGCATAGATTCTCTCATTTAACCCTAATAATAACAATGAAATAGAAACCATTTCATGGCTAAGGCAGCTGAGCAGTTTGCCTCTGGTCCCGGGGCTGGTAAGTGGCTGAGCTGAGATTTGAGTCTGAGCACTATGAATCCAGACCCTGACCCCTAAGGCACTACACCTGTGCCTCCACCACTGGCAGTGCAACCAAGGTGGATAGTATTAGTATTAATATTAATATCATTGGGGGAAAAGTGTGTTTTATGTACATTTTAGAAGGAAAATGTGTCAAGAGCATAGTTTTTAAACTTCTTTGAGCTTCATTTTAAAACTTTTTTTAAAAAAACCCACTGATTTCACTAGATTTGCTCGCTTCTGAGAAAAAATCTGAATTCGCATCCAGCGCAGTGTTAGCATGGCCTGCGCTGGCCATTGTGCACTAGTCTTTTTTTTTTTTTTTTTTGAGGAAGATTAGCCCTGAGCTAACTACTGCCAATCCTCCTCTTTTTGCTGAGGAAGACTGGCTCTAAGCTAACATCCATGCTCATATGTGGAACGCCTACCACAGCACCGTGTGCCAAGCAGTGCCATGTCCGCACCTGGGATCCGAACCAGAGAACCCCGGGCCACCGAGAAGCAGAATGTGCGCACTTAACCGCTGAGCCACCAGGCCGGCCCCTGTGCACTAGTCTTGTCGGAGATGAACTGTGACACCAGAGCCCATTTGTTCTTGTCAGTCTTGACCCAAAGATGTCACCATTCCTAGTTATTTGTTAATTGGTGTTGACTGAAACTTTTCCTGAAATGGGGCAGAACTGCTTAGTTGTCTCTTTCATTTAACTTAAGCATAGTAATATAAATAAAGTAAAAGTTGGTTGTTTAAAAAAAAAAAGGCCACAGAGAGCAGCTGGGCCCCAGGGGTTTTCCCAGGGGCCCCTGCAGGTGCAGCACGGAGGACTCCCTCACCATGTACACGTGGATTTGCATGCAGTTTTCGAGTAGGGATCTGCCCAGCTGCCTTGGCAATTCTGAAGTCCTGGATGTGGGAGCCAGCCCTCCCAGCCATGGCAGGAGACCACTGGACCGGAGGCTCCCTCAGCTCTCGTGCCCTGGCACATCTGGAAGCTGTTAGCCTCCATCGCCTCTCCCGCCTCCCCCTCCCTGCTCCAGCTGTTCTCTGTGGCTGTTTCTGGGAAGTACCCCTCAGCTGTGGCTGCTTTCAGAGAACGGAGTGGGGGTGGGGTGCCCTCACTACAGTTCGTGGGGTGGGAGGGAGACGGGCAGGCTATGGAGGGTTAATGTGAGTAACCATCACAGAGAAGGGCTGGTTTCCTCCTCCCCCAGCCCTGCAGACAGCCAGTGGGGTTACTAGGGGTTGAGTAATGAGGAGGGAAGAGAAAGGGAGGAGGCAGAGGCGAGTGTGGAGGGAGACCAGGGAGCAGAGATTGAGAGAATGTTTCTGCTGGAAGAGATCGTCAAAAGGTCATCTGATACTGTCTGTCCCCCTGCTGCCTGGGGGTCACTACGACCTCATGTGGCGTAGTGGAAGGAGGGCAGCCTTTGTGGTGGAGCAGAGTCGAGTCACAATCCTGGCTCCATTACTGTTGGTCTATGTGACCTTGAGCAAGGTCCTCACCCTCTCTAGGCCTGAGCAGCCTCATCTATGCAATGGAGGACGGTACCTCCCCAGCAAGAGGGTTCTGTGGTCTGGTACACACCCAAAAACATTCACTCCTTCATCTCTAAGAGTTGCAGGAAGCTGCACAGGACACCTTCCCCTCTTTCCACTCCCAGCTCCACTTTCTGGGGTCTCATTCTCCAGTGCCTACATCCCGCACACCCACCCAATGGCTGGACCTGCTCTGAAAGCCATGCCCTACCCAGATAGAGCTCGACTCCCCTTCTTCTCTGCCCAGCTCTGACCTCCTCACTTTCTAAACTTGCTGAAGACGCCCTGCTAAGGGAGATGGGGAACGGGCCAAATCTCCCTCCAACCCATAGCACCTGTGGCCTTGGGGAGACTATTGAACCTCTCTGAGACTCGGTTATCCTGGGGGTTAAATGTCATCACTGCTTCAAAGATGTTTCCTTGTATGCCAGCCACATCATGTTCACAGCAATTCTGGAAAATAAGATTTCTTAGCTACAGTTTTGTGGATGTGGAGGGAAGGACAGATACTAAGATTCTTTAAAGACTTGCTACGCACCAGGCATCTGCTGGGCCTGAAAGAAAAGCTGAGCAAGTCCTGGATTCTCCCCTGGGAAGTGATGGGCTCTAAAAAGCCAAGGGCTGGTTAATATCTCCTAGGGGTGCTGCTGCAAACGGGCAATGTCCGCAGGCAACCGGACAGCCTGCCCCTCACCGTCCCGGAACAATGAAATCACATCCCCTAGGCTTGGCCTCATTTTCAGCCTTTCCTCTCCCTCCTCCCTAATCCACACCCCCTTAACCCGTTTGGTGACTGGTCCTCAGGAGCCAAACCAGGTTGGTTCTTTGTTGTCTTTTAACTACCATATAAGTGCTTCTTTCGTCCCAGGCACTGTGCCAAGTGCTTTATGTCTACTCTCTCATTGGACCCCCCATGACAACCTCCAAAATGAGTATTATTATACCAGTCTTGCAAATGAGGAAACCAAGCCACAGAAACAGGGCCACCCCATTCACTGTGCAGTCACAGTCCACGGGAACAGCATCTCTGTGCCTGGCAGCAGGTCTGCACAGGTGTTAAAGAGCAGGCTCAAGTCACCCAGATCAAAGGATTCCAGACCTGAATAGTCAACTGCCTATGTGTCAGCTTCACCTGGGTGCCCACTAGGCATCTCAAACTCAACATGTCCAAACCAAACCTCTGACCTCTCCTTCTAAATGTGCTTCACCCACAGCCTCCCCATCACAGATTATCCTTTTGGCTCAGGCCAGAAATTTTGGAGCCACCACTGACACCTCTCCCCTATATGTTACCTTCAATCATCAGGAAGTCTTGTTGGCTCTACCTTCAAAATATATTCAGAACCCACCACTCTCAACACCCTCCTGCTTGCACCAAGCTGCCATCCCCTCTCTCCTGAATTACTCCAGTGGCCTCTTACAGGGCTCCCTCCTTCTGCCCTTGGATCCTACAGTCTACTTTCCACACAGTAACCAGAGTTAGAGTTGACCATTTTTAAGCCAACCTCATCCCTCCTTTGGTCAACACCCTCTAGTGTTACTTCCCACTCTGAGTAAAGCCAGGCCCTCATAACAACCTCTGGGACACACACCATCTGACCTCTACTCTTTCCCTCTTCTCCCACCACTCTCCCTCTTCTCTCAGCCCCAGCCACCAGCCTGCCTCAAACACTGCATTCCTGCCTCAGGGCTTTTGCTCTTGAATGCTCTCCCAGTGAATGTTTTTGGGCTGAATGCTTTCTTTGCCTTGAATGCTCTTCCCCCAAATATCCTCATGACTCACTCCCTCACCTCCTTCAGGTTTTGATGCTAAATCTCGTCTATCAATTAGGCCTACTGTGACCAAAACAGTTTTTTTGCAACCACCCTTCCCTTGACATTCCCAATATCTTAATTTCCAAAGCCCTTATCAGTTTCACTCAATCACCCAGTAATTGACTTATTTTCACGCTTTCTTCTTTATCATCTCTCTTGCCCACTAGAATGTCAGCTCCACATGGGCAGGCAAATCTGTTTTGTTCACTGCTGCAGCTCAAGTACCTAGAACTATGCTCGGCACATAGTAGGTGCTTAATAAATATTTATTTTTTTGAGGAAGATCAGCTCTGAGCTAACATCTGCTGCAAATCCTCCTCTTTTTGCCAAGGAAGACCGGCCCTGAGCTCACATCCGTGCTCATCTTCCTCTATTTTATATGTAGGACGCCTGCCACAGCATGGCTTGCCAAGCGGTGCCATGTCCACACCCAGGATCTGAACCAGCAAACCCCGGGCCACCAAAACAAAATGTGCACACTTAACCGCTGCACACTTAACCGCTGCACCACCAGGCTGGCCCTTATTATATTTCTTGAATGAATGACACAACTGAGCTGGGAGATATCCTGAAGACACCTTTGGGACAGCACATCTCAGGAGATTCAGGTGGGCTACAGGTAAATTCATTCTTTAGCTAAACATTTTTGGAGGTCTGCATGTGTCAGGCCCTGTGCTGAGTCCGGGAGAGTAATCAGGGACAGATGTGGTCTTGGCTCCAAAGACCCTTCACCCAGAAGAGGACACAAGCACCACCTCCACCATCTCCTGCACGGAGTGGAGGTAGGGGTGGAGGTCATGTATCTTAATGCAAACAGTAATCGTTGAGCACATAGCATATATGAAGCCCCTTGCTAAGACATTAGTTTTACTTTGCCCTAAAAATAGGTTTTACATTTGAAAACACCTTCACATGCGTATCTGCTGGGACCCTCACTATCACTACCACAATATCACCCCAAACTCTTCCCTCCTTCCTTCTTTCTTCCCTCCTTCCCTCCCTCCTTTCCTTCTCTCCTTCTTTCCTTTTTTCCAGAGCACTTACTGAGCCTCTGCTCCATTCATAACATAGCAAAGTTGCTATGGGTTGTAGGGTACCAGTGTGGCTCCAGAATCCCAGGAGATTTAAAACTGTACCCACAACAATTTCAATAACGAGACCAAGCTGTGAAATAAGGAAGAAAACAAGCCACAGCCCTCAAGACTTGGCTCAATCAAAGATAGGTAGGCTCAACCAAAGATTTAGGGACTTCTCATGGAGAAAGCAAATCTGAATCAGGTCTAAAAAAATAAAATAAAATAAAAAAGGATTTCAGATATTCCAAGGTAGAAAGGAGGAAGGAAAAGGATGCCACATGGAAGGAACAGCTTGAACAAAGGCCTAGAGAAGAGAATGAGCCTAGCATGAAGGGCATCAGTCTGGTTGGAACAGAATGGTCATTTGAGGGGTAGTGGGACTTGAGAAGCACCCAGCCCGGGTGATGAGTGAGAACGTCAACAGTCCCACCGGGCAGCTAGGTTTGCCGAAGGGATGGCAGGCAGCAGAGCAAAGTGCCAGCTCTGCATTCGTGCAGACCTGGGTTCAAATCCTGGCCAAGCCCCTTGGGCAAGTCCCTTTCTCTTTGCCTTGTTTTTCCCACCCCTAAAATAGAGGTAATCATTCCCAGCTCACACGGTGTTTGTGTGGATTAAGTGAGATGATGTATATGAAAACCTCTGGCATCGTTCCTGGTAGACGATTTTTTAAAACGTTTCTTGAATCTGAAACAATGAAGACAGTGGGTGTGAACCACTCATTCAAGAGGTTTAGTCACGGAAAGAGGGAAACATATTGCACAATGGCCAGAGAGTGCAGAGCAGGGTCAGGGGACGCCTTCCTTTTTTTTTTTAAGTTGAGGAAGACCTGTGGGTGTTTGAAAGCTGAGGAGGATGGGTGCTGCCAAAAGATGGGCGGGCTGGTGATGAAAATGCTCTAAAACTGATTGTGGCGATGGTTGCACAACTCTGTGACTAGACTAAACCACCAAATTGTCACTTTAAGTGGTTGAATTTATGGTATGTGAATTATATCTCATTAAAGCTGTTTAAAAAAAAAAGGCAGTCTGGCTAGAACACAAGCTCCTTTGGGAGTCAGAAAGGGGACTCAGCAAGGGCCAGGCTTAGCGAACAGAGAAGGAGATGGCATTCCTCTAAGACAGATGGCAGGCGGGTGGACTCACACACTGGCTCCACAGCTTTGGGGAGTGCCTACTAAGCGCCAGGCGTTGTGTTGGGGGCTGGGAGGCTGAGATGCCCTCAGGCTGCTCACAGTGCTGGGCGAGTCCAACATGAGCAGTGTCACGGGAGGCCACGCAGAGTGTTGTGGGAGCAGGAAGAACAGACAGGAACCAAGACGGGATGGCTGCCCCCTGCCCCATCTCACAGTCTTCACCAACTGGAGTGGGGTTGATCTCTCAGTAGGAGACAGACTCGCAGGTGGGCTCAGAGCTGCAGCAGATTGACTTGGGCTGTGCCTGGAGAGTGGGGACCAGCAAGGTGGGGTGCTCCATAGCCTAAATGGTACAGTTGTTGAAAGTGCCTCATCCTGGAAGAGGTCAGAAAGAGAGTCCTGAAGCCACCACTCCCAGTCCCCAAGTCACTTTCGTTAGACTTTGACAGGGGGCCCTTGAGAGCATTTATGGAGACCTCACTATATACACGGTTCTAACCTGCATGTGGTTTCTTTGTTTTCTTGAGTAAATGCCCCCCACCCCAAAAACACTGTGGGTCCTGCTTACGTGGTAAAGAGATGCTACTGATGATAGGTGGGTAGAGAGAGATCTGGTGGGCTTCGGGACAGGACAAGGAGCCAGTTTGGGCCACAGAAAAGCCATCAGGTGGACAAACCATAGTTGGAAGATCACCAAGAGTCAAAAGTATCTCTTGAATCAACAGTAGGGGGTCTTCAGGACACACCCCAGACCAGCCTGTAATGTCAGGTGTTCAGCACGTCCCCAGGCAACAGGTTCTCCCCACAACCATCACCCACAGAGCCATACCCTTGCTGGTCCCTCCCTGTACACACACACATATCCCACTCTGAGCTCATCAGGCAAAATGATGTGCTAGGGGCTGGCCCAGTGGCACATCGGTTAAGTTCACACTTTCCGCTTCTCGGCAGCCCGGGGTTCGCCACTTTTGGATCCCAGGTGCAGACCTGGCACTGCTTGGCACACCATGCTGTGGTAGGCGTCCCACATATAAAGTAGAGGAAGATGGGCACAGATGTTAGCTCAGGGCCAGTCTTCCTTAGCAAAAAGAGGAGGATTGGTGGTAGTTAGCTCAGGGCTAATCTTCCTCAAAAAAGAAAAAAAAAATGACGTGCTAAAAGAGGGGAGGGGACCTAAAAGGGATCCTGGATTCTAGCCCCCCTGACTCTGCCACCAACTTGCTATGTGATGTCCCCTCTGGGCTCAGTCCCCTCACCTGTGTGACAGGGGAAATGTGCAAACATTCAGAGCACTGGCTCCAGACCAGACTCCCGGGTTTTGATTCCCAGTTCTTCCCTTACTAGCTTTGTGAACTTGGGAATGTTATATATCCTCTTTGTGTCTCAGTTTCTTTATTTAAAATGGGGATAGTGACAGTGTCCACCTCAAAGGTTAGTGTGAGGATGAAAAGGGTTAACAAACATCAAGCACATGAAATGCTGCCCGGCACAGGGTGGGGCTCAATAAATGTTAACTGTTTGTATTAGTATGACTACGAGGGAGGAGCCCTCAGTCGTCTCTGAGGTCCCTTCCACCTTTGGCATTCTATGACCTTGGGATTCTGCCTGTACTATCGTATTTGTCTGCACTTCTAATTATATTGTCATTATTTGACTAACTCGGGCATCTCAAATCTGGATGACTTCTTGACCTTGGGCCTCCTTGACTTATACTTTCCTATAACGTCCAGGAGGAAGGCTTGAGCCCCCACCCACACACTGTGGAAAGCGCAGAGCCCTTCCCAGCATCCCTGAGGGCTGGCATAGGGGATTCTCCCAAGTGTTTCTCCATGAAGACCTCAGCTGGGAGGTGATCTGCTCGTACGCTTCACCAGGCCCACATCTGCGTGGCAGACTTTCCTGAAGTTTCAAGTGTACAACGGGAAATTACAGCACAGCGCAGGAAGCAACTTCAACATCAAGGTGAAACAATAGGAGTCTGGGTAAATAAACCGCGGTACGCACACACAGAGGAAGGCTGTGCAGCTGTAAAAAAATAATGAGAAAGTTCTTGCTGCTCATGGAACGATCACTAAGTAAATACAAAACTAGATGAAGGATACTGTGAATGACAAATGTGCAAAAGAAAGGGAGAGACGGAAGAAGGGAAAATAAGTCTATATACATTTGTCATATATACATGGACTATCTCTGGGAAGCCACAGAAGAAACTGGCGGTAACCTTAGTGGCTGGGCACAGGGCTGAAGGGAGACTTTTCATTACATACACCGTTGTACACTTAAAAGTTTGAAATATGCAAATGTATCTTCCTCTCCCACTGGCCTTCTTTTAAGGACCCTACCCACACCCCTCTCTGCCCAGCTGGCTGAAAGATGCCAAGTTTCCTCAATATCTTATGTTATGCAAAACTTGCGTTCTCTCTTGACTTCACCTTCACTCATTCAGGCCATGGCTTTCTCACCCAAAGGGCCCATCGCTGTGTTTTCCCCACAAAAGAACCACTTCCCCAAGATGAAATATACCATGTTCCTAGAAAGTAGAAAGAACAGCAGCAGCTTCTGTATAAATGGCCCTTTAGTTTTTCTGCGGGTCTGTTTCCACACCAGCCTCCCATCTGGACCATGAGTTTCTTGAGGGCAGAAACCTGTCTCATTCATCCTTTATCTCCAGCATCATAGGTGCTTACATGCACACCATGTCAAGTCTCCAGGGGACTCAGCATCCGAAGAGCAGGGACCCCAACTTCTTCTCATCTGTCCCTCCCTCAATGCCTGGCACGGCAGGGCTCCCACAGGGGACCCTAGTAAACGTCTGTCAGATTGAATTGGTTTGGTGAGGTAAGTGCATGGACGTGGAAAGACAGACGGAGGGGGTGGGACATGGGCCAGATCTGGAGCAGGAAGGCAGTTGCTGTATAAGAATAGCAGTTCACATTTATTGAGTGTTTTATTATGTGCCAGGTGGTCCTCTAAATGCTTTTCAGCGTTAACTCATTTAATCTTCACAATCCTACCAACAACCCTATTTTTATCCCCATTGTACAGATAAGGAAACTGAGGCACAGAGAAGATTAAGGAACTTGTCTAACATCACAGCTAATAAGTGGCAGAGCTGGGATTTGAATCCAGTCTGAACCCGAACAGATGCTCTCAGCTATTTAAATTGTCTCACATGACCACAATAGGAAGCATATGCTATCCAGAGAGAGGCTGGCCTGGCCACCACACAAATGAGATGGAGGGGCCCAGCCCAGCCAGAGCCTGGGCTGAAAAGGCGGGGAAAGGCCTTATGGAGTCTCCCTCTCCAGGGTTTTTGAAGGAAAGAGCAGACCTCTCTCAGTCTAGGCCTCCCAAACCATCAAGCCCGGCCCAGAGTAGCCCGACCCCCTTCCCCACTGCCCCTGCTCCCAAGTGTGTGCACACACTAGTCCCAGCCCAAGAAGATACGACCCGCGTCCCCTCAGAGTGCAACACCCGTCAGCTTTGATGTGTACCAGTGAGTGATGTATACCAGGAAATCCATCCCTGTATCCATTCTTCATTTCACAAATTTTCACGGAGCTTCCTAAGCCACAAGCCCCGTGTCAGGCCCCACATAGAAGTTACTCCTTGACTGAAGAGAAGTGGCACCTGAACAAGGAAGCACTATAAAGGTCCTTATCAGTTAGATGGCTGGAAAGGGAATTTGTGAGCCACATGGCTGCAGGAGTCAACAAAGCCTTCTGAAAGGAGGTAATGTTTGAGCTGAACCTTCAAAGAAAAGTAAATGAGGGCAGGGGGAGCCAGGTGGGGAGCTCTCCAGGCAGCAGCCCTAGCTGTCTCATTTGTGTGGTGGCCAGGTCAGCCTCTCTCTGGATAGCATATGCTTCATATTGTGGGAGACTGCGGGCCAGCTGGGGAGGGTAGGTCATCTGGGGTGACTGGCATGTGGAGCCCAAGAGTCACAGCCACAGACAAGATGAAGAGGGGAGGGGAAGAGAAAGCTGGGAGCCACGCAGGCACCTGCAGGGTCCTGGGCTTATGCAGCAAGAGACAGAGAACCGTGGGGGAGGAGTAAGCAAGGGAGTGACAAGGTCTTCTTTCTGGCTTAGAGAGACCACTCTGGCAGGAGAAAGAAGGATCCAAAGGGGAAAACCCTGGGCCCTGTCAGGCAACTTCATGGTCTATGAGCCCCTCCTGCCCTTTACACCAAGCAGGACTCTGTCTACACATGTTTGAATGACGTTTCATTCACCAGCATGTTAAGGGAAGGGAAAGGAAGAGAGCCCCACACATGGCTGGTCTGGACACTGTCCTAGGCCCCAAAGGTGTGTAATGCTAGGTCCGGCTGGTCCCCACTGGTATCAGCTGTAACCCCAACAGGGGCTCAGAGGAGAACAAGAGAGAGCCTTTCATGGGGAGGTTGGGCTAGAAAATAATGCTAGAGATTTAAGATACTCAGCAAACACTGAGTGCTTAGCATACGCTAGGCCCTGTCTCAATGCTTTATACATTAATCCTATGGAGTAGGTTCTATTACTGTCCCCACTTTTCAGAATGAAATAACTAGGGCCCAGAGAGGTCCCAGTGTCTACCATGGGATTCAAATCCAGGGTCTGGCTCCTTTTGTTTGTTCAAGAAATACTCTTTGAGCGCCTAGTATGTGCCAGGCTCTGTCTAGACGCCCAGGACACGACAGTGGATATGTAGTGAATTTACGAATAGTCCATGTTGTCAACGACTGTGCTGTGCTACCTCCCTAGGGTGGGATGAACAGAAGCAAAGGTCGGTCCTCACGCTTGGAAAGGATGCTTGGTGCCCATGGCATTATCAGCCCAGCCACTCTGCTGAGAAGCTGGTAGGCTCTGGGGCTCATGCCCCTTCTCTAATAGCTAGGCTACTGGACAGAGGACCTAGGGCTCAGGCCCTGAGAGCCCTTCCTACAGTCTCTCTGGGCTGTACCCAATCTCTTGGAGGCCATTGGGGAGGGGCAGTTTGCCAGGCAGACTTCACAGAGGAAACAGGGGAGGCTCCATTTCTCCCTCCCCCAGGCTGCTCCTGGCCCTGCAGCTCAGAGGGCCTCTCTCAGGCTTGGGGACCAGAGCAGATAGACAGGCGAAATGGCAGGACACTGGGGCAACTGGGCTGCTCTCCTGCCTGGGTGGTCAGTGGCTACCTCTGCAACAGTGACTCAGCAGCAGGCCACGAAAGCCAGGACAAGGGAGAGAAGGCTCTGGTGTTGCAGTCTTGCACAAGCTGCTCCAGGCTAGCGGGCTGAGGGCCAGGTCGGCCTCAAGGGTGTGGACTAGGGTAGGCGTGTGTGTTGGAGGGATCTTTGGGGGCTTTCTGGAATTCATAGGCCCAGGGCAAGAAAGACATTCTCTGAGTTTGTATTCCCACTGCAGGCTCTCTAGAGCCTGCCCATGCCCTTGTCCCAACCAGTTCCTTTCTTCCCTCCCTTTCCTGAAGAACCTCCCTGAAATGCTGCCTCCTCCAAGAAGCCTTCCTGAAGTGACAGGAGTTAATGCCTCTCCTTCCCTCCAATCCTTGTATGGATGCATACACTGACTGAGGGCTTCTCCAGCGTTTTCCTCAAACTGTCATCCAAGTCAAGGAGTATGACCCTCTACCCAGGCGCAGGCCTCCTGACACGACAGTCAAACCTCTTCGCCTCCTGATCTTTTAGCTTCAAATATACGTGAGCTTTGCATTCTACTCCAGGATATAGCTACCTCTGTTATTGCATTTTTAAAATATCTTAAGTTACTTACAAAGTGAATCATAATTTTTTTCGTAAGATCTTCTAGGAAATTGATGCCCCAAGAAGATGCCCCGTGTTTAACCTGTAACTTTGTAACCTACTTGGGACTTCAGCATGAACGTCATGTATACCTCCATTGGAGGACCAATGAGGCAACAAGCTTCAGCCGGAGGGACACAGAATTTCTCGCTGGTACAGAGACACGGAGCCCTGCAGTCCTTAGGGGCAGCCGGGCAGTTGGGCAGCTGGAGCCCCCTGTGTAAACAGGGTACTGTTCAAACACCATCTGGTTCTCTGGGTGCCACGATGTGACTGTGGTGAGCAAGCAGTTATCTAGAACAGTGGTTCTCAAACTTGGCTGCAAATTAGAAACTTCTGAGGATCCTCTAAAAATCCTGATGCTCAGGCCACAGCCTACACCAATTAAATCAGCATCTCTGAGGATGAAATCCAGTCAAGGGTAGATTTTAAAGTTCCCCAAAAGATTCCAATATGCAGCTGAGTTTAAGGACCAGTGATCTAGGCCAACACCTTTATAATGCAGGTGGAGATGCTGAGACCCAGGGAAGAGAAGCGATTGTCTAAGGTCACACAGCAGGGTAGTGGCTGAACCCAAGTCTTCTAGTGAGCAAGGCAAGCCGCCTCCTGCTGTGCACCCACCCCTACCCTCCTCCCCATCCCCTGAGTTGCCGTGGGAACTGAGCTGACCAACTGCTGCTCCCACATGGACCTTGGAGTTCTTGGCTCAAGGCTGGCTCAGAGGAAGAGATCCAGGACAGACGAATAGAGCTCCACACCCCAATGTGCCCTCATTCAAGCAGCCCCTGAGGCTGGATGCCTCAGGGCAGAGCCCCACCCGGAAATTCTCCAGGCCTGGACACCACCCTGGATTTAGCAGGAGCCCGTGGAGACTCGGGGGACAGGTGGGGCTGGCAGCAGGACAACCAAGGGGAGATGTGCTACAGCCATGGGCAAAATAGCTAGGAGTGGGGATGGATGATGACTTCCCTGACCCCACCCTGTGGAGCCCCCGTACTCTGGGCTCCCTCCGCTCCCCACCGTCCTACTGACACACTGACCCTTGCCCTCCACCTCCCCACTCTCACCCCTGATGAGGAGGTGACAGAAATACTGGCAGCCTAAGGGTTGTCAGCAACCGTTTTCATTCCGGGGTCTGGCTGGTCCTGCCAGGTCCATCCTGGGCCCCACAGGGCTTTGTGTCCAGGCCATCCTGTCTGCGGGGTACACAACGCACTAAACAGAACCCCTGGAGGCAGAAGAGGAGGCATCCCAGGGGCTCTGAGCCATTGAACTTGGGGCATCCACAGCCCTTGTTGGGGGGAAATTCATGGGGGAAGACAAAGAGGCTGAACAAGGAGTCAAGTCAGTCCTTTTGTCCTCTGCCTCTCCTATCTTCCAACCCAGCACTTCTCAATCCTGGCAGCACAGAGAAGCACCTGGGGAGGTTTTTCAACTGCTGATACCTGGGGTCCAGCCCCAAGGGAGTTCAATTTAACTGGTGGATTTAACTCAAAGAGAGGCTGGGGCATCTTCTGCATTTAAAGTTCCACAGGTGATTCCAATGTGCAACCAGGAGCGAGACTCCCTCCTGATGGAATCATGTGGACAGGAGGATCGATTCTCTCACTGGGCAGAGGCTCAGGGAAAGAGTCTGCCCTTTCTGGGGCTGCAGGACGGGTGATACACCCTGAGACTCCTGCTTCAAGTCCATCATGAGCACAATGCAGTAAAAGGTCCTGGTTAGGGCATGAGCAGACCATGGTCCTCGCTTTCCCCTGTCCTGGCCTTGGGCAAGTTATTTGGCTTCTCAGAGCCTCAATTTCTTCCTCCATAAAATGGAGAGAATAGTTGCCACCTGGGAGATACTTGTGATAATTAAGTGACTAAGTCTACACAGTCCGGAGCAATTAGTAAGCAATCAATAAAAGGTGGCCTTTGATTATAAAAAATAAAAGCCGATTTCACACCCATGTTCATAGCAGCATTATTCACAATAGCTAAAACATGGAAGCAACCCAAGGGCCTGTCAACAGAGAGATGAATGGATAAGCAAAATGTGATATATACACACAGTGGAATATTATTCAGCCTTAAAAAGGAAGGAAATTCTAACATATGCTACAATATGAATGAACCCTGAAGACATGATGCTAAGTGAAATAAGCCAGTCACAAAAAAAAAAAACGAAACTGTATGATTCCACTTATACGAGACACTTGGAGTAATCAACATCATAGAGACAGAAAGTAGGATGGTGGTTACCAGGGGCTGCGGGGAGAGGGAAATGGGGAGTTAGCATTTAATGGGGACAGAGTTTCAGATTTGCAAGATGAAAAGAGTCCTGGAGATGGATGGTGGTGATGGCTGCACAACGATGTGAATGTATTTAATACAGAGGAACCATACACTTAAAAATGGTTAAGACGGTAAATTTTGTTTTCCATGTTTTACCACAATTTAAAAAACGTGGAAAAAAATAAAATCAAAGCCAGAATTGGGGATGCAGCTGACCACAGGCCTGAGTGAGGCTTTTCCCAGGGAAGGGTGGACACGCAGCCCTGCCTTCAGGCCTGCCCTTCTGAGACAGATACAGCGGGACAGACGCACGATGAATGAACTCAGGATTTACACTGCTAATAAACAGGAAATAATAGATGGGTTTAAATATTTACACCGTACGCAGGCTTCAGGGTGAAGACATTTCCAGGGAGGGCAGAAAGGGTGAGGGGGAGGGGAAGGGGAAGAGACAGAAGGAGAATGTAAACCTTAGTAGAAGATGGGGGTTGAAGCCGCCCAAACATGTTTCAAGTGCACCCAGGAAGAGCTGGGGAGGGGAAACCCCTGTCCAGCCCAGGGCGTGTGCAGAAGCCTGGGCCGTGCTGTTCCTTCCTTCAAGGGGAGATCCTTGTTCATCCAGCAAAGACTAGAAGAGAATGTAATCAAATTAGGACTCGTTATTCTAAATTACTGTCTCCAGCGGGGAAGGCAGGCAGGCAGGGAGCCTGGAAAGGGGAAGCGAGTTGTTTTCCAGGACACTGCTCCTTCTCCAACTCCGTCTGTCCCCAAGCCCTTTCCCTCCCTTTGCGTTCCCCTGTCCTGGCCTCTCTCTCTCTCCATCCTGAGCTCCGCTCTCCCTCCCCCAACCCCACCAGCTCCTGGGTAGATTCACGGTGGGGAGCAGAGCAGGCACTTCTTACTCTCAGCAGGTGACCATGGGTGGGACCAGAAGGAACACCCTGCCCCTCAGAACTGCCTGACCTGACCGGCCAAAAATAATTTTTCCAGCCCCTCCCACCTCCCAACCAGAGAAAGAAAATACAATCCCTCTATTTTTAGATGCCAAGTCACTTGATGGACTAGGAGTCTGTCTCTAACTTGCTGTGTCACTTTGGGCAAGTCACTTGTCCTCTCTGGAGTTGGGAGGTCATTCCAGAAAGAGGAACGCCCTCTGCCTGCCCTTTCCTGCCTCCCAGGACTGCTGGGAGAACAAGGGATAACTCTACTGGTCAGAGACCCTCAAATCTGGGAGGCTGGAGGCCTGAGGCAGATGACATGCACAGGCCTCAGTGAAAGAGGCAGCCGGGACTGTGGAACGGCCCCATGCCCTGCACCCCCACAGAGATCCCAGCACCAACCTGGCCTGGAAGCCCCTAAGGAGCATCCTGTGCGTCCCCCAGCCCCCACTCAAGCCTGATGCAGTCTCTCAGAGAGGAGGGTAGCAGGACTTAGGTCCCTTTGAAAGGTCATATGGGCTCAAAAGAGGAAAGAAAAGAAAGCATCCTCCCTCTCGCTCTGCTCAGGGTACCTCCCAATGACCGAAAGGAGTGGGCAGGGAGGCTGGCTCCACTTCCTCCCCTGGGTTCTCACGGTCCAAGGCCTGGCAGCTTGTGGTGATAAATATAACAGAAAATCTTCTCAGGGGTCAAAAGGAAACTGTGAGCAATGGGGAAAGGTGGCATTTTTCCAAACACCAAGTTATGACAGCCTGCTCTCTCTCTCTCATAAACACACACACGCACATGCACATACGTACACGTGAGCTGTGCATGGAGCACATACCACATGGTCATGAATATCCATGTCACAGATAAAATCTAGTTTACATTCTTTTATTATTAATACACTTTAATAAATTCATCCTGAAACTGTCAGGTCCAAAGTTGACCCAGAGTTTGCCATAAGCTGGGAAGGACAGTACAAGGGAGTGTCGTGACTGCCCTTTCCTGGCCACTGCAGTCTTCTCCCCACCCCTACCTACCCTCCAGCCCCCACCCCTACCCACTGCCACCTAAGGACAGTCTTCCTGAGGTGTCTGCAATGTCTTCTGCAGGAACAGCAGGGCGGGAGGGAAGGAAAGGAGGAGGGAGCTTAGCTCCCTGACCCCCAGCCTCTCCCCATCCTCACCCCAGCAACGGAAGCACTGTAGCTCTAGAGCGATTGAATCATAAAGCTGGAGATGACCTCAGAGAATCCCTGCCCAATCTTTCACTCTTCAGATGAGGTCACTGGAGTCCAGAGCAGTCCAGGCCATGCCCCAGGTCACGCGGCCAGTCAGAGGCGGACCAAACAGCAGGTCCAGCTCTCCTGACCTCTCACCAGCAATGATTCCCTAGGCTTTCTTCAGCTGTCTCCTTCCTCCCTCTCCCACGACAATTGTCTCAGTCAGCTGGGGCTGCTATAACAAAATGCCATAGACTAGGTGGCTTAAAAATCAGACATTCATTTCTCACAGTTTCTGAAGGCTGAGTAGTCCAGGATCAAGGTGCCAACAGATCTGGTTCTCGGTGAGAGTCCATTTCGTGGCTTGCAGATGGCCCCATTCTCACTGTGTCTTCACAAGGCAGAGAGAAAAGCTCTGGTGCCTCTCCCTCTTTTTATAAGGGCACTGAGCTCATCACTGGGGCTCCATCCTTGTGACTGATCTAAACCTAAGCACCTCCCCAAGGCCCCACCTCCTAATGCCATCACATTGGGGGGCAGAGCTTCAACATATAGATTTAGGGAAGACACAAACATTCAGTCCATGACAACCACTCTGTGGCTTTTGTCCCCTAGTAGGCCTTTCAAGGATTCTGAGGAAAATCATTACAAATAGTAGAGCTCCCCAGGGGCCCTGCCAACTGGTTGCTAATGTAGCCTCCCTCTCACCTAGATGCCCAGCTCTGGCCCTCTGAGAATGCCCACAGCAACCAGATAGCGCTGGGAAGACCTAGGCATCTTCCCTGGATTCAGATCATGCCTTTTGGCAGAGTTCCTACCATATCCAAATGCCAGATCATGGCCCACTGGCAGCCCTCCCACCTAATGACTCCTCAAACATTGTTGTCACAGGAGGAGAAAGTGAGGCTCACCAAGGTGAATGGACTGACCCAGGCTAGAGCACCCAGGTCTTCCACTCCGTGGTGGGCACCATGTCACACTGTTCAGACCCCATTTTAGGAGTAAAGACCCCATTTTCCAGATGCTGAGAGTGCTGCAGGCAGGAAGCCCTGAGCTGACAATCTCTGTCGAGACTGCCTGGCTGAAGAGAGGTGACCTGCCCACATCCAGTGGGCTGATTGTCATGAAGATATAAAGACCTGGCTCTCTTGTCCCTACTTAAGACAACACTGAAGTATCATCCCAGCTTTGGAACTCCCTGTGGGAGGCTGGGCCCTTTCACTGGCAGCCCAATGCAGCTTGCTTCCTCCCCCTGCCAATCCTCCTTCCTTCCCTTCCCTTTAGCAGACATGGATCCTAAGAGCTCTCCCTGGAAAACTCACTGCACGCTAACCTGAGTCTCAGAGTCCTCTTCTTGGGGAACCCAGTCTGCAACATACTCTGAATCCAGAAGCTTTCCATTGCTCTGAAATAACTTGCACCTTGTTCAGGGAAATAAACTTTCCCAAAGGAAGGTAAAAATTAAACTGGGCTCCTTGGGGAACATGGAAGTTGAAGAGGACATGGCTCCTCATCCTGGTGGAAGTCAGAAGGAAAAGCAAGTCCACCAGCTGACAGTCAAGATATTAAAGGAAGGTTTCACAAGAGCAAGATGGCAATTGGCACAGATGCTTGTAAAGACCTGCCTTGGTATCAGACAGTCTGCCAGAGGAGTGGATTACAGAGTATGAGCACTTTGGCACTGTGACATCCACATGAGGATGAACATGACATTAGTTGACAGCAAGCCCATCAGACCTGAGACGGCACATTCTCTCTCAATCTTGGGCACATTAACAGATGTAGGGTGTTCAGATGAGGGTGTCAATAGCCCAATAATATCCTGTACTGGTCACACCACATCTGGGACACTGGGCCCAGCTTAGGGCATCATATTTTAATGAAGATATTGACCAGCTTCAGCTGCACACCAGAGTGCTGAGGTCTGGAACTTATGTGAGAAAAATAGAAGTTAAGGGTGATTGGACCAAAACAGACTTGGGTGCCAATGCTGTCTTCCAATCATTTAAATGCCATAGTGTAGAAAAGGATTACAGGGCAGAGCAAGGACCAGCAGGTATAAGTCCCAGAGGGGCAGGTTTGGGCTGTCCAAAAATGGAGCAGTTCACCTTGCATAGCAGCGTGTGCCCCATCAGCTGGGAAAACCCTCTCAAAGCATCTCATGGATGCTGTCATGGCACAAGCTGCTAATTGTCTGACATGCATTCTCTCCTTCTTTGTTAGTGTGTAATTGCACCTCTGAATTTTAGCTGTGCACGTGGCTACCCAGAATTAAGACGTTTCCCAGAAGCCCTTGCAGCAAGGTATAGCTACATAACTAAGTTCTGGCAATATAAGGGATATAAGCTAAAGTGTATACAACTTCCACTTGGCTCTTTAAAGGATGGCATGTTAGGCTTCATTTATTTCTCCTTTCTGCTTCCTAGACTATTTGGGCAGAATGGCTGGAGCTCAAGCAGTCAGCTAGAACTATGAGGTAGCAAAGCAATCAGCTAGTAGGAGGTGGGTCTCTGACTGCTCCCAGAGTCCTTTGCCACTTTATTAAGTCCCTGCTGTTTGGAGTCTTCTGTCATGCAGAGCTGACCGGACTCCTAACTGACACAGGGGTGATGATTTGTTAGTTTTTCTGTCTAGCACTTTCTCTTCTTCTCAAAACAGTACTTCCCTTCTTTGGGGAAACTCCTCTTCTTTTGCCTTTCCTGCAGCTTCTCCATATAGTTCCACTGGGGCCTGCCAATCTTAGTATCCCAAGCCCCATCTTGAGGCTAGAACTGCTGGCAGCCTCACCAAGAGAGAACGAGTGAATAAAGCCAAAATGCAGATAGAAACAGAGACAAGAGAAGGAGAGGAGGAGCCTGGGGGAGGCTGAGTCTCTGGTTCCAGTTGCCCCCGAGCCCCACTGAACCCTGCCCATCCTGGGTTGGTTATAAGAAGTAGCAAATGTCCTTCTACAAGCCTTCTACAGTCATGTCACTTACAACCCAGAGAGTCCTGGCTAACGTGGAATAGCATGCAATCCAGGAGCAGCCCAACACTGGAGTCACAGGAAAGAAAGAGAATATTCAGGAAGGTCAGATGGAAGAAGTCCTGACAAAGGAGGTGAGAAGTGGGCCAGGCCTTGAAAGAAGGGAGGGCTTTGACTAGGAGCTGAAGGAGGGCACTGCTGAAGAGGAACATGGTGGGAGTAAAGGAGAGAAGAAACATGAGCACAGGATAGGTTTTGAGAGCCTGTGTGGGAGAAGAGGGGGGGAAAGTGAGAATGGTGGGGAGTGCCACATCACAGAAGGCCCTATCTGTCAAGCTGCCAAGTTGGGACTTTAGTCCCCTGGGCCAGCAGTTCTCAGACTTTAGTCTTCCAAGAGTTCCTTAAGAATGCCTATTCAGAGGCCAGCTATGGGTGATGAGATGCCATCAAGCAAGGAAGTGACCAGGGGTGTTTAGAAAAGTTAGATAGAGACCTTAGAGTAGACTGGAGATGGGGAAAATGAAGGCAATGGGCAAATTGAGGTATTGGAAGATGGTGGAAATTGAAATGGTAAGGAAGAGGGGGAAATCAAAGGTAACTGAAATTTATGAAATTTATGAAAACTTTGGAAATTGGTGGAATGGTAGTCAACGGTGATGCTGTGAATGACAAGGGAGACCGACAGCACTGATGGCATTTATCAGGAAGGTAGTGGTGGCCTTACTTAAACATGGCATGCATTCAAGCTCCTTCGGAAGAACCAAAGAGAAATTCCCGTAGGCAGTCAGAGACAGAGGGTAGAGATCAAGAGAGCTTTGCTGTGGATTTGGACTTAACAGCTTCAAGGTGAGAGCCAAGGAGTGGAAGTGGGTGAACTCTCTGAAGGATAGCAGATGGGGAGGAGGACGCTAAAGACTGAAGTCTGCCAATCTAGGTGGCAAGGATGGCACTGTGTACAGAATCAGAATTCTAGAACCAGAAGGGACTCCTTACTGACGGAGAAACTGAGGCCCAGAGAGCGTATCTGACTTCAGGTTGCCAGTTGGTTAGAAAAGAGCTGGATTTCAGTCTACAGCTCTTTCTTTTGCTTTTGCATAAGTCCCCATGTACGTGCAGGGCACAGCATCTGCATAGAGGGCCATTTTGTACCCATTAGCAAAACTGTGCCAATAGCTCCAAAGTGTTCAAAAAGGTTAAAATCCTCTCCTTATGCAAGAAGTGGATTCGGGCACTGAGAAAGAAACCTGATGAGCTTCTCAGCCTGACAGGGACACGAAGGCCTTTTCAGAAAGGGCATCCAGCCCTCTGCAGAACCGCCCGGCCATAGCCAGCGCTGGCTTAGTTTGGGAGGAAACTGAGTTGAGTGGGTCTCACTGGCCCCAACCACTGGCTGAAGCTGGGGTGAAGCTAATGCCAGCCAAGCGCTGGGGGTCCCTACTAGGGTGCACTCACTTGGAAAGGATTCCGGCCTGTGCCTGGGCAGTGCACACAAAGGACACAGGAGGCTTTCTCTCCTTCTGCAGGCTTGTTTGGCGCCTCCTTTCTCTGGCCTCACTTTCCTGAAAGGTTTTTGGGGTTCCGAAGGCCCCTAAAGCTGCCTCTCACCAATTCCACTTCTCTTGAATTTTCCTCCCTTATTCTTCTTAGGGCAGCATGCCCTAGTGATTCAACACAGAAACGAATCAGTTTTGCTTTATAATTAATCTTTCTGGTACATTTACGTTGTATGTGCTTTTTCTGAATGTGTGTTTTATTTCACTATTTTTTAAAGTTTTTGAAAGCCGGGGAGAGAGAAAGCAAATAAATCCCAGGGCAATCATCTGGTGTACAAAATGTTTCTTTGTCAGACAAGAGCTTTCACCCCCGGAGAGTGGTCCCCTGGCGTATGCAATCATTTGTTGACAAAAGGCACATAGTAGCTGCTCAATTGATACTTGTTGGCGAAATGAATCAATGAACGAACGAGGGGATAAGATGAAGAATTTAGGCAGTGTAAGAGCCCTATCAAGGAAGAGAAGCCACACTAAAAAATCAATGGAAAACATTGAATTAGCGAGGACTCTGGACACTCCCCAGTTGTTTCCGGGCTCATTGCGTCAAACAGGGCACACCTGTAGAGAGGCCACCACCAAGCAAGGACTTCTTTGTTCAAGGTCTCCTCACCCACCCCCACTCATACCTGTTTGAAGGCAGCAGCCCAAACAAGCAAGGAACCGCCCTTTTTTAAAGGTCATGGGAAATGGAGGTAAGCAACCAGGAGAGCTGAAAGCCAGCAGTCCCTGGCTGTCCCCCAACCCAGTGGTCTCCACAGATTGAGGTGCTGTCCCTTCCCTCATCTACACAAAGCCAGTTGGGGAGGAGGGGCAGCGGCTGCAAATAAAACTAAACCCCTTCTTGGGAGGCTCACTGCCTCAGCTCTTGGCCTGGGCAGGGCAGGCCACATGTTGTTATGGTTCAGTCGACCAGCTGGGAATCAACAGGGGGGTTGTAAGGGAACCACATTAATTAGGCGAAAGCAAACATGCCAGTCGCTCGCTCTGCCAGGCCTTTCTCTGGTTTCTCTCGCAGCCCCCTCCCACTGTGGTCTCTACCAGATCAGCTGCCTCCACCTCCCCGCGCCTTTTCATTGCCTCTGCTCATTCACAGCAAACATCTGTGTGGCTTTTGGCTCTGATCCACTCTTCCTGGGCGAGGTGGGAGGACGACTGGAAGAGCACACTCATCCACAGCTGGGACCAGAACTGCCTCAGCCCCGAAGGCATGGACAGGCTGACCCACCCGTGGCTTCCTAACTTTCGCCCTCACTCTGGCCTGAGCTGGCTGTCCCATTGGCTGGCAACAAGTCACTGGACCAGATCATTTTTTATTGGCAAAATGAACATTTTTGGGTTCACCTTGTGTGAATATTTCCCTGAACATCTTCATTAGGACGCTTTACTTGGGACTTGAGTTATCTCCAGATTTAAGATATAAGGTCCAGGGCAAGGGGTGGAGGAAGGAAGAAAAATTTCCTTGGGGAATGGGGTGGAGGCAAGGAGGTGGGCTCCTCAGAAGAGGGGGTGGATAGAAGATTTTGTCACGATAAAGAGTGGTTCATCAGCCTCCCTTCTCTCATATATGTGCATACAGTATCATCACAGCTTTTCAAGTGCCAGGATTGCTATTGAAGCTGGAAATAGTTCTTCTCATGCATGAGAGCAACTCTGCCAACAGCCCCAGAAACTCTGGCTCTTGAAAAGACTCTTCCTTTAGGTGACAGCTACCATTTTGCAGCCCCCAGAGAGGGGCCCTCACTCCCTTTTATTCCACAACAAAGTTATACTTAAAAAAAAAAAAAATCACAACATACCCAACTGGGGAGAGGGGTGTATAAGACTCACTCATGAAAAAGAAGATGCTATTTTTGGAGTAGGGAGATAGGTCTTAAAAACATGTTCAAATTAAAAGCAATCTAAATGCCTAGCACTTGGGAATTTGTTGAGTAACTTATGACACTTCCAGACAATGAAATAGTACACAGCCATTAAAAATAGTACTAAAGGACAGAAAAAGACACCAAATAGAGATTCCAGAAACAGATCTACATCAGAAAATGCAATGGGAAAAAGTATGATATTTTTAATACAGTCATGCACCATATAATGACATTTCAGTCAATGATGGATAACATATACGACAGCAGTCCCATAAGATTATAATGGAACTAAAATATTCCTATCACCTAGTGACATTGTAGCCATCATAACGTGGTTGCATGACACATTACTCACACATGTGTGATGATGCTGGTGTAAACAAAGCTACTGTGCTGCCAGTCATATAAAAGTATAGCACATACAATTATGTACAGTACATAATACTTGATAATAATAAATGACTACATTACTGGTTTATATATTTACTATACTATACTTTTTATTGTTACTTTAGAGTGTACTCTTCATACTTATTAAAAAAAAAACTTTACTGTGAAACAGTATGCAGTGTTGCACTGGCAGCAGCCTCATACATCTCATGTTTACCGCATCTCTTGATTGCATCATTTTCTCTTGTACTTGATTTAATCTTGTGTTGTTTTGTTCACCACAGCCCCTAAGCATACAAAATCCACTGCTAATGTTGCCAATAAGAGACCTGTCAAGTGATTGATGTGAAAATGAAATTAAAAGTGATTAAGGATTACAAAGGTGGAAAATCAGTGATGGTTATTGCTCGCCAGTCAGGCATGTCCCATCCCACCACAGCTACAATCTTGAAGAACAAGAACAAAGCGATGGAAGCTGCTAAAGGATCTGCTTCATTGTCGGCAACAAGACTAAGAAAAATTCCAGAAGAGTGTTTTTTAGACATAGAGAAACTTCTTATGACCTGGACTAAAAACTAGACACAGAAGTGTATCCCTCTCAGCATCTTGATGATCACAGCCAAAACAAAAAGTTTATTTGCGATGTTGAAAGAAAAGGCTGGACTTGACTATGATGTTGAATTTACTGCTGCCTCTGGGTGGTTTAAACAATTCAAGAATCATTATTCATTACATGATGTGAAACTGAGTAGTGAGTCTGCAAGTGGTAATGTGAAGGCAGCTGAAGAATTTTTGGAAACTCTAGATAAGTTGATTGTGGAGGAAAATTACTTGCTAGAGCAAATATTCAATGTGGATGAAACCTTCCTATTCTGGAAACAGATGCTTGAAAGGACTTTTATCCATAAGGAGGCCACATCAATGCCAGGTTTCAAGGCTTTTAAGGATAGGATAACAGTCTTGCTTGGGGGCAATGTTGCAGGCTACAAATTGAAACCCTTTGTGATTTGACACAGTGAGAATCCAGAGCCTTCAAGCGTATCAATAAGCACACTCTGCCAGTGTAGTACAGGAGCAATAAGACATCATGGATGAGAGAGTCCCTCTTCCAAGATGCTCTCCTAAATTGCTCTGCCAGCAAAATGGAAAAGTACTGTTTGGAAAATAGCATACCTTTGAAGATTTTGCTTATTGCTGATAATGCTCCTTGACATCCTCCTTTTATTTGTGATCTTCATCTCAATATCAAAGCAGTGTTTCTCCCTCCAAACACAACCTGTGTGATCCAACTAATGGATCAAGGAGTTTAGCAGTTTTTAAGGCCTACTATGTGAGGAGGACCTTTTCCCAGGCTATCGCTGCAACTGAAGAAGACACTGATAAAATTCTGGAAGGATTACAACATATATGACTTCATCAAGAACATTGCTTGGGCTTGGGGTGATGTCACCAAGGAATGTATGTATGGCCTCTGGAAGAAGACACACAAGAGGTTCATCCATGACTTCAAAGGATTTGCCAAGGATGAGGAGGTTGCAAAAATCAACAAGGCTGTGGTTGCGATGGCAAACAGCTTTAACCTGAGCGTGAATGAGGACGATATTGAGGAGCTCCTAGAGGTGGTTCCTGAGGAATTGACTAACGAGGAGGTGGAACTGCAACAGGAACACATAGCAGAAGAATAGGTAAGAGAAAAGGAAACTGCAGGAGAAAAAAAAAGAAGAGGAACCCCCAAGAAAATTCACAGTGAAGGGTGTAGCAGAAGCTTTTGCAGACCTCAACAAGCTCCTTAAAAAGTTTGAAAACTGGGCCCTAACACTGGAAGGTTTTCAATAATAGAGAGGGATGTTCATGGTGCATTATCTGCTTACAAGCAAATCTATGATGAAAGATAGGAACAAACCAAGCAAACCACCGCGGACATATTTCTGAAGAGTGACACCTCCTCAAGAAGAGCCTCAGGCAGGTCCTTCAGGAGGTGTTCCTGAAGAAGACATCGTTATCATAGGAGATGACAGCCTCATGCATGTTATTGACCCAGAAGACCTTCCAGTGGGACAAGATGTGGAGGTGGAAGACAGTGATATTGACGATCCTGACCCTGTGTAGGGATATGTGTTTGTGTCTTAGTTTTTAACAAGAAAGATTAAAAAGTAAAAAAAATTTTCAATTTCTTAAATAGAAAAAAGCTTATAGAGTAAGGATATAAAGAAAAAATATTTTTGTAAAGCTGTACAATGTGTTTGTGTTTTAAGCTACGCGTTATTACAAAAGAGTCAAAAAGTTTTAAAAATTTAAAAGTTTATAAAGTAAAAAAGTTACAGTAAGCTAAGGCTAATTTATCACTGAAGAAAAAAAGATATTTTTTATAAATTTAGTATAACCTAAGTGTATAGTATTTATAAAGTCTACAGTAGCATACAGTAATGTCCTAGGCCTTCACATCCACTCACCACTCACTCACTGACTCACGCAGAGCAACTTCCATCCTGCAAGCTCCATTCACGGTAAGTGCCCTATACAAGTATATCATTTTTTATCTTTTATACTACATTTTTATTGTACCTTCTCTATGTTTAGACATGTTTAGATACACAAATATTTAAATTGGGTTACAATTGCCTACAGTATTCAGTACAGTAACATGCTGTACAGGTTTGCAGCCTAGGAGCAACAGACCATATCATAAAGGGTAGGTGTGTAGTAGGCTATACTATCCAGGTTTAAGCACACTCTATGATATTCACACAATGACAAAATCACCTAATGACGCCATTCTCAGAATGTATCCCTGTCATCAAGCAATGCATGACTGTAAATGGTGCTGGGTCAGTTAAATATCACTATGGAGAAAAAAAAAGAATCTTAATGCCAATCTCAGACCACATAATGAAACCACTCCAAATAAATTTTAGATCTAATGTGAAAGGTGAAACAATAAAGGTTTTGGAAGAAAGCATAGGAGAAGTTCTTCATGACGTTGAAGAAGAAAAATAATTTAAATGAGAAACCAAAAATGCCAACCATAAAGGAAAAAACCCTGACAAATTACACTATATTAAAAATTAAAGGGGCCAGCCCAGTGGTGCAGCGGTTAAGTTTGCACGTTCCACTTTGGCAGCCCAGTGTTCACCAGTTTGGATCCCGGGTGTGGACCTACACACCTCTTGTCAAGCCATGCTGTAGCAGGTGTCCTACATATAAAGTAGAGGAAGATGGGCATGAATGTTAGCTCAGGGCCAGTCTTCCTAAGCAAAAAAGAGGAGGATTGGCAGCAGATGTTAGCTCAGGGCTAATCTTCCTCAAAAAAACCCCCACAAAAGTTAAAAATACTTTTCATCAAAAAATATACTATAGAAGAATGAAAAGGCAACCCATAGAGAGGGAGATGATATTTGCAATACATACATCCAACAAAGAACAAGTATCCAAAATATATAAGTAACTTCTACAAATCAATGAGAAAAAGACAGGCAACCCAACATAAAATGACGCAAAGACTTGAACAGACATTTTACAAAAGAAAATATCTAAATGGCTTATAAACATGAAAAGTGACTCATCTTCATTAGGCATCAGAGAAAAATGAATTAAATACACAATGCGATCCTATCCCATAATCACCAGAATGGCCAAGATGAAAAATACAAAAAAATATCAAATACTGAAAAGGATGTGGAGCAACCAGAACTCTTATACACAGCTCATACCAGAATAAACTGTACAAGTGCTTTGGAAAACGGTTTGGGAGTATCTGCTAAAGCTGAGTACATACTCTATAACCCAACGTTCTACTTCTAGATATATTCCTGAGAGAAATTTGTTCTTGTGTTCACCAAAATCATATAGAAGAATGTTCATCACAGCAGTATTTGTAAGAGTCCCAACTGGGAAGTATTCAAATCTTATCAACAAAAAAAAGGATAAATAAATTGTGGTATAATGACAGAGAAACATTATTCCACAATGAGAATGAATAAATGACAACCATATATAACAATATGGGTGAATCTCACAAACATGATGTTGATGAACAGATGAAAGCAGACGCAGAAGAGTACAAGCCATATAAGATTCTAATAAAGTTCAAATGCAGGAAAAAGTAATTTATGGTGCAAAAAGTCAGGACAATGATTACCTTTGGCGTGGGGTAGTATCTGGAAGGAGACACCAGAGAGGGTTCTAGAGTGCTAGTACTGTTCTACTTCTTGTTGTTGTATGCTCCCTTTGTGAAAATTTATCAAGCTGTACACTGATCATTTGTGTATTTTCTTATATAGGTTAGTCTTTTAAGAAAAATTTTTTAAGCCTAGTTTCCTGAGCAAAATCTGGTCTCACAGAATTGTTTTTTCATGTAGGAACAAATAATAAATGGATTTAGAAAAATAATATACTACAAAGCAAAGAACATGTACAGTATTATTTCATTTTGCTAATTGCAAATCATGCTTATCTCTGGATTATGGATATTTATTTTCTTTTTACTTTATGTATTGTTTCATTTTTCTACAATGATCACATGTAACTTATTGCAGAAAATACAAGTTGCTTTTTAAAATGAAATTTGATTATGATAAGTTAGGATAAGATAATGAGAGGAGGGCTAGCACTGGAATATTCAGCTCATTATGTCCAAAAGAAGCTCTGGGTGGGGCTCTGTTACTGCCCTGGTCCCTACCAGATCCCCAGAAGTTGAGGACTTGTAAAGAAATAAGGGATGTGGTACAAGCAGCAAGGACTCGAGGTCATCTGTACAGATGGAAGGTGGGACCTATAGAGAGAGCCAAGGCTTTCCTGATCCTGGCCAGGATACCTAGACCTATACCCTGCCAAAACCTTCTGTTCCACTCCTAACCCATGTGTCCATTTCACCCACCTAGATTGACCTTTCTCTCAAGTTTCCCCTTGCCGGGATCTGCCTTTGCTGAACGCAAAGTTTAAAGGTACCCCAACATCGCATTTCCCCTCCTCTCCTTGTCTATGGTGATGCCACTCAACGTTCCCATGCAGCAGCTGCTCTGCATCCTAGTCCACCAGAGTGGCAGTCCCAACTGGAAGATGGGCTCCTTCCCCTCCCCTTCATGGGGGAACATGCTGTGCCATTTAATAAGCCTGACTTTCCCATTTACGAATCAGAGTAGCATAATTAGAAAATCTCCCTCCAGATTTATTGTGGAGGGTGGGAAAGAATATCCTAACCACCAAATGGAAGAATTGAGCTGTGAATGGCTTTCTTTCTTATGTAGGCCCAGGGGAACATCCTATATGTTCTGTGAATCCAAAAGAGGGAAAATTGGGCAGTTGTGTTTTCTTTGTGGTACTATAAGCTTCCTTACTAGGCAAGTACGTCAAACTTCTGAAAAGTTTGGCCCTGGCACAAGTGCCATCTCAGTAATTGCCCTATTAATTAGTTTATGTTTATTGAGCACTTATGTTTTATCTCATTTAATCTTCACAACAACCCTATAAAATAGGTTCTACTCATTCATACAAGTATACATTGCACTCTTATTACGTGTCAAGCACTGTGCTAAGCACTTGGCATATGAGAGTCAACAAAAAACAATGTCCCTGCCTTCATGGAGCTTACAGTCTGGTGGGGAGACACATATATAAACGTAAAGCTGCAATTATGCCAAGCACTAAAATGGAGAGGTATCTGGTGCTGAGAACCAGTAACAGGGAGGTTTTTAAGGAAGACTCCTCTGTTGAAGTGAAGTCTGAGCTGAGCTCTGAGTAATACTAGGAGTTTACCATGTAGCCAAAGAGCAGGCGGAGGCAATAGCTTGCCAAAGACCCTGGAGCCAAAAGGAAGTGCTAAGCATGAGCCTGAAATACGGGGGGGGGGGGGGGGGGGGGGGGGGGGGAGGGGAGGGAAATATTAATTCTATCCCACGTCTGCCTGATACCTGATGCTCCAGAACCAGAATTCCTAACCATTTCAACCTCTCCGTACGTAGGTCCGTACCGAGCTTGTGGCCTAGGTGCAGCCACAAGAAGCTGAAAACCCACATCTGACTTGCAGAGAAGAAAAAGCTTTAAAGAAGTAGAGAAAGCGCACGCGATTTTACGGAGCAGCCAGTCAGGGAAAGAAAGCGACCTTGGAGATTTCGAGGACTGGCAGACAGGAGCTAGAAGGCCTCCCCTAAAACCCTTGGAATGTAGCATAAGCTTGACACAGAGACCTCTCCCCCTAGGCCAAAGCCAGAGAGTTGAGAAAACAAAAGCAACACGAGTAACGGAGCAGCAACCTCAAAAGCTGCCCAGTTCCTGCCCACCACTGCGGCTGCGCGCAGGCCGTTCCGGAAGCGGAAGTGCATAAGAGGTCAGCGTTGGTTTTCAAGATGGCGGCGCTCAATGTGTTGGTCACGGGCTGTGGGCGGCTGTTCCGAGGGCTCGTGGGACTCCCGGCCGCTAACGGCTGGGCTCGGCCTGCAGCTCGCGGGTTCAGGGAAGGTGAGTACTGGGTCCCAGATACCTCCCAAGGTTGAGGAGAAGAGCGGCAGAGGTTTCTTCCTCCAGCCCCTGTGCGCCCCTCCTTCCCTTTCCTTCGCGCGGTTCCGAGACGACGGAGATGCCGGCGCTCCGGGGCTGCTTGAAAGCCCCTTCCAGCTCCTGATTGCTGTTATCTTGACTCCCGACCCCTCGTGAATGTCCTGACGGGCAGGGAGACGGGGAGAGGACGGAGAGAAGGACGTGCTTCCTTAGCAAGGACAGAAAAGAAACCTGTCCCAGGGTTCAGGAAAGTTTTCGGTAAGGGTCTGCAGGTTAATTCTCCCTTCTGTGTTCTCCGAACCGCCGCCTCCTTCATTAAAGAATTCCTGGGCCATGAGGGAAGGACATCTGGATACCCTCCCAAGGCTTCCTTTTCCAGTTTCTCCTCTGAACATGCTGTGATCTGACGGCGGCTTTTTCTACCCGGGCCGCTAGTTTCCCTGAGAGGTGGAAGCCAAGGTGGAAAGGCCTTTGAACAGCTGAAACAGAGGCAAATGCCAGATGGTGGTTCTGCTTTTCGTCAGTCTTAAGTCTGGAAAGGCAGCCTGATTCTAGCATTGAACTGAGAGCTTACTGAAGGCCGAGTGCTATACTTCAAGCTGTGAAGGGATTCTGGATAAAGAGAAAATATGGCCCTTTTCCTGAGAAGTTTGGTTCTAAAGAGATTGTACCTATACGCTGCAATAAATACGAGTTAGGTACAGTAGTCCCCCCTTATCTGAGCGGGTACGTTCCAAGACCCCCAGTGCATGCCTGAAACCGTGGATAGTACTGAACCATATATATATATGAACTATGTTTTTTTCTAAACATACATATCTACGATAAAGTTTAATTTACAAATTAGGCACAGTAAGAGATTAACAACAATAACTTATAAAGTAGAACAATTATAACAATACACTGTAATAAAAGTTACTATAGATCTTAGCAACCTCAGCAGATGATTTTTTTCGTCAAGAATTTTCACTTTTTCACTTAAAGCATTTTAAAGCTTTTCATAGGCATGTCTGAATTGCCAGCATCACTACTCTTGTGCATTATTAAGTAAAATAAGGGTTACTTGAACACAAGCACTGCGATACACAACAGTCCATAGGATAACCATGTCTACTAAGTGACTGATAGGAGGGTAGCCTATACAGCCTGGGTGGGATGGACAAAAGGATGATGCACAAATCAAGTAGGACAGCGAGAGATTTCATCACACTACTCACAATGGTGGGAAATTTAAAACTTATGAATTTTTTGTTTCTGGGATTTTCCATTTAATATTTTCAGACCGTGGTTGACCATGAGTAACTGAAACCATGGAAAGTGAAACCATGGATAAGGGGGGACTACTGTATTTACATGAGGAAGTACAAGGAGATTTGGTTAGCAGAAACAGGAACCCAATTGGAAGTTTTTATAAGGGGTTGTAGGGATGTGTCTTGAACAGGCTTATAAAAGGATGGAATATGGCAGAGAATGAAAAGGTCTTTCAGGACATAGCCTTCCTTTGTACACTGCTGGAAGCAGGAAAGCATGAGTGATGTGCAACAGAAGTGATGTGGTTTTGTTTTTTTAAGATTCTGGCATAGTATTGACCAGCGTGTCCTTTAAAGCTGAGACATATCCAGAGGAAAAGAGTGACCATTGTGTCAGAGGGAGCAGAAAAGTCCAAAAAGAAGAGCCTGATGAAGAGACATTGGGTTTGTCTTAGAAGAGATCTCCTTTTTTAGCTTTCAAACAGCAATTTCAATACAATGGCAGACAAGGAGCTTACTTTGGGGAAATCAAAGAGATAGTTCATGAAGAAACGGAAATAGCAGGTATTTGTGAAGAATTTAGCTATGAAGGGAAGATGGAACATTTGCTAGAAAGAACAACAAAATCCAGATACTGTCTGGTTAACATTAGATAAACTAATCCATTAATAAAGAAAGACACCAAAGAGATCATGCTGATGATAGAAGGGTTTTGGATAAGATGTTTCATCTATTCCCGTGCTGCAAATTAAGCATATGCCCATAACAATTTTGAGGGTGTCTGCCAAGTGTCAAACACTAATAGCTGAATTTTACATATCCTCTATGAAATTCAAAGTTGAAAACAGTTCTTTGCTATGTTCCCAGAGGATAGGCAAGACGAATAGTTTTGTTTTTTAACAAAGGAATATTCGAGATTCAAATTTTTTCAGTTGGAGAGTTTGTAAAATGATGGACTATGTAATCTGAAGTCCACCTCTCTGTCAATACTTGGGTTGAGGGCCCTTTTTTGTTACTCACTCTCAGACCTAACAGCTAAATAACTGAATTGATGTAGTCGTACATGAAGGCACTACCATATTCAGTCTTCTTCTTGAGAACCACCTGTCTGCAAAGCCTCTAAATGAAAAAACTTTCTCTTGGTATTCTACCCGTTACGTATAAGGCATAAAGCTAATTTGGGCTGGTCCCAGCTGGTGTATTTGACACCCAAACAATATTGTACACATAGAATTTTAAAGTTATGGGAAGGAAGCTGGGTGTCTTGCTGAAAATATTCAAGCATGGTACTTTGCAACGTATCAGGTAGTACTACTTTATTTTAGTCAGAGTTCATAAGCACATGGCACCAGTACTCCTGCCGGTAGAGACCCTCAGTCTAAAGCAGTGGTTCTCAATTGGGGGCACTTCTGTATCCCAGGGAAGCAGAATATTTGGCAACATCTAGAGGCATTTTTGGTTTTCACAACTGGTACTCCTGGCATCTGGTGGATAGAGGCCAGGGATGCTTCTAAACATCTTAAGAGTGCACAGGACAGCTCCCCACAGCAAAGAACCACCTAACTCAGAATGTCAGTCGTATTGCTGTTGAGAAAGCCAGGTCTAAAGTTTGACAAGAGGGACGCACAAAGCCAAAAAAGATTATTATGGAAGAAGCAAGACTGAAGGATGACAAAAATGGAAACCGTAGTTTACTGAGTGGCTGCTGCAAGCACTGCTAGGTTTTCCCACATTTATTCAGTCTTCTCAACAATCCTGAAATCCTTTCTGACATTTTTACAAATGAAGAGATCTGATCCAGAGGGGTTCAGTAGCTGCTCAGCACCACACAGCTAGTAAGTTGTGGAGTTGGAAGTAGAGCCGGCATTCTTTCCTCTCCACCAGTAACATCACCTTGGTACTCCACGGCAGGGTTTCCCAGGTCCCTCCCTTCCCTGAAAGTTCTCATCAGTTAATTTACTGAAGACCATTTAGTGTTTTTATGGTTGACCCCGCCAGGCTTAGCAAAGGTTGTCATAGAGCTCATTCCTGCCTTATCACTTGTAGAGCGCTTATGAAGGAAATGTATTTAAAACAAGAAAAATGAACACTTATAACTCTGAATTAACAGTAATGGTCTGTCAGACGCTCAGAGCAGAGTATGTTGAAATGAGTAAGGCTGAAGGGGATTCTCCTTATCTTTTCCAGTTAGCTAAGAAGGCTTTCTGGAGGACCTAACATTTCAGACAGGGATGTGCCCAGCAGGGTGGGCAGCCCTGTAGCTAAAAACTTTGAGAGAGGAGTGGGCGAGTTGGGGGCTTTAAAGAATTCAAAGGACTTATAGTCCAGAGTACCTTGCTAGTGGAAAGAGATTTTTGTGCAGCAATAAGACCTCATTCTGAAGCTAGAGCAGAGGACATTCTCTCAGGGTCCAAGGGCAAAGAAGGGAGTGGGTGAAAGAGAATCAGAAACCTTTAGTGGTAGAATTAAAGATGAGCAAAAGAGAGCAGTGCTTGAGGGAGGAAAGAGTTTGAGAAAAGTAGTCAATGGCTGGAAGTGTGGGCACACATCTCAGACACATACTCAACTCCCTGACCCTACATAAGACTGTTAGTGCCACCTTTTAGCCATCTTACCTTTTGTTTACTCCACTCCTTCACACTCTGTGTGGGACTTGGTTTCCATGGATCTTTTCCAAGAAGGACCTTGGTCCCTGGGCACTTCCTGCAGCAGCGCCCTCCGCTCTTCCTCATTCATCTTTCCTCACTTCCTCCTTTACTAAACAGTTGGGTCTTTATGCTGCTGCAGTTCACTGTGTCTGTGTTTCTGTGGCCATCGAGGTCTTTTTGCGTTCACTGCAATTTTACCGCAATGCTGTTTGCTCTAGACTATTACAACTCAGTTATCTTGGACTCCATCCTAGGTGAGTATTTACTGAAGTACTCAAAGGACCTCTTTACGAGGCATGGACTTTATTATAGTAAAGTTCCCGTCCTTGGTTTAGTTCCCTTTTCTCCTCTAGAGTAAAGACTGTTCCCATTCTGTGTAACTCTCTGCAGTAGGTGGAGCTGGGCTGTACACTCCACGGGTGCTCTGCAGATGTGTTGTCTCATGTGGGACAGATTATTTGATATGTATGAGAAGTGCCTGTCTTAGAAGATTTGGGCCCTTTATTCTAGTTTAGGAAACTGCTTCATATCTGTCCTTAGTATACTTGATATAGCCATATCTCAGAACACAAGGATGATTCTGTTTCTAAACGAGTTTTCTGTTCGTGCCTAAGTCTCTTATTCCAACTTTTCTTAGCCACCCCCTTCTCTTGAATGGAGAGGAGGCCAGGGACGAAATGGATCTCAGGGTTTGTTTGGTTTTGACATGTTTTTGTATGCACACTGAAAATCAATGCTATTTTGATTCCTATCTCCTGTTTTCAGAGGCTTAAAATCTGCTTGGGCCTCTTCAGGCTCCAGCCAGGCCTTTTGCCTCTGCACTGAGACACCGCCCTGATCAATCTCAATCTCCTATGAGTTCTCAGGTCATTCCTTCTGGTTGACAAATTGTCTCTATTAGATAAGCATCTGCCTATTGTTTTACCCATTGGCTTATAGTAAGATGATTCACTGGCGCAGAGTTGCTGTGTGGGGAGCTTGTGAACAGTGGAGCTTGCCACAGGCTTTGATCTCTTTTCCAGGGGCCAGCGGGATGACTTCAGGGTTTGGTTCTTTGCCGGGAGTGATGTGTGTTTTGTTAGACTTGTTTACCTCATGGTTAGGACCCAAGTGCCTCCACGGAGAGAGGAACCACATGTTTATCCGCGTTGTGTTTCAGGGCATTGTTCTTGTGCTGACTCGAGTGGTACCGGAATGTGTCTCTCCTTTTGTTTCCTATCTGGGATTCTTAAAAACTGACTCCCAGCCTGTGCTCAGATTTGGTCCCCCGTCCCTCTCCCATCTTGGTTTGTGTAAATTTGCAAAGTTTCCGGGGTGCCTGGAAACCCGGCTGGGCTGGGGCTCCCTTCTGCTCCCCCATGTTTGTAGGTTGACACGTCACAGTGCCTGTCCCCCTGCAGCTGTGCTGGCCTCCAGACTGAGCACCAGGTTGAGCCTCACCCACATCCCGTTTGGGCTGGTCTCTGTTCTGTACAAGTAGATCCGTGTGTGGGGTGACGCATTTTCCTTTACAGGGAGAAACCTCGTTTGTCTTTGAATTGATTAGTGACTGCAGTTCTCTGGAGAAAGCCTCAGGGCCTTTCTGGCCATTGTTACTCCTTCGTGTGTCTGGAGTTGGACATTGAGGGGCTCTTGGGCTGGTTGTTTTGGAGTAATGAGTCTTTATGAATGGCCTTGCCCAGAAAACAAATGAGGGACAATTCTAGGCAGTCTGTGTCCAATTAGGTGTCGGTCACAGAGCTCAGTAATCCCAGATGCTGCCGTGGGCCTCTGGTTGGGTTCGAATTGCCTCACTGTTTTCTTTAGACGTTCTCGTTCTCTCTTTTTATTGTTTATTTTTTATTGCAAAAGCACTACATGTTTATTTTAGCAGCTTTCGAAAATTACAGTTAGACATAATGAACAAACTGAAATCACCTCCTACCCTACGAGAAGAAAATAGTGTTACCATTTAGGGGAGCCCCCTGAAGGCCATGTCTACCTGTATGTATGCTGATGGACATGTTCTAGGGAGAGGTCCAGAACTCTCACTAGATGCCCACAATTAAGAACCTTAGGCTCTTTCTAATCTGTACTACTTCTTGCCTTGGCTGGAGCTGAGTGAAACTCATTGTGGTGGCCAAGCTGCTATTAAAATATGGTTTTAGTATTTGGAGAGACAGTTTGCAGCCTAGCTGTGTGGGCCAAAGTTTTCAGTTACAATAATTAGCAGTCAGAAGGGGACCATGACAAGTATTTTGCTCCCCAAATGCTAGCTAGCATTTATTGAGCATCTGCTGTGTGCCAGTTCCTATGCTAACAGCTATTGCTTCTCTCTTTCTAAAGAAACTGAGAGAACAAGGGAGAATCTCTAAGAACTTTCTATTTGATTATATTTGCCAAATGTGGGCTGTTAGCTTAGTTCTTCCTTTGAATACTGTTGAAGTTGTTATTCTGCATCCTGGTTAAGTGAGATAGGAAATAGATACAGCCTGATGGATGTGTGCCACTTACTGTCTTGCCCTGAAGTTCCCTTCCCCTCAGACCTAAATTGGCAAAGAGCTGAGGGAGTCTATCTTGGCTTGGAGTTGTAGTACTCTCCTTAAGTTCTGCCTGGACCTAATATCCATAGCCCCCGTATCTCTTCTATCACCCGTCTCCAATGTAGGTAACAAAATGCAACCCTGCAGGGAGAGGAGAGGAGAAAAGAGGGTGTAACTCTCACAGCTGTCCTCTCAGCTTTAACACAGGCCCTCAGGATGAGTTTTAGGAGTGAACGTGTCTCGTTGCTTATCCACTGTGGGGCTCCTGGAGCAGTGTTAGTTCAGTGCTGTATTTTAGACTGCAGACTCTTCAAGGTCAGAAACTATGTTTGTCTGATTCTCTTCATGAAAGACACATGCAGTGGTTGCTTTTGGAGGTCTTTGAGATGCTGCTGCCCTCCACCCCCAACTCTTAGGTCATTGCTGCTGGCCATGGTAGGGCAGGATCTTGCCAATTCCCTTGGATAGAACCACGATGAATCTCGGCTTAAAAAGACAAAAAGAGTGTGGAGACCCTTAATCCCAAAGAGATGATATTTAAGCATCTGGGCTTGCCCCCACCCAGCCTCGAGGGCATGGAGCCTGGGCACTTGGAGGTAAACCCTGCATGCTTTCTCTTCCAGGTGGGAACCATGGGAGAGTGCGGACTGAAGGCTCCATTTTTCTGCATGTGTAGAATTTAAACTGTTATTTGAAACTCCCTGTTCCTTATTAAATGGCTGACCTAATTTTTCCCCTTTATCTCTGCAGTGGTGGAGATCCAAGAAGGGAAGACGACTATAGTGAGTATCATCGAGTTGGCCACTTACAACCTCTTTAAGGCTTGGAGCTGCCTGGCTGCTGCTCTGAGAGAGGGAGGCCCGAACTGGACTCCTGGCTCCAGGATCAGCTCCTCTGTGACCAAATCCCACAGTCTGCTCTTTTCAAGCTGCGTGCTGTAGTGTGGTTAATCAGGAACAGTCGCTGTGCCTGGACTGAGACATCTGTTATTTGATTAAAGTGGCCTTTTGTATGACACAGTCTCAGAGGTCTTTGCTGATATGTTCTCTGGCGGATGATAAATCACTTTCCCAAAGGGGAAACTAAGGCAGTGGCAGGACTGGAGGCCAGACTGAGTTGACCCAGGACCAGGAGCCTGGATCTCAGTTCCTTTCCTTTCTTCTAGAACGACTGAGCTACTTCTTAAATGATGCCGTTTAAAAGGTGACACTCTCTGGGCCCTGGGCTCACTAGCTGGTGCCCTAGCTTGTCTGTTGGTAAGAAAGCTAGAACGATTCTTCATCCACCCACTCCCCCCTTTCTCTCATTGGGCCCATGTCACCTCCCCTCCTCAGAGAGTCATGGGACCCAGATTATCCTATAATCCCTAAAAGACAATGTTGTTTTCACATGGCCTTCCATGCCTCCAAGAAATCTTCAACCTCCCCAGAGTTCCCAGAAGCCTCTGTAACTTCCATGTCAACCAGGGATTTAACCCTTCTGGCAGCCACCCAAGCTCGGTCCTCCCCAAGGCAGTCTTCTCTCCAGGACAAGCCCTTAGGGTTCCCCCTTTGAGTCTTCCCCAAAATACTCCCTCAGCCTTTTCACTGCGTAGCCTCCAGACAGTTCTTTTAGGGGCCCCTATCCTCACAAGGCACCTTTTTGGGCTCCCTTATTCAAAGCCAAAGCAAGCATTCACCCTATCAACTCCATACTGGTGGAGAGAAACACATCTGGCTTTTGAGTGTGAAGGTTTTTCATATGGGGTGTGAATTGCTATTTGTAGAATGTACATGGAGACACTGGGGCACTGTGAGGGCCCTTGGGGGAGGGAAGCCCATCCATGCCTGGAGAGGCGCGGTCATGGCTGACTTTGTGTATGGCTCACTCTAGGGTCTCACTTTCTTCATCTATAAAATAAGATCGTGATGCCTCCCTCACTAGGTTGTGGGGGTTAAATGAGATGATACATGTGAACTGTTATTAGCACAGAGCCAGGCATATAACGGGGAGTCAGTAAAATGTTAGCTTTCTCCCCCAGGCCCAATTTAACCCTCTCCCAAGGCCTACCAAGCACCTACATACTTTCCCTAACCCACTTCTCCATTTCTGGTGCTGCTGTGGTAGTCTTGGCAGAAACGTAGGCAGTGATGCCCTGCACAGCCAAGCATTGCTTCCAGCCCCCTCTCCCTTTTGCTAGTTCTCCCCCAGGGGACAGTGCTGCTTCCCTCCCAAAGCCTCTCAGACCTGGCCCAACCTCACTCTCATAATCCATGGCCTCAATCAGCAAGGCTTTCTACACTCCCCTCTTGCGATTGGAGCTGACTCCCACATCATTAGTCTATTGCACTTAGTAATTCCAAGGCTGTGTCACAGGACACAGCAGCAGTGGTGGAGATCATTTCACATGTGGCCTTGGCAGGGTTTGAAAGGTGGAATCCAAAATGATAAAAGCGAGGAGGATGACAGGGGAATGTATCCTCTCAACTCTGTTTTAAAAGAGAAGCAGGAGGAGTGCACACAGATATCTGCTTGTATAGGGTAACCAGGGTTTCTCAGCCTCGGCACCACTGGCATTCCGGGCTGGCTAATTCTTTGTTGTGGAGGCTGTCCTGTTCATTATAGGATGGTTAGTAGCTTCTCTGCTAGATACCAGTAGCATGCTACCCCCAGTTATGCCGATCAGAAATGTCTCAGACATTGTCCAGTGTCCCCTGGGGAAAAAAATCATGGCTGGTTGAGAACCACTGACATAGACTTACCTCTGTAAGATAAAGCTGGAAACTGCAGTTTCTTCTGAGAAGGGGATGGGATGGGAGGGAGACTTCCCTGTGCAGTTTGAAACTTTTTACCATGTGCATTACTTTCTCCCAAAGCTAGGAGAGGAAAGCATAATGTTCTGGTGGTGTGCTTTTTGTGAGGAAGGTAAGGTAGCATTCAGAAGATACAGCAAACCTTGCCCTTTTGCCACCAACATTAAGCTCGGTTTCCACTACCCTTGCAGGCTACCAAACCACATCTCTGGTCACCCCATGGTCTAATATACAGCTGCTGCAGAACCACCACAATTCAGCCAGAGAGACCTTTTAGCTACTCCCATAAGACCCCAGAGATGAACTTTCACTAGCATTCCCACTGTTTGGGGGGCTACTCAAGGATCAGAGAGAGGGTCCATGTGGCCCGCTCCCTTACTGGCTCTCTTTCCCTGCCTCCTAGATTGAAGGCCGTATCACAGAGACTCCCCAGGAAAGTCCACTGCCCCCTAACCCCTCGGGCCAGTGCCCCATCTGCCGGTGGAACCTGAAGCACAAGTATGGCTATGAGGTGAGTCTGTGTGCAATTCACCAGCTCTGAGTGTCCCAGAGGTCATATTTCCTGGTCAACTTAAGCAGCATCTCCCCCTGAGGCCATTGTTACATCTTATGGAGCCACCAAAGACTGAGCATTTTGTTCAGTGCCTCTTAACCCTGACTGCACATTAGAATCACGAGGAAGCTTTTAAAAAAATGCTCAGGCCCCACCCACAGACACCAATTCAGTTGGCCTTGGGTGGAGCCTGGCTGTCATTAGTTTTTAAAGCTCCCCAGGTGATTCTAATGTGCAGCCAGGGTTGAGAGTCACCGACTTAGTTCATGGTCTGTGTGCGTGGGATTCAGACCACCAGGGCCCTGTGACCCACTCTTGCAGTGTTGTGTTCCCCAGGGGAGGAATCAGGATCTGGGTTTGGCTTTCCTCCTTTTATAACGAGGGTCTGTTTGGAGTCTTCACTGTGATCTGGGGACACATTACTGTGTCTTTCCATCTTGGAACTACAAAGACTCCTGTTTGCTCTAGCTCTTCTGGAGCCATTGTTTCCGCAGAAAGATGATGATAGTAACAATGATAGGTACCCTGCACTGAGTGCGGGCTCTGTGTCAGGCCCTGTTGGAAGCATTTACATGTCTTCATTCACTTAGTGTTCAAAATATCCCTATGAATTAGGTACTTTTTTCATCCTTGTTCTACAAATGAGACATCTTGAGGCATGGAGAAGTTAATGAACTTGCCTCAGATCACCCAGCTAGCAGGTATCAGAGCTGGGATACAAACTCTGGGGACACAAACCAGGCAGAGCCTACGATGCCAACTACTACTCGACATCCTCCCTCGAAATGGGGAGGACCTGGGGGAAAAGACATACTTGTCTTTCAGAGTTCTATTGGTGACATTAAGTGCCCTATTTTTAGGTTTCAGGTGATTCAGGCTCTGGGCGAATTTGACCTGCAAGTTGTCCCTGTGCCCCTCTGTGGAATGGGATGACTAAGGGCAGAGATCCCGGTCAGGTGGTAAGAGCAGGAGAGGCCACATGCCCATGGGATCTGAACAGAATGACCCAACTAATCTCATGGGCCAGGAGCCTTGGCTTCAGGCCACCCTGGGATGGGGGCGGCGGGTTCTTTTGCCCTGCCCCGGGCCCTTCTGCTGATGGCCTCCCAGAGTAACAAGAAGCTTGCAGGCCACAGGGCAGTGTTCACAGCTTCTTGTGACATGGAAGTTAGTGGGGTCGTGGGCATACTTGGAATCCCAGCTGTAAATGGGGAGGTGAACCCACACCTGGCCAACCACTATGGGGCACTCTTCCTACCAGCCATTTCCAGGAAATGGACTTGGCTCTGTTTATCCAGCAGAAGAAATCCAATCCCCTCCGAGGTAAAGGCTAAAGTTGTTTTCTTTTACCCCCTCCACACGGGACACCACTAGCTTGAGCTGCACACGGCCGTGAGCTCGCTTGGCAGCCTACATTGTGGGGGGCTGGGGCTATGAGCTCAGTTTATTAGCCCTGGATAATCCAATCCAAGTTCTTTTCATCAGATTCTGAAGATTACAGCCGTGGGATTGGGGGCCTGGGTCCCTCAGGAACTGTCCAATGATTAAAACAAATCTGCGGTTATACAGCGAGGCGCCTGCCAGGGCAGCAAGTTGGGCTGCGGAACATGACTGCTAAGAATGGCACGTCAGGCCCCTGGGGGTGGGCGGGATGGGGGATGGTGGCTTTTATTTAACCCCCTCAGCCATCCTGTGAGAGATGGGAGGGGAAGTGGTCTCTTGTCTTGATTCTGGCTCTTGCTTATCCTTGTTTCCTTGATTTGTCCAAAGCAGTCTGATGGACCAAAGGAAGCTGGAGAAGCTGGTCACATCTGTCACGGGGGCTTAGAAGATGTGGGATTTAACTTCACAGCCCTGGTCCCTTCCGCCTCAGCTTGTATGCTGCCTAGCACTTCCGAGGAAAGGGCAGAAGGTGGAGGGGAGCTGTCTGTGTGTATTCTAGCCTGTGGCATATAGGCTTTGAGGGCAGAAATGGTATAGGTTTTCCCTCTTGTGTGGAAATATATGACATACCCCCTACCTCACCCGGGGAGAATAACAGACCTTTCGTCACCAGGAATGATACTGCAGGTGCGTGAAAGATAGGTAACACTTCTGAAGAGTTTCTATTCTCTAACCCTGTCTACCAAAAGATTATCTCATGGAGGAGCTAGGAGCTCTTAGGGTTGGTAATGGGGTCAGAAAATCCTACAAAGTTGGGATTTAACTTTTGTTAGGGTGAAGGTAGCAGACCAGTGTGCAAAGCTCTGTGTGGAGGGAGTGGCCTCAGGTCAGTTCCCAAAGGAGACATCAACCTCTTAACTCTGCCAGGCTACGACAGCTTGCCCTGTAGGCCATGCAGCCCTGGCTCCCCAGCATCAACCACCCACTCAGCTGACCCCAGCTCCTGTTTTCCATTTCCACCAGGATGTTCTGCTGCTCAGTCAGTTTATCCGGCCTCACGGAGGCATGCTGCCCCGAAGAATAACAGGCCTATGCCAGGAAGAGCACCGCAAGATTGAGGAGTGTGTGAAGATGGCCCACCGAGCAGGTAGAAGGCTCCCTCAGGGCTGAGAGGGGCAGAGGGCTACAGGCGCCATTCCCCACCCAGCCCGCACCTCCAGTTGCCCCTTGTTCCAGCTCCTCCTGGAAGAGAAATGGACATCCAGAGTCTTCGTTCTATTCATCCCCCAATGCCAGCCTTCCACCCCCTTGGGCTTTCCCTCTGGCCCCCAGTAGCTACAGAGGGAGTGGCAGAAACCATCCCCTTATATGCTCTTCCCTCCACTCAGGTCTGTTACCAAATCACAGGCCTCGGCTTCCTGAAGGATTCATTCCGAAGAGCAAACCCCAACTCAACCGGTAAGCAAATCTGGGTGTCAACACCCTGAGTGTTCTGCAGGCTCTCGGTCCCACTGTATTCCGCTGGGGAAGCTGCTTACTGGAGCTCTTCCCACAGCTCAGGAAAGCTAGAGTGCTCCTTGGCTGTCAGTTCCATCCCTCCAGCTTAAGCACCCACTCTCATCAGTCCCACCGCTGCTGCAGTTGACACTGTGCACACCCCTGTCACCCTCCCCTGCTGGCCGCAACCTCTTTCCCCTGCCCTCCCCAGTAGAGCACTTAGCACAGGGGCAAGGAGGGTAAGACGCTCTGCTGATTGGGCATTAGAATGTGCTAATCCCCTGTTTATGACATCATACAGGGTTACTATGGGAATGTCAGAGTACTTCTACAAACTTTCAGTATCCCAGCACTGGGGTTATTAAAGGGCAAGAGGAGGCCTTAGAATGGGAGGGCTCTCTGGGGTAGGGCCACTGTGTATAGCTATGCAAGTTGTACACTGCAAAACTGCAAGGCAACGTCCATGTAGACTGGATTGTGATTGGTGCTCCCTAGAGTTGTGCAGTTAAAATGCACAGCTGCCCAGGAGGTCCTGAGGTTTTATAGAGGAGGAAAGAAGGCCCCGAAATTCTAGAATCAGTCATTCTGCCTTTCGGCCTAAGCACAGTGGCCCTCTCTGGTATAGGAGCAGACTCCTGTCTAACACTCAGATAGCCATCCTCTTGTGAGTTCCTTTCCCTCCTCCATCTCTGACATTACCACGCTCACATACTCCTGGATCTATATTACCCCCTTTTTGATTGTAGATACAGGTCTGTAAAATTGATTTTGGTGTTTCTTCTTGTTCACGCCTATCAACGGCCCCTCCCTCCTTCAGCCTGTCCAGCTGCTGCTGGAACTGCTCTCTGTAGGGGACCAAAGATGGTTGAAGCAAAGCAAGACGCCCCACCCCCAGCATCCTCCTAGGCTGATCCCCAACAGAACCCAAGCATGGAGGGTGGGAGGCCAGGCATATACCAGCCACGGAGTGCTGGGCTGGGGGTGCAGAGTTAGAGCTGGGTCTTCACTGACGCCTCACCAGCACCCTGGCCCTGTGCCCATCTCCACCTGCACCTCCCACATTGCTGGCTGGGCCATCTGCCAGCAGCCCTAGGGGAACAGGACACATTAACCTCTTCGTGTCTTTCCCAAATGTGCTGTGGACCATTTGGGGGTTGAGCCCACCCCACCCCCAACCCTGACTTGTTAAGAGACAGCAGCAGGCCTAAGGACACAAGCCATCCTGCCCTCAGGCCTTTGAAGCAAGGCCAGACTCCCTCCCGTATATCCGGTGTCCTTTAACGTGATACAGGATTGATGACGTGTTGGGGCTCTTGGGTTGCTAAAGGCCACCCTGGGGGGGAAGGGGAGTCCTGGCTACAAGGGAGGTCGATTCCCTTGCAAGGGACTTTATGATTCCATCCAGATGTCCTTGAGCTGCCATGTATTGGCCCAGGCTCTGCCGGGGCCCCAGGGGAGCCACGTGTTCCTTCTTCCCCCGCCCCTCAGGAGAGGTAGTAAGGAGCTTGTTCAGGAAAGAACCTTGGTTCTTCCTGGAGCTGGAGTGTTCCCAGAGAGCTGACTGCAGGCCCCCCAGGTGCCGTCTCCTCCACCCCTTGCCCTGCCAGCTAGCTGCTATATGTGGCACAAGCATCACGCCCAGGGCTAGCTGAAGCCCAGCTTCCCTCAGGGCTCTCGAGGGCAGGGGGGAAAGAACAGCTCTAGGGTAGCAGCTCTCAAGTAGCTGGCCAGCCTCAGGATCTCCTGGGGTCCTTGAATCTGTGAGCACTCCTTTCCCATGGCCCACCTGTGAACACGGGGAGATGCTGGCGCAGGGCCTGCCGGGTTCCCCTCCCTTCACCTGTAGGCTTCTGCTGTCCAGCATCACCAACCACAGGAAAAGCAGTCCCTGGGGCCAGCCCACTCCACAGATGACTCCCTGTTGGGGGCACTGACCTCAACAGCACTCCCCTGCCTGTCCACCTACACTTGGAGTGTAGGCCAGTATGTCCTGTGGCTTTTTACTTCCTGTCAGAGCTGTTCCTTGCACAGGGCTGAGAGCAGAAGACCGAGGTCCAGGGGAGGTCAGTTGAAATGTATAAATTAGCAATCATTTTTTACCTAAAAATTTTCAGCCAAAGTTATTAATTTTTTAAGTAAAAACCCCTCATTTGAGGGTTTCTAGAGGCAGCTGGGTTGAGTGGAGGCAGGGCAGGATCCTGGCCTTTGCCATGGCTGAGCTTTCACGATGAAGGGTGGGCCTCTCTGGACAGGATCCAAGTTTCATTCTGGATGGAGTAAACCCCAATCCCAGCCGGCATGAGCCACTTTTCCAGGAACTGTCAGGGCCCTGGACATCCCCAAAGGAGGCTAAAGGTCTGTGGGCGGCAGCCATCTTTCCCACTCCCCTCCTACTTACAGGAACCCTCCAGGCTAGGTCTGCACCCACGGGCCCTCACCCTTGGCTTCCATCATAGGTTGGGTGATGGGCTGGGGTCCTACAGTAGTTACGGCTGTCCAGGGGAGCTCCCTGAAGGCTGGGATGGCAGAGTGAGCCAAGTGGGGAAGAGGGAAGGATTCCTCCAGGCACTTACATCAACCTCTCCTCTCCCCGTGGCTGAGGCCAAAGAGGAACAATCTGTTGTCTGAGCAGCTTCTTCCTCCGCCTTCTCCCCCATCAAATACACACAGACATTGACAACTCATAAAGATCAAGGGAGTGCATGGCCCTGGGCTGCCTGACCCTGGCCACACACGCTTGCGGCAGCAAGAGCCCAGCCCATGTGTTTACAGCACACTCAGCGGTTGCTCCCAGGAAAAGCCCCTGCTCAAGAAAGGAAATCTGGTGAAAAGATTTGGTTGGCCAACCACAGCTTTGGCCTGAGAAGGCAGAACCCACTCTCCCAGCTCTAGCATGGGCCCTCAGCCCTCACAGCTGCCCCCCATCCTCCCTCCACAGGTACCTGACCCGCTGGTCTCCCCGCTCTGTCAAGCCCATCTACAATAAAGGCCACCGCTGGAACAAGGTGCGCATGGCTGTTGGGTCACCCCTCCTGAAAGACAATGTCTCCTACTCTAGAAGGCCTTTGGTGCTGTACCATTGACTGAGTGGGCTTCCTGGGAACCTCGCCACAGCTCCTCCTGCACTCCCACCCCATGCCACTAGGGCCACCCAGCTCCTCCAACATGAAGGACGTGAGGGGCAGTGGGACCAACTTCAGAGCCCTTGGCCTGCCCAGCAACAGTGCAGTTGGGGGCAGACAGGGCAGTTGGGTCCCTTGGCAGCTGCTATGGTCTCATGACTGGCTTGGGCTGTGCTCAGTGCTGGGGGACAGGATTTTTGCCCAAAGGAATGTCATAAACCAGGCTCATGTAGTCACCCACTGGGTGTGTGTGCTCATTGCTTGGGAAGGGTGTTGGGGGGTGGCAGTGGTTTGAGCCCATTTCAGGCCAGTTACAGAGCTCTTGTGATGGACTACATGAATGTAACTGGAGGGAGTTCGTGGGCCAAACAGGTTCCCATTCTCTTTATTGAAAGCTGTTAGCTCTTCAGCCTGGGGGGCTGCAAGGAGGAGGTGAGTTGGGCTACCTGACCGATGTGCAGCTCTCATCTGAGTGCAGGAGGTTGCCTTCCTCAAAGGGCTTCTGGCTGTCACCTCCCACAGCCATTTCCACCCACCGTCCTCTCTCATTTGCACATTCCAGCCCTCTGCTCCTTGCTTTAGAGCTGGGTCTCCCGGCCCAGTGGTCCTCTCCTCAGAACCTGGACACCAGATGGAGGTGGAGATGAGGGGAAGCAGCAGGAGAAAACAGACCAAATTCACTGAAATTTAAGAAAATAATATTTAGACTTTACAAAAAAATCTGCAGGCGTGGCCCCCTCTACAGCATGAAGGGCAAGTCTATGTTCTTCTCACCGGTGCCCACGTAGATGTAGCCACAGTTCTTGGTGCGGGGAGCGTGGAAGAAGGTAAGGCCTGGCCAGAGCAGGCTGCGCAGGACCACCAGGGCATTGCCCCTCTCCATCTGGATGCTCCAGGACCCTGGGAGGAGGCGGGCAGGAGGCAAGGCCTGGGTGCTCTGGAGCCGGAGCTCTGCTGGGTGTGCAGAGGCCCCCAGCGCCTTGGGCAACCAAGCCCGGGTGCTAAGGTTCCACTGGGAAAAGGGAAGACAATTTAATTATCCCGACGCTTTACTCCTCCTGATTGCCTTTTAGCCATTTCACTGCTCATTAAAACCACTTCCAGAGGGAGGGCAAAGGAAATGAAAAGAGGTGAAACTCAAACCAGTCCGTTTTGTTTCTGTCAGCAAATCTAGTTAAGGGTTGAGTGGGGGAGGAAGCTGAATCCACAGGCCAAGGGGAGTTGGGGCCAGACTAGGGGAGACTTCAGGCTCCCGCACCCTGTACCAGGGGTAATCACAGTGACCTTCCGTCCTAGTGCCATTTGTCCTGCTTGCCATTCTGCTCTCTCTTCCCCAGTCCCAGAAGCCTCTGCTCTGAAATGGAGTAGACCTGACCAGGGGCTCACACGGAAGTTTGGCCGTTTCAGGTTTCCCAGCTCAATAGCCCTCTCTGGCAGCTGGTAGACTGGGAGCCGTCCTGGCAGGAGGGGACTTGAGCTGCAGCTAATGAGCCTTTGTCTGTCCTGGGTTCTACCCTGCAGTGTGCTCCCCAGACGAGCAGCCCAGCCTGGGGCTAGGTTGTGCAGCCACGAGGACTTGGTGGGAAGGGCCTGATCCAGCTCCAGAACCAAGGGAGGGAGCCGCTGTGTGGGAGGAAGGAGCCTGGGAAAATCGCCTCTGGATGCAGATCTGGAGCTTCTATTCCCCTGCGCACTGAGGCCTCTCCCCAGCCCAGCCGCAGCTCTGCTCCAGGCCCTGCCAGAAAGGCAAATGCTTTGAAGGTTTTGGTGTTAGACCAGCCAGCGATGGACTGAGAGCTGCACTGAGGCCTTCATCGGCTGCCAGCTCAGCCCGGCTGCTTGGCTCCTGCTGCCCCAGCTTCCCCCAGGCCTCCTCCAGCCATGGCCCACCCTGGTCACTCCACACCCAGCAGCCTCACAGCTAGTCTCCACCCACTGGGGGCCACCCTGCATCCGAGAGACTTGACCACCAGGAACCCCTGGCCTTGATGGAGCTCCGCCCTGCTCAGGGTGCCGTCACCTGCCCAGGTCCAAGCCAGAGCTTTCTGGGTGCATGTAGATCAGCTGGCCCTGGCCTGCTTACGGAGAGGCTGGCTTGGAGCCCATCTCAGCACTCTGCAGTGGCCTGCACCATGTGCCACCACCCATGCATGAGATGATGAAGCAGAAGCCCCAGTGTGGGCTTGGTTCCACTCCCCCAGGCCCACACAGTGCCAGCCAGACAACATAAAGAGGAAAGAAGAGTGTCCCTGGGTTAGAGGTCTGGGTGGGGCGCTGCCTAAAAGGGGGTGCCTTTCCTGGCCAGAGAAGGAGGAGTATTTCCCCTGGCTCCTAGAACTTTCTTCTCTGGACACCTGAGGTCCTCCACCTCCCAGACCTGCCCTCAGAGTTCTAGAGGCCCAGGTCTGTTGCTTTCATAGTCACTCATTCTAGAAAACAGATTGCCTAGGGGTAATGGGAGTGGAGGGTGAGAGAACGCAGTGTTCCCAGTGTACCGCATTCAGACCCTTGGCCTGAAGCACAGACCCCAGGAAGGGGCATTCCCTAACACACCTTGGTTACCCCCTCCAGTGCCCAGAGCATTGTCTGGGGACAGTCCCTCCCTGCCCTTGGTCACATAGCTCCTTTGAACTGAGAAAAGTCAGGCTCTGCCTCACTCCTCTTTGCCCACCCGGAGACAGCAGCTTGCAGCCCGCCTGGGCCAAATGCTGTTCTGGAGAAATGGAGTCCTGGAGTCCCCCAACTAGACCACTCATCAGGTCACTGTCACTAGCACCTTGGCACACCGTGGCCAAGGGCTGGGTCCTGACCCCTCATACCAGCCTGCCCACCTAGGGTTTGGCTACCTCTTGCCTCCACTGGATGAGGGGGCCCAGGCTCATCAGCAGGGACTTCCCCCTCATCCCAGCCCCAGAGAGCAAGAAGAAACTGTCAGGGATGCTAGAGAAATACAGTGATCCCCCCCACCAGGGCAGGGGGTCAGTGCCAAGCAGGCCGAAGGGTGCTGGCAGAGCACACAAGTGGCATGTGAGGGGCAGGCCAGCCAACAACACTGCCTCCCTCCCTCCCGTGCATTCCTGTCACACTCCTGTCCTCCTCTCCTTGTCCCTGGCTCAGCTGGTTGCCCAGGAAACACATAGGCTCCCAATGTGCCAGGAGTCACGTAGCATCTACCTGAGGACCCAGGCACTTGCTGTCACCTTCACCCACTTTTCTTATTGCAACTGCCAGAAAGGCTTGGGCCCAGCCAGCTGCCACCGCCTCCTCTCAGACTCCAGGGGAAGCAGCCTCCTGCAGCCCTGATGTTTTCAGTTCTTAGCCCAGAGGCTAAGTCGCCCCAAACCTCCCCTCCTGCCCCCTGGCAGTCAGTCTTCTCCACAAGCTGTCTTTTGAGGATGTGGTGGGGAACAAGCTGGTAAATTAGGAATAGGGCCTTTTGCAATCAGCAGGAAGTCCTCCTGGGTTTCCTGGGCCTTGGGGTCTCACCCACCTTGCTAGTCTGGAAACCTCAGGCCAGAGTATGCTTATCATAATTGCGTTGCCCTGCCCTCCAGGAAGAAAGGCAGCAAAGCTCTGAGATTAAGTTTGAAGGCGGAGTGGGCCAGGCTGGGGATCAGCGGGCAGCAGATAGTTGAAACCCTCTCCTCAGACCAGTACCACACAACTGGTCACACCACAGAAATGGCGTCAGTCCCTTCTCAGAGCAGCCACTCCCCCCACACCAGGGCCACAAGGTAAGGTCACACCCCCTAGAGGCTGGTGGGGGTGGGGCGAGAGGCAGAAGAGGGCCCTGTCTAATTGATGGGCAAGGCCAGGCACCCTGGTCCAGGCTGAGCACCTGTCAGCCAGGCTTCCAAGGAACTTGGTGGGAGGAGCCACCTGCACAGACCCACAAGATCCTGGGCACCATGTTCCCCACCACTCCAGTGCTCCTGTCTCCCCTGTCCCCCGTCCTCTCCCCAACCATCACCACCACTAGCACCTTTTAAAGGCTGCTTTCTAGGCAGGGAGGCCCCTTGCTGCCCTCTGCTGCCTGAACTGGGCCTTGCTGCTGAGAGCTCCACCCCACTTGTGTGCTGGAACCCCAGAGGCCCTGTGCCTGGCACTTCCTGAGATCTGCCAGCTCCAGCCCAGGGTGGAGCAAGGATGGGAGCCCTGCCCTCCACCCCTCACGCTCTGCTTCCCTCTCGGCTCTGCCTGCCCCTCGCTGCTTCCCAGGACACCAGGGACTTTGTTTGTGAGGCACCTTCTATTTTACATTTCCACTTCCCATCCTCTGTTTCATTTGATCTTCCCAGACGTCTGTGAGGCAAGGACAGTATCTGTCTTGTTCACGACGGCATCCCCAGTGCCTGGCACATAGTGGCTGCTCAGTGGCTATTTGCTGATGGAGTGAAAGGTTAAGGAGCATCGAGTGGCAGAGTACTACCTAGAAATCTGGCCTCCTGACCTGGTGCTCCATCTGTCTCACCTGGCTGCAGCCCACGCTCAGAGAACTCTTAACTGGTGCCCTGCATCCACCAGGAGTATGGTTCTTCCCCCAAAGCTACCCACTCCCACGAAACTCGGCTGACCCCAGGACATGGCAGGACAGCTCAGGAGGGTATTAGTGGCCCCAGGCGACATCCCTCCCTATCCTCAGCCAAGGCTGGCCCAGGGACAAACTGCTGAGCAACTGCCTACCTCCATGGGCACAGAGAGCAGGAGTCCCAGGGATAGGGAAACCTAAATCGTACCTGCTCACAGGTGACATGACGTCCCCCTGAGCAGTTGCCTCTGACCCAGAAAGGAAACAATGATCTACCTGGGCAGAAAACAGCTGCCAAATTCCATCTCTCCAACCAGTGCTGGTGTCCCAAGGATTTTCACCCCACTTAGGCCAGCCCATTCAGGCTGCCATTCAGGCTGCTGTCTGCCTCCCAGCGCTCCTGCTTTCACTGGGAGATAAGGAAGGGAGTCTGGAAGCAAAATCAGAGTGTCTGCTCTCCCCCGACCATCCACACCTCCACCCTCACACCATGGGCCCACCAAGCAATCATGTGAAAAAGCTCGGCCTGACTTCCTGGAGGCTTTTTGGTGGTGGCTCTGGAAGGAAGGGGGCTGGAGGCCCAAAACATGTAAGGTTTCCCAAGGTCAGGCCAGGAGCATCCCTCCCCTTGGGCCCACATGCATAGGAGATGGCAGAAGCCCTCAGCTCCCAAGGCTTCAGCGCTGAGGACAAAGCAACACGCTGGGGTGAACCGCGATACGAACGTCAGCTAATCCTTGAGCCCTGAGGCCCACCATTAGGGCAAGAAGTCTGGGGCCTCAGGCCAATGAAACTCACCCACCTCCCTGGCCCAGATCCTGTACCTCCCAGCGGCCTGATGAATTTACTTGCCGACTAGACACATCAGTGTGGCCCCAGCATCCTTTGGGAAAACCCTAAAGCTCCATATCTTACATCGCTGCTGCAGAGAGAGCTGCCTCTTGCGTCCCCTTTATTCCAAATGGCAAGGCTGATGGGGCTAAGGGGGTTCCCTTAGGGAGACTTTGCTGGGCCCCCACATCCCATCTAGCCCTGGCTTTAGTCTGGCCCCCTCCTTGCCTCTCACACTGCAAGGGAAAAAGGCACTCTTATGTCAGCCCCCCTAATCCCCCAGCACTGTGGAGGGAAGGCCTTATCCACCCACCTTGGAGCATCCAGCTGCGTGTGAGAAGGCTCAGAAGTCAGCACCAAGCAGAGCTGTCCAGCCACACCCTGAATCAAGGAGGCAAGGCTGCTGCCCCCGGATTAGGGACAGAAGAGGACTTTTCCCAGCCCACCACTCAGCCCCTGGCATTGGGTCCCACCACCAGAGGGTTCCTGGCTACCTTTATCAACCGGGGATGTGCAGCCCCCTCTGGCTCCTGGCCAGGCTGGGAGCACAGAGTTGGATGAGATAACAGGAGTCTGGAAAGTATGTCTGATGGGTGAGAAATGCCCAACCCCTATAAACCTTCTGTATTTCCCCCACGGGTCCAGGAGCCCCTTTCTATGCTCAGGTAGGCTTGACTCGGGTGCCCCCTTGTGGCGGAGGCCAGAATAGCCATTCCTTCCTGGCACCCCTGACCCGCTCAGGACCCATCACTGGCCCCCAGGACACTGCAGTAGCCCTGAAGTGGCCTCCAGACGCCTGGCTTGCTCCTCCTCCATCCATCCGAGCACCACTGCTTTATTATCACAGACCTTCTCACAGGCCACCAGATGTTCCTACTGCCTTGGTCTAGGCCTCCTGCACCTTGGCCTTCTAGGCCCTCCTAGGCCTGCCCAACCCACCTCTAAGGTCTTTTTGCCACTAAAAATAATATGAATAATAATTATTAATCTTTATTTGAGTCCTTACTATGTGTTAGGCACTGTTATAAGCATTTTGTATACGTGTTAACTCATTTAATTCTCATAACAACCCAGTGAGGTAGAAAATATCATTCTTCCCCTTTTAGAAGTGAAGAAATTGAGGCACAAGGAAGTTGAGGGACTTGCCCAAGATCACACAGCTAGTAAGTGGCAGATTCAGAATTCAAACCCAGGCTAATTCCAGAGCACTGGCCTTTAACCACCTCTGCAATTGCACTCCTAAGTTCCAGTCCAGCTGGGTTGCCGGTTGCTCCTCAGAGGTGTTCCGCTAGGGGAAAGGCTGATTGTTGTCCTGCTGTCCCCATCGTCCACTTAAAAGGAAACACCATCTACTTGACACCACAGTTCATGCCAGAGCCCTGGAGTCTAGCACTCGAACACTTACTGTGTCCTTGGCTTTAACTCTCTGAGCCTCTGTTTCTTCATCTGTAAAATGGGGATAATAATTGTATCTACTTCATAGGTTGGCTGTGAAGGTTAAAATGAAGTAAGTCATGGAGAGAGTTGAGTACAGTGCCTGGCACACAATAAGCAGCATCATTGCTTCTATGAGTTATTATCATTATCATTGTCATTGTCATCATCAACAATAGACCCCTCCAGTTCTCAGAACATCTTTGCATGAGGAGGGGAAGAAGCAAAGGCCTTGAGTCAGGGCCTTGGGTCTGGCCCTCAATTTCCCAAAGCCGGGCACCTTCCTGGGGTACAGCAGCCAAGCAAGAGCCTCTTCCTAGGACAGTCTCTTCTCTATTGGCGAGGCTCAGGGGAAAGAAATGGGGTCTCTGTGACCCCACCACCAACTGCTGGTGTGTGCCTGGGCCAGGTGGGCCCTGAAGCACAGGAAAGCCTCTGAAGCTGTATGTTTGAAGATTAAAAAGTACCACACACATAGCAGGAAGCAAATGTGCAGAATTCATTTCCTTAGCAAGTCAGTCAGCACCCACTCACTGAGCACCAGCTATGTGCCAAGCACTGGATCTAACCCCAAAACTAACAGTTGAGATGTATGTACGGCTACTATCTTCAGGGGTGTTTTCAGAGATGTTTGGGGGAAGATTCCTAACCTGCCTCCATTCGTGATTGATATGAACATCAAAAGAGACACTGAGAGACTTCCTGTCTCTGGAAGCATATGGAAGACAATCCTTCCTTTAGTCTGCACACATTTACCAACTATGAGCTGAGCCCTATATGGGCCCTGGGAAGCCCCACCCTCAAGGACCTACAGTGAACCACCAATTCCTACCCCGGCCATTGCTTCCACTCTCAGAGAAGAACAGCAGGTGGCATGGCCCACTGCTCTGACCTGGGTGCAGATTCAATGTCCTCAAAGTAATAGGCTTACCTTTGGGGATGTCATGCTCCAAGGAATCCAAGAAGTCCAGGGAGGGGTCCAGGTCAGCCTTCTCAAGCAAGGTCTTGTTCTTCAGCTCAACAGGCTCCCTGAAGTGGAAGTAGGAACTGAGCTTCTTGGCTTGGGACAAAGACAGTCCTAAAAAGAGATGGCAGGTAGGAAGGGATGGTCAGCCCCAAACCCCAAAGCCCCCTTTCTCTATGCATAGGGACCATATGGAGGGGCTTGCAAAGGACTCAGTCAACTACTGACAGAGAACTGAAGGGAGAAAAGGCAGTAGTGTTCCCTCAGCCCAAACTTGGCCCAGATCCTACAATGAGGAGAGACCAAAGAGGAGGAAGGTGGAAAAAGGCAAGGAACCCAGACCCATGCAAAGCCCTGGGACCCAGACAGCCAAATGCTCTCCCAACCTCAGGCAGAAAAGAGTCGGGGTCCATGCCAACCACCCATGCCAGGCCATTGGGCCATGCTCCCAAGTGATGTGGCCACACCTATTCCTTCTCTGAGGAAGTGGGCAGGTTTCCCTCAACTCTCAGACATGTGTCCAAACTATGTTTGGGAAGAGATGCCCTCCTGCCCTTGAGAGAGGCCCCAGAGAACTCACCTTCAAAGGTCCGATTGACATGGACGGGTCCAAAAGGAGTCTTAAAGAGGGCACCACGGGGAATGACAGACACAGCCTTGTCAATCTGGTCAATGATGGACACCAAGCGGGTCTCTTCCTTGATCTGGACCTGAGGAGACAGGAGATGCAAGACATCCTGCCAGGGTGCTGGTGCCCACTCACCCGTGGTCCAAGGGCCCTCTGCATAACCATCTGTTCTGGGTCACCACAGTGTAGATGCCAGGTCCATGGAAAATCACTGGCTAGGCAAGCCCTCACTTTCCCTCTTGTCAAGTTTTCTTTCTTTCTTTTTTAAATTGGTAATCCATACTGGTGGTACAATATTTAAAACTACAAAAAAACAGTCTCTGTCACCCCATCTCTGGTGCCCTAATTGCCCTCACTGAGGATAACCACTATTAATAGTTTCTTTTGTATCCTCCCAGGACAATACCATCCTATCACCATATTTAAATGTTGCTTATTTTGCCTTTTTAAAATACAAAAGCAGTCCTGCTTACTGTAGAATATTTCGGTAATACAGAAATATTTTAAATATGCTTAAGAAAATGAGAACCACTCATAATCCCATCTCCTAAAGATAATCACTGATAACATATTAGTATACTTCCTTCTATTCTTTTTTTCTATGTGTATATTTAAAGCAAAATTTTATATAGTTTCACATCCTGCTCTTTGACTTAATACTATTTCTCCTCATCACACCATATTATAACATCTTGATGCAGATGAAATTTGGTGACAATCAATATCAAGGGCAAACCTGAACTAAAGGACTTCAAAAAGCTGTTTGGGAAAAAGCATCGCTTGACAGGGAAAACATGTCACCAGGAGTCCCTAGAGTCACTCGGCCACTGATTTCCCATGGGCAGCCCACCGGGATTGTTTACAAAGGAAGAGATGGAAACTATTACTTAATAAGCGCCCAGGCCAGGGTCCTTAATCTCATTTAATCTGCACAAGCCTGCAAAGTAAATATAATTATCCCAATTTTACAGAAAATAAAACTGAAGGCAAGTTAAGTTTGTCCAGTGTGGGGGGCTGGGGGGTGCAGCCGAGGCATCGCAGACCTAGACCCAGACTTTTGGCATCACCCAGGCTCAGGAGCAGAGGCTGGGTTTTGAATTCCAGGTTTGTCTAG